>NC_045787.1:121767831-122079216 GCF_009873245.2 Balaenoptera musculus
GTACTTTGTGAAATGTTAACCACTATTAGCAGATCTTCTAAGCTTCATCAAACTGTCTGAATGGAGCTGTTTTCAACTACAAGTGAATTTCTTACATTGGTTATTAAATCTTGTGGATAAATAAATGTGCTTAGCGACTCTTTCCACATCTCTATTTTACACTGCCTCAGGACATCATCTCTCTATTTGTAAACCTGCAGGACTTTGTCTTGTTTTTTTTTTTAAAAAAACCTATTCCTTGTAACAAAGGATTCCCCTTCAGGAAGAAAGGAGGTCATAGCAACACACTTCTCTCAGGGATCGCCAGGGGCACCGTGCTTAATTCACTGCCATGATGGTACCATGCTGAAAGAAACCAAGATTCTTTCTTATTGTTGGAATGACTAACCTAATGTGAATACCCAGAAGCCAGGGGCAGAGTTGCACTTCAAATTTAAAATTAAAGCAGGGGGATAGCAGGTGTGAACTTTTTGGTACTGGCTCTATCTGGACTAGATCTGGAACATTAGGTGAAGGGACGTTTTCCACTGGTAATGAATATTACCTGTGGATTCCATTCTAATACTACACTGTAACCCCAAAGGGTAAGCACCGCAGAAGAAAAATGAGCCTCTCTTATAACCCACACAGAGCTTTTTTCAGGCAACAAACCTAAGAATTATGAAATCATTTAAACCTTTATAATGTTATAGTACTTTTCACCCTGGAATAACAGGTTATGAGAGAGGCTGGGGCGTTTATGGAAGAAAAGATCATTTACTGTTGTCACTCTACGCATTGGTGTTTATACTGAAAAGTAACTTACAGAATTTTTGAAGAACTTACCACCAACTGCATGGTGTCAGGAACAAATGAGTGTCATCTGCCCATTTGTTTAAGGAGTATATTAACTTACATGATAAACACAGAGGGAAGATTCTTTCCCCTCATACGAGTTGCTTTTGCGTAACCTTATCAGCTCAGATTTTTATAAGAATTATCTCCTTCTTTCAAGCAATAAGAGCCTGGCAACACTGGGAAGAAGAGAAATTCTGGAATAGCTCTTTAATTTTCTTCCTTTCTCCCACTAGCTGGTTTAATTGTTATTGCAATACACTCTACAGGTATTTTAGTAATGGGTGTAATTCTGGACATTGCTTTTTAAAGGTGATAATATCTGTCCTAAAGTAAAAATACCTGAGCAGAAGCTTGTGCAGATCACTGAAATGGAAGAGTGGTCTGGAAATTGTAATTTTGAATAGCTTCCTAGGCAAATTAGAAAATTTTGCTTTAATGTGGTACAAAACATGAGTATTACCAAGTTTGGGTAATTAGCAAATATTTATCTCTTCCACCTTTTTTCATTTTTATGGTTTATAGAGTGTGATTCTCCTTCAGATTAATTCCATTCTGCACTGTGAGAGTTTATGTGTTTTTACAGATCACATGGCAAATAAGCACGTCCTTCGGGTTAGAAATGTGTAGAGAGAGAAATGGAAATGTGACTGGTGTGGGTAGAAAGACCTAAATATACTGTTGCCATATATCTGAGTGGCTCTTTGGATTCAGTTGGTCTGAGTACAGAAAGCAGTGCCAGTTACATGGCCCAACAGGTCGTGTTGTTTAATAAAACATAGAAGTGACACAGGAAGCTTTGGCAGCATGTGGGTTTGATTTTGTTAGTACAGCTAATGACGTGTACGCTTTGCCCAGCTCCTGCATGTTTTCCCCACGTTGGACAAATGAGCTAATGTGCTACTTCCAGAGAGCTTGGTTTTAGGTAATGGGCTCTCCTCTCTTTGTGGTATTTCTATTTTAATTCCACAACCTGGTGACTGGTCCAGGGTTCATTGATGCTAAAGGAGTAGGTGCAGGGGATGGTGGAAAGCAGCAGAAGGATGGATACTAAAGGCATCTGTTATCCTTGTCTTGTTTCATGTCCATTTCCTCTACTATTTTGTGTGGGTTCTTGGCTGAAGCCATCTCAGCTGAGTAGGCACAGAGGGGAAAACGGACAGAGGCGTTAAAGAGAGGTTGGTTGTGGAGGCAGGGCGGATTCTTGCCTGTGAGAGAGATTCTTGCGTGAAAGGGGAGACAGTCATTCTGGCCCACAGGAGAACAGGATGCTGGTCTGCTGCAGCGAGGGCAGGGTCTGCCCTGCCCCACCTGGTGGGTGACGCGTAATTACCTGAGCAGCGCGCTCTGCTCTGGTGCATGTATTGTGCGAGGTACGGAAAATAGCACCCTCCCCATTTCTTCTGGTAAGTAAAGCAGTGTTTCAACCACATTCACTAACGGCCCATCAGTGGCACTCACTCATTCGAGACTCCCGCAGCGATTAGACAGGATGCCGGTTTATGCCCCAGCCATATAACTCCTCTTCTCTCCATACAAGAAAACATTAGAGAGCGCGAGTGAGGGAGAGTGACTTCATTATAGGGGATAACCTCAAATCCACCCTAATTTATGACAGCGGATCTTTCATACATGTGGACACTCTAAACCACAGCAAATGATGCGAGACATGCAAATGTGCTCTGACACAAGGTGTTAAGAATCCCCGCCTTGGAGTAGAAGCTCCAACATCTGATTGCACACCAGAAGGTTCTGGGGAACTTTAAAAGATACAGGTTACTGGGCTGCAGCTATGAAGTTTCTATTTCTGTAATCCTAGAGAGGGTCTTGAGTGTACACACACATACACACACACACACGCATACTCAATATAAGTATATTTTTAAATTTAAATTAAAATTTTTTTAACTTCCCCAAGTGATTCTGGCAGGCAACATGAGAAGTACTTCCTAGGATCACTCCATATATTGATGACATATATTTCAACAGGCAGGACATCCCAAAGAGGGGGTCATTCCCTGTGACCCTTTGGATCCAAGGTCTGAGTGCTGCAAGGGCCTTTGAAAAGATCTCATCCTTAGTCTCCAGCGTGGGTCAGGAGAGGAGCGCTGGAAAAAGGACAGGGTTAGCACGCCAGCCTCCTACCAGCTCCCATATTGGTCCCCATGTTGATACAACCATTTCGCACACCTTCTGTGGAACATGTGGGAGGGGAACTGGGTTCTACTCAAAGGATGATGAGAAACATCATGACCGAGACTGTGAGTTAGCAGGCAAGGTGGAGCTGTCACTATGCATCCATCACAAAAGCTGTGGCCGGACAGAATGTGAATTCCGTGTAGAAGACCCAGTCCTGTCATTCCGTAAACTGGGTTGTCCTGAGAATTCATTTTAAAACCTTTTGAGTTGGGTCCTCTTATTATTCCATTTTGCCGATGAGGAAACTGAGGTACTGAGAGGCCAGCTTGTCCAAGTTACAAAGCTATTAAGTGGAAGAGCCAGGATTTAAATCCAGATGGTCCAGCTCTCAGAAATGTCCCCACTTTAACAGCAACTCCCATACTGCGGCTCACAGAACTGCAGGCGCTGCTTTAACACAAAGTTTGCAACTCAGAAAAGGAGCCAATAGATTTTGTATGAAGGCAAAAATGAAGGTTTGAATCATTTCAGAATTGGATATGATGATTTAGAAAGTTACAGCCTTACTACTTATATAACCTCCATGAAAGAGGCTGCTTTTAGAATGTTTACTTGGAAATTGGGCAGTTTTCTAAATGCTGTTTTCAAGAGGGACAGGCTCATTCTTTTCGTTCTCCAGTATTAGTTTTAGCCCCCTACGTTCATCTCCTATTATTATTGCTTAATATAATCCTTAAATATTGGAAAATGTGAGCAGAACTTGCTCTGGTAATTTTATTGTGCCTTGCAGTTTAAACAAATATTGTCTCTGGGGCAGTGATGTATCCCCTGTTTTTGTTTCCTGTCATCACTATATCTATATGTATTTTTTCTATTTGTGCCTCTTTTATTCTCATTCTATTCTTCAAGATTGGCTTTATGAAGATACATCTGTTTAGCTTTGGTGATTAGCAGAAACATTAGCAGACCTACTGTTTCAGAGCATAAATAATTAACGGCTGTTCCTCATTAATTTCTTCTGAAACCGACTCTTGTTAGACTACCGTCAGATATATTTCTTGAATTAAGATCTAAGGAAAAGGTTCTCACTGTCTATTTTGAAAACAGATCATTTACTTTTGAGGGAAAATTATGACATGTGAGTTCATAGATGGCAATAAAAAGAAACTTCTTTTAATGAGATACGACATATGTCTTTTGTTTGCTAAGGGCCTTCCATCACAAGTTGCCTGTTCTGTGACCTGTTTCCCTCATTTCCACACAAACCTGCCTTTTTTTATTTTCATTTAATGCAAGTAGTAACTATTTATTGTATTGAAATATTTATAAAATATTACAACACACCTGCCTTTTCATCAAAACAAATCCAAAACCCAAAGGTCCCCTCTGTCTCTGCATTGATCCCTTTCTTCCCTTTGCTGTGAAATGGCCCCATGTCATTACCTGCTGGGGGCTTCCTCTCAGTTGATAAGCAGACAGAACCCTTGCCCCAGTTTAGTCTTTAGTTCCCTCCCTTGCTATTTATTAATGCACACACACTTTAAATAATCTGTTCAAATTAATGGGCAGACAATAAAAATATAGGTTCTGAGGCAAATAGCCCAGTAAAATACTTCCCTAAGCTCTTTAGCCTAATTAATTATTACATTTCCTTCTATTAAAAAAATCAAATGCACATCAGGGTTTGCGTGGTTCTGACACCCAGAACAGGCAAAGCTTCCCCCCGCCCAAATATCAACAAAGTACCCTCTTGGGCTTCCCAAGGATCTTCAGAAATTATTCAGCCTGGCTCTAAACTGGGCTACACTTCACCCAACCAAAGGCAAATTGTGGTTGATTTAAAAACACAACAAAAAAGCTAGTAGAATAAGTTTACAATACAGAAGTAAGTGCCTCCAATGTAGTGATAAAGTATATCTCCTTTATGGCTTTGCTAAAATTCTAAGTAATGGCAACCACTGCAAGCAAGGAAAGCTGTGTTTCTTAGATGTTTTCTTAGCCATGGTGGCCTCTGAAGATTTATCCCAAAGTAACAGTGCCAGGTACTGAAACTTAGCAGGACCCTATGGTCCTTTGCCCCCCATGTCCTCCACCTGCCTTTTATCTGTGGAAAAATTTTACCAAAAGAATAAGTTTAATCAGAGAAGTGAGAAAATGCAGAAACAAAGGAAAACTGTCAAAGGAGACCAAATAATAATAGTTTAGTCATTAAGCATAGTCAAGGCCCTTTAGTTCCTTCTCAAGGGCTATAGATAATATTCTGAGCCACATCCTGTGAGCTGTCTTATAGATGCTGAAACCCTCACCAGGTGGAAGAAGTTAACTACATGATGACCAGGCTGTAGCCATGACATAAGCTGCCACAATTCCGAGAATTGGCATCAAAGAAATGGAAACAAAGCGACCCTGGAACTGAAGATTAACTGTACCTAAACAATCGAGATGACGCTGGTCAGACCACCGATGACCAATTTCAAGATGACTGTCAGAGCTGACTGTACTGTTTCTGCATGTAGCCCCCTCCCTCTGTCTATAAAAGCTCTTGCCCACTGATTGTCAGTGGAGGGAAGTCAGCCTCTGGACAGGCGACCGCCCTCCTGCCGCAGTTGCCAGAATCCAAAATAAAGCAAACTTTCCATTCCACCAGCCTTGCCTCTCTATCGGTTTTTAAGTGGCGAGCAGCCGGACCCCACTTTCTGTTACAGCACTAATGAGAAATGTTGGTGTCAACCTGAAAGACCAGCACTATTAGTAGATTGATTAAATAAATTATAGTTTGGCAATACAGCTGAATAGAACCATCCATTATAAATAATGTTGTCCTAATGAAAATAGCTAACTTTTTGAGCACATTAAGCATAGTGCTAAGTTAAATAATAGTTTTAAAGGACGTTTTAAAAATGTTTCATTGAATTTTACAATAATCCTTAAGGTGCATATTATTATCCCCACTTTACAGATGAGAAACTAAAGCACAGAGAGATTAAGTAATTTGCCCAGGGTCACACAGTGAAGAAATGGCAGAACTCAGCTATGAATCCAGGTAAGATGAAATAAAATTGTCCAAATAGATTGTTAAGGGAGAAAAAGACATCATGGAACTGATTATCTAGTTAGTTCCCATTTTAATTAAAAAAAGAAGACAGTTCTTATTTTCTTCTTTTACTAGAGATCATACATCACTTTTGCATTTTTGTAATTGGAAAAAAATTACTTTGACATTTGAGATAAAATATGTTGGGTTATATTTGACATAAAGTGTGTTGGCTATTTATAGGACTACACCACAATGTCTATTTAGTGTCTACTTAATGACATTGAGATGGCATTCCTTTTTTTGAGCTTGCTGTCTAAATTCAGAAAAGACTAGGCAACTCATTGAAAGAACTCTGGAGAAAAGCATAAAGCCCTAGTTTTCTGTGAAATTTGTTTCCACTATAATTTAGAATTGGTTCATTAAAAAAAAACTAGGCAATAACTCTCAGCTGTCTAACCAGCTGCAACGTAGCTGGCAGGCTGTGGCTGAGAGCCCTCATGGCAAGAGTTAGGTGAAGGTGCACGACAGGAGAAGCGCACACCAGCACACTCACGCCGCCATCGCGATATTGGTTTCCTTAATGAATGGTGCCTTAAAGTTGTATTGAAGTGAATATACATTATTAGCATCGCTTACCATGTTTACGATCCACTCCACAACGAAGTGCCATAAAAAGCAGAGTTAGTACCAGTTAATATCCAATTGCTCATCAAACTTTAATTTGTATTTGCTTTCCCCTGATAGATACATCTTTTATAACTGAAAGGCTCCATCTCTTTATAACATATGCTATCATTCAAGGCACTTATTTTAATCACTCTGCAAACCAGCATGAAATTGTCTAATAATTCACCCAGATTTTGTCACAAGTGCCTGAAGTTACAGCTGTCTTTTAGAAGAAGCAGTGGTCCTCCTCAGAACATTTGGAATTATTGAAACAGCGGGTCGGATCCTTGGCTAGGAAGCAATCTTGGCCAACTGATTGATGAATAAAATACTGATTTTTTTCAGAGGCGTGAAGTTTATTTCCTTTTTTCACCCATTGGTTTGGAGTTTGGTAGCACAGCCTCAGAATAGAATTAATAGCTACAGGGCTGTTGGAGTAGGTTTGGGGGGAAGGTTGCAGTTGAGAGGTGTCACCTGTCAGCTTGGTCCTGCAATAGCAATTTTCAGTAGCTACTCATCCACAGCCAGTGCGGATTTGGATTGGACATAAGGTAAAAACAAACAAAACCAGTTATCTTTCATGTTACCTTCTATTAGGCCTTCTACAGAGAGTGAATAAAGCACCATGCAGGAAGCTTCTTTTTGTCTGGCTGTCAACAGCTTGAGGGTTCTCCAGGGCACCGGAGGGGATTGCCTGCACACAGAGTGACCTACAAGACCCTGGCCCTTCCCCTTCCCCTTCCCCCCAGAGCCCATGCAAGGCTTCTTAAGTGTCTAGGTCACTGCCATGTTTTAAAGGTTCCTGCTCTATTAGAAAATAAAAGAAGTAACCAACATGAAAATATGAAATCGGCATATTTAAAATCCTCACATTAAATAATATAAATGCTTTAGCATTTAAAGAAGAGGAAGAAGAGAAGGAAGAAAGGAGAGGAAGAGAGAAAAGAAAAATTACAGTGACTCTCAGTATAACCTTATTTGGAGAAAAATCTCAAAGGTCTAAAGCCACCCCGCCCCCCAAAAAAATCCTCTTGGCCAACCACATGGTAGATCCCGAGCCTTAGCATGGGAGATACAGACACCGGGCAAATGCTTGTGTTCGGCAGGGTGGGAGTGGGTACGGGGTAGTGTCTGGTGCTTTGAACATTTTTGTTATGTATGTCAAACCCGCTTATAGTGAGAGTGAAGAAGGGCTTGGGCAGAGTTACAATCCCGGTGCTACTTTAGTCCTTCCATCCTGCCCTTGGCATCTGGGTGAGAGTCTCCTGAGGAGGGAACAGACAGTCAGAGCGTCCAGACCAAGCCAATGGCACCCCGCCCTCTCCCAGCTATGGAAAAATACAGGAGGGTGGTGCGAACACGAGTCCTGGGGTCAGACAGGCCTGCGTTCAAATACTGGCTCCATACCTGCCTACATGTCAGATGTTGGCCATGCCACCAAATTTCCGGGCTACCAACACAGGATAAAAGTGACACCCCCCAACCCCGTAGTGTTGTTATGAGGACTAAGTGAGGTCAGCCTCTCAAAGCACGTGGCACAGCGCCTGGCACAGCATCCACGTTCAGTAAACACCACTAGGTGTTATCACAAAACTATGAGTTGCTGGGCTCAAGCCTACAGAGGCAGGAAAGTGGGTGAGTGGGCGGCTGCGCTCTGCTACCAGGACAGCCACGTGTTACTGCCAGAAGTATTATACGCCCAGGAGAACCTGAAATACAGCACTGACTTTAGTTTTTTAAATCATGAAATATTTCTGACTTCCTATAAAGTTGAGAAAAGAATCCAGCGAACACCAGAGGTACCCATCACTCAGCTTAAGAAATAAAACATTACGAACAACAAAACGCTCTACGGCTATTAAAATGAATGAACGGGAGGGATGTGGATAAATCTCAGAAACAGAACTCTGATCCATAAGAGCAAGTGGCGGTGGGCTGCATGCATACAGTGTGATGCCGTTTAGACCGAGTTTGTAAACTGGCCCAACGATGCCGCGGACGAGCAGTTTAGTGAAGCAGACAGAGGTAGCAAAAGTGTCAAGATACGCAGGGGAATGAGAAGGGATGCCGGCTTAGGAAAGCTTTGAAGGATGGGGGCCCTTTCATTCTCAGGTGTCCTGGCTTTGTTCTCAGCAGGGCCGAGGCCAGGAGCCCCCCTCCCTGCTGTCTTACACAGATGTTAGCCCCTGTGGAGGCAGCACTCTAGGCAAACAATGTTAAATACACCGAAAGCAAAATTCTTCCTTTGAATGTGCTCGGCTCCCATTAAAATCCAGGGGCGCTCTCTCTGCAGGCCTCCTGCACACCGTGGCATGACATATCCAATCTGAATTCTGAAGGTTGGGTGTGACATAAAAGCAGCCAAGCAACAGCATAAATGTATATGAAATGAAATCAATAAAAAGTGTATTTTTTTCGGCTCTTGAAGATAGTCCTGCGAGGGTACATCACAGGAGCAGGGACAATGCTAGGGAGATGCAAACAGGAAGGAGGAAGGGAGGGAGGCCCTGGGGACAGAGGCGGGGGAGCTGAGGGGAGGGGCTTGGTTAATGCTAATATTCACTGTGTGAATCAAGGTTTAGGGAGAACTGTTCTTCCTTTTCCCTCATCACCTAAAAAAAAAATCAATGATCAATGCTTATACCATGAAATAAGGATATCTGGCTTGTTCATTCTGCTTTTACCTAAGAGGTCATCGTAATAAAGAATTATTTCCGAGATCAGATTGATAATCGCGAAAGGTTGATATCAGATTATGAGTTTATGGTGGATTAAAAACTGAAATCAGGCAGAGAGAGAGAAATGCCTTTATTCATACATTTTTTTCTGCTATAACAGTAGTGGAATTTTTATATCTCAGAAAAATAAAATGCCAGGGTACAGCCACTATGGAAAACAGTATGGAGGTTCCTCAGAAAACTAAAAGTAGAATTACTATATGACCCAGCAATTCCACTCCTGGGCATATACCCAGACAAAACTCTAATCCAAAAAGATACATGCACCCCTACGTTTATAGCAGCACTATTCACAAATAGCCAAGACATGGAAATAACCTAAAGATCCATCGATAGATGAATGGATAAAGAAGACGTGGTACCTATATACAATGGAATACTACTCAGCCATAAAAAAGAATGAAATAATGGCATTTGCAGCAACATAGATGCAACTAGAGATTATTGTACTTAGTGAAGTAAGTCAGAAAGAGAAAGACAAATACCATATGATATCACTTATATGTGGAATCTAAAATATGACACAAATGAACCTATCTACGAAACAGAAGCAGACTCACGGACATAGAGAACAGACTGATGGTTGCCAAGGGGGAGGGGGTTGGGGGAGGGATGGAGCGGGAGGCTGGGATTAGCAGATGTGAGCTTTTATATATAGAATGGATAAACAACAAGGTCCTGCTATATAGCACAGAGAACTATATTCAGTATCCTATGATAAACCACAATGGAAAAGAATATTTTAAAAAAAGGATGTGTGTGTGTGTGTGTGTGTATATATATATATATATATATATATATATAAATATAAATATATAACTGAATCACTTTGCTGTACAGCGGAAATTAACACAAAACTGTAAATCAACTGTACTTCAACAACAACAACAAAATGCCAGGCATTGCAACAAGGCCTTTGCATCGGTTATTTCATGTATCCCTCATAATAAATGTATCAGGTAGCATCGGAGAGCTTATGTGGAACCGGAGGTACACTGGAGAGCCAGGATTGAGCTTGGGCATCAGGCTCCAAAATCTGCCCTCTATCACCATGCGATATACCTACTCCCATTGAAAAGTAGGCTGCGAATAAATGTTCTTTGTTTACTAATAAAGTAATCCTCAAACTGTACTTAAACTTTACCACAGTGCTGTATTGCTGGTAGGGCTTTGGAAATTATCTAACGCGACCCTCTCTATCATAAACCTCGTATTCTAAGTGATGATGTGGTCTGGTGGTTGAAACCTTAGCCTGGGAACTTGGGACCTGTTTTCTGATCCCCTTATTATTCTAAAATTACCCTGCTGTGTAAGACACCCCTTTCCCCTTTCGTAACTGTTCTCTCCTCCCCCAGGCCTGGGCTTCTGCGTCCTTTTTTATATGACATGATCTTGTCCTCCTGTGACCGCAGGTGATTAAACCATAGGTGGACACCTGACCTAGGGGAAGGCAGTCACTGGTGGGCAGAATCAGCCAGACTGTCTTCTGGGAATTTGGACAGAGAGGGTTGAGGAATAATACTGTCTCCTTTCTAGATCTTGGTGTTGTCATTTAGAGATACCTGGAGTCATCTGCTTTATCATTCCATCCTAAAGACCAGCTTTTTTGATTCTCAGCCTAGAGTAGTTTGTATGTTATATCATCCCATCTTTGCTTCTTTTACCCTCCTCTCCCTTTCAGAGCTTTTTACTTGATGGGGTCACAAAACTTTGCTGCTCCATCATCATTGCTTTGGGTTATGTTTTCCAGGATTTCTGTTCATTTTGCATTAGTTGTACATCAGAATGTTTTTCTTCTTATAGCAGATGGTGCTGGTGGACTCATCTTGATTTCAAAAGTGTGCTATTTTCAGACCACTATATATGTATTATGTATGTGTATATATATACAGTATGTATTCATTTTATTTCCCGGGAATAATAGATATTTTCTGACCTTTTCCCACCAGATTCCAGGCACATATGTGCCATTACCCAGTATCATCTTGTGACTTTGCAAAGACTCAAAGCGCTGGGTGTGAAAGTGGTCCATGAAAAGGGGGCTCTGTATCTCTTTGGGTTCCTTGGTTGTGAGCAATAGAAACTAAATCTGGTTAACTGAAACAAAAATGGAACTACTAGAAATATAGAGTAGCATACAGAATTGAAGAAAAGCCTGAAAATCTCGAGGAATGGCGGAAACCAGCCAGTTCTGAAGCAACAGGAAGGAAGGGCCCCAACTTTCGGGTGTTGCAATTGTGGTGAGTGAGCTCCTACAGCCCTTCTCGGCCCACTCAGGACAGTGTTCATGGAGAAAACACGGGCCCGGCTGACCTTGAGTTCTATACCAAACCATGACCCAGAAGAGGGCAAGGCTCTTGACTGACAGTCCCACCAAGATTGCTTCCACTCAGGAAGGGCTAGTTGCCCAAAGCAAAGTTGAAGTGTAGAACAGCAGAAGGGGGAATGGAAGGTGGTCAGGTTAAAAATAGTTGTTCATTCTATGCTTTCCACATTTCGTTGGCACCCTTCCCAAGCAGTGTACGAGAGGAGCTGCCATATATGGGCTTGTTACCATCATAGTCATGGATCCACCACACTTAGCTCTATGTTACTTGGCACTATAGGCTTGTACTTGGTATTCATGGGCCATGAGAGCCTCCAGACTTACATGAGTGTGGTGCTAGGGGCTGGGTTGGTGACTGCTAGTATAACATGAAGAGATAATCGGCTCTGTGACTGAGACTAAATTCTATATCATCTGCAGAGAAGGAGACTGATCTATAAGAATATCTGGAGACAGAGTTTTCTAAGTGGTGATAAAAAAGTCAATAACTATTCTTAATCAGGGCCCCGAATAAGTCTACTTCAAGTCAGGAAATGTCTTCTCCCTTTGATTTACTTACATCTTTCCAATGAGAACAAATATTTCATATTACTCAGTTTTGGATCATGTCCATATACATATCATGAAAGCTTCCCGGTTTATTCGCTGTTTAGGTTCGCAAAGATCATTGTCCTCTAAAATATTCATCATTTACTTTAAAGTAATTTTTAGCGCTCAAGTAATTTATGTGCGTTGTAGAAAAATCAGAAAATAGAGATTGGCCAAAAGGAAGAAAGTGAAAATCCACAGACATCCACTTGATAATTGTGTGTATGTGTACCTCAAGAGTTTTTTTCTCTGTGTTTAATGTATTTACATATATAGGTGCTCAAAAATTTTAAACATGGAATCATGCTGATCGTGTTGCTTTCATTACCTTTTTCATTCAACAATAAGTTGCTATCTTTCCATAATTATAAAAAGTATTTCTTTTACATTGTTTTCATACTTCTAACAGGCTTCTTATTTTAATATCACTTTGCTTACTGGTTCACTGTGGCACAGAGAAAAGACAATTTGCCACATACCTTATTTTTCATCAGTGCCTTCATTTTGATTTGCCCTCTTTATGTGACCATGAAACCTAGATTTTTCTAAAGTGACACAACAGAATCTCTGACACAATAGTGGTTTTTAAAAATAATTAATTGCTCTGGCAACAAAGTTTCCTTTCTGGATGCCCAGACGTGTTAAAAGTAAACACTCAGATGTCTTCTTTCTGAGGAAGAGGCTAGCATTGCTGTCTCTATTTTACCACTAAAAAAAAGGAGAGCGACAGTTTTGAGGCCTTGGGAGAAGTCATTGGCAGAGCCCAAAAGAGGACATGAAGTTCTAATGGCCCAGTCCTCTAATCTAACCACAAAGCCACACTACTTCCCCTTCCGCTGCTTCAGGGCTGGGCTGGAAGAAGAAAGTGCCACCTCCCACTGAGGGCTGAATGGTGATTTGCCATTCACCATCCACGTCGAGAGAGGCACAGATGCCCCAGCTCTCAATTGCGGGTGGAAGCTTGTTATCATGTGCTGGACCCATTGATCTGTTTTGACAATGACTCCTGAATTATATGGCCCCGAAATGTTTGCTGCCAGAGAGATCTATACTGTGGATGCAATGATGGGTACTTACTGGAAACTATCGTCTGATAGATGAGTTTTGCTGTTTTGTCTCAAAGAAATATTCCTGTGCACTTGGAGATCTCTCTCCTCCCAACTCTTTCCCTTGATTCTAGTATAATGTGTTGTGCTAGAAAATAGTGAAATACAATAAGGTTCAAACATGTTAACGTTTAAAGTAAAGCCATATTGGTTGTCTGAGCGCAGAGTGACAGAAGCTTTTCAGAAGATGATTTGTCAATTCGTTAAAAAAAAAAAAAAGCTTAAAAACTGTGTGTACCCATTTACCTGGTAATTGTGCTTTGAGTAACTTATTCACAGCGAATAAGAGCGGAAGACGGCAAAGAATGAATTACAAGGGTCTTTTCTGTAGTGTCATTTACAGGATGAAAAAAAATTGAAGCCATTTCAAAGCTGAACAATAGGAGATGGGTTAAATGAATTATGATTTGGTTATATAATGGTATTCTATGCTGTCATTAAAAATAAGTTGTATTAGTGTTTATAATGACAAGGAAAGTTGTTTGTGATATACTGGTTAAGTTTAAAAAAACAGGCTATGAAACAATTTGAGTTTGATACTTGTTTTGTAAAAATAATACAGGCATACACTCTCCCCCAGACACACACAAATGCACATCGCACAGAGCTGTGGTACTGCCTGTCTGTCTTGCTGCCTCTCGTACTATTCTCCGGCTACCCCAGGCCCAGTGCCCAAGAAGTCTTCCTTCTCCCTCTAGCTACACATCCTTCAGATGTTGGCTTAAACATCACTTCCCAAAGATAGGGGCCAGATCCCTATTCTACATTCTCAGAGTCACCATAGATGAAAAGGACATTTTTTGCACAGCATGGTGAGGGTCATTACTGCTGCTGATCAAATGCAAGGTATTCAGAAGTCTGGAAACAAGAAAATATAATTCTCTCACAAATTGTAATATTAATAAACTGTTCATTAGGATTCTCCTATGTTTTCAGACTTTGCAGACACTTTGTACTTCTGCTTCCCCGCCATCTAGGGACAAAATTGGATCAGGCATCCCTTGCCTCCATGAAGTTAAGTGTGGCCATATGACTTGCTTTGGCCCATGAAATGGGAGCAGAAACATGTATCAATTCCCTGTAAAAGCGTTTAAGAAACAGTCCAGTTTGCTCTAATCTCTCTTCCCTACCATGGACTTGGAATTGTCCAATTGTAAAAACTTAGTCAGCCTTTATTGCTGAGTGAGGGTGACCTGGGCAGAGACCATCTCCCATTCCCACTGGAGTATGATGGACACATAATGTGAGAGAGAAACAGTTCTTTGTTATTTGAGATGACTGAGATGTGCGGGTTGTTTGTTATTGCAGCATAACCCGGCTTATCCTGACTAGTACATGCACTTATCGCAGGTGTAGTTTTACATTTGCTAGTGCAATTTTTAGTCTCATCTATGGCGCCTGTCTATTACTTACAGACACTGTACTAGAACATGGAACCTCAGCAATGAACAAGGTAAACAAAGTCCCCTGCTCTCATGGAGTTTCATTCTGATGGGAGAGACAGATCATGAGAAAATAAAGCAGAGATCTGCATGAAAACAAGTCATGTGCACAGTATGAGAGCAGAGGGCTCCAGACAGAGGGATGAGTGAGCTCAGAGTGGGGTCCTGAAGTTCCTGAGGCTGGGCTGTGGGAAGCAGGGTAGAGAGTGGGAAGTGGTGGAGCTGAAGATTGTAGAGGCAGTGGGGGAGGGGAGAAGATCATATAGGATTTTGTAGGCCCTGGATAAGTCTTGGGACTTTATTCTTTTTTTTTTTTTTTAAAGTCAGTATTTTTTTTTTCTTTTAATAATTTTTTAAAAAATTTATTTATTTATTTATGGCTGTGTTGGGTCTTCGTTTCTGTGCGAGGGCTTTCTCTACTTGTGGCAAACGGGGGCCACTCTTCATCGCGGTGCGCGGGCCTCTCACTATCGCGGCCTCTCTTCTTGCGGAGCACAGGCTCCAGACGCGCAGGCTCAGTAGTTGTGGCTCACGGGCCCAGTTGCTCCGCGGCATGTGGGATCTTCCCAGACCGGGGCTCGAACCCGTGTCCCCTGCATTGGCAGGCAGATTCTCAACCACTGCGTCACCAGGGAAGCCCGGACTTTATTCTGAGTGTGATGGGAAGCTATTGGAAGGTTTTGAGCAGAGGTATGATATGATAAAACTCTTTTTAAAAGGATCACTGGTTATTGTTTGGAGAATCAGAGAGACAGGGAGATAAGGACAGAAGTCAGGGGGTCAGTTAGAAGGCAACAGGGGGTGCTGGTCTAGACATGAGTGATGACCTTGGAAGTAGTTTGGAAAGTGGGAGAGATAGGGATTGGTCAATGGATTGGATGTGGGGTGTGCAAGAGAGGAATCAAACAACATTCCTAGAAATTGTCCTGAGCAACTAGGCAAATGGTGGTACTGTTTGTGGGATAGGCAACATCGAGGGAGGAGAGAGCTTGGAGGGGGTGGTAGAAATGAACTGTTGTATGAACGAAAACGAGTGTCCAGAAGATAAAAAAGAGCAGGATGTTATTAACTGCTATAATAAGCACACAATAAGAAAAAATATTTCTTAGCGATAAGTTGTATTTTTCCATTTATAATTTGGGGATTGTGGGAGTCCAGCAAAGTTCTCGGAGAGCCCTCACCAATCCTCTAATGTTTTAAAATTTGTACTTTTCTTCCTCATTCAGCAGTACCCACTCCCTTTGAAATACCCCCAGGTCAGTGATCAGTATGACATGAGAGGGAAGAAATTGAAGGGAGAAAATATAATTTAGAGAAATAATATTTTTCAGGGTAAAAATTAGTTTTTAACTGCAAAACTGCATAAGCCTAGCACATGCTTGAGCCCGCCAGTTGTGTACGAAGTTACTTCTGCCTGTTCTAATTACTTTCTGCACCACTGGAGGCAGTATCCTCAGGAGGGCAGCCTCTGAAGTCACTCAGCCCTGGGTTCAAGTCCAGGTTTTGACACTTCTTCTCTCCATCACCATAGTTATTTAACAATCTGTGCCTCTGTTTTCACACTGGCAAATGGGGAGACAAATAGTACAAGCTGCCTAGGCTTGCCGTGGGGATCAAATTCAATAGTGCCCTAAATGCTGAGTATGATGCCTGCCCTTTGTAAATGCTGGTAAATCCTGGCTACTGTTACTGCTGTTGTTGTGAGTTTGGGGAGGGACTAGGGATAGAATAGCCTCGTCGTATGGGGACTAGCTTAATTTTTAGTACTGGTTGTAATGAGTACTCACAACTAACCCTGGGAGGTAGGTACTAATAGTACCCCTACTTTACAAATGAGGAAACTGAAACTCGGCCCAGGTCACACGGCTGGGAAGAGGCAAAGTAGGGCTTCCAGCTCCTCTCCCTCTGCCTGTAGGGCTGGTGCTCTTAAGCCATTATTGCACACCGTCTCCCAGCGGAGCTGATAACACGCTACGTCTGTTGCGTGTATCCTCTGGGTCCCCATTTAGGAGAGTGCGTTCCTTGTTACCCATCTGCCATTCTGATTGTAGCAAACACATGCTGATGGAGCCCTTCCCAACCGCACAAGATTGTTGCCAGAGCCTGACTCACTGTCTTAACTGCACCTCACCTTTCCAGCACCAGCCACTACCGTGGGCTAAGCAGGGGCAGGTCCCTGGGGACAGACTCTGTTACTGCCTGGGGTGTTTCGTCCAAACATTTTGTTTTCCAAGTCTGTGAATTTAAAGACTTTTTTGGAGCTTATTATCATACCACAAGTTTTTTTTTTTTTTTAAATAACTTTATTTATTTATTTATTTTTGGCTACGTTGGGTCTTCATTGCTGCATGCAGGCTTCCTCTAGTTGCGGCGAGCAGGGGCTACTCTTCGTTGCGGTACACAGGCTTCTCATTGCGGTGGCTTCTCTTGTTGCAGAGAACAGGCTCTAGGCATGTGGGCTTCAGTAGTTGTGGCTCAAGGGTTCTGGATCACAGGCTCAGTAGTTGTGGCGCATGGGCTTTGTTGCTCTGCGGCATGTGGGATCCTCCCGGACCAGGGCTCGAACCCGTGTCCCCTGCCTTGGCAGGCGGATTCTTAACCACTGTGCCACCACGGAAGTCCCACTGCAAGTTCTTAATGGGAGTTGGATACATCAATTCTCTCTCATCCATTTCTGTTTTATGGAACAGACTCCAGGCACTAGCTCTATTGCTACCACGCGTGGCTACCACTTAACGACACAGAGAGAGCTAAGGCATGCTCACAGGTTCACAGACACAATTCTGAAATGCCCTGGGCAAAGTGTATAACAATGATGCTTTAATCCACAAAGAGTAGAACTGATCCATCGGAAAGGGACTGTGATGTGTGACTGTGGACTGCACAAACCCTTCCCCGGCCTCAGGGCCCCTTCAGTGACTGAAATGGCCCTTTGCAAAGTGTTGCTAAAGTGGCCTGATAAACCTTCTCCCACGCACATCCCTGCCTTCCAGAAGCCTTGGGGGAAACCATGCAATTAGAACAAGGCAAACATCACACCAGAAGTCATGGGAGGACACAGTAAAATGTAGAGCAAAGCTGTAACTTATTCACATAATTAGAAGAGAAACACAGACCTCCTTGTTCCAATTACAGTGATTTTGGAGAAAGCCTTCAAACCTCCGATGAGAAAGAAAAGCTTTTGCTTCATTTCAGAACCAACCATGTAATACATTCCATTTGCCTTAAAAAATGTATATTGGGAGAAGAGATCATTATAAGAGGTTTAAAATTGTTATATGTCTTTAAAAAGTGTATGTGATATTTTAAATGTGCATGTTTACACATTTAAAATATATAAGATACTGTATAGCACAGGGGACTATATTCAGTATCCTGTGATAAGCCATAATGGAAAGGAATAGGAAAAAGAATGTATACATGTGTAACTGAATCACTTTGCTGTACAGCAGAAATTAACACGACACTGTAAATCAGCTATACTTCAA
Source organism: Balaenoptera musculus (assembly GCF_009873245.2). Lineage (NCBI taxonomy): Eukaryota > Metazoa > Chordata > Mammalia > Artiodactyla > Balaenopteridae > Balaenoptera > Balaenoptera musculus. The sequence continues at coordinate 121,786,196 of NC_045787.1, forward strand.
TAAAATAAATTTTTAAAAATAATAAAATACATAGGAACTTCCCTTCGCTGCCCCCAAAACTTCCCAAATGAAGGTGGCACATAGTTATGATTATTTGCATGTGAACATGTGGATTCTTAGACAGTCCACTTGCCCGTTGCAGTATAATAGAAGGGGACACCGTCCAGGACACCATGATTATGTAAGGGCTGGGGCTGAAATTCATACTCAGGCTCTTAATAACATTTAACTAGCTGAACATAACATTGATGTTTGCAGTCTGGATACTGTTAAACATTGCAAAGAATAAAGAAAGATCTAATTTTCTTGCTTTAGAGTGGTGTCATCATGTGCTAGGTCTCTCTGGGATGCTTAATTAGTGATAACATTGGGAAATTGGTTTGTCTGTCATTTAAAGATCAGCTGGGTGAGACTTTCTTCAGCAACTCTAAAATAGTACTTCACTTATATCTACAAATGTGTGTGTTTAATAAGGACTTTCAGTATCTGATTCACAGCAGGGACAAGTGATTGCAAGTAACAAAATATTTACAAAATATTTAAAACTATTTTTCTTAATACATATGTGATACATTATAATCATTCTAAGAAATTCAGAGAATACAGATGAATAAATAAATCACAAAATATCCTTACAATGGAATACTATGCAGTCATGAAAAAGCTAAGACAGAGCTTTATGTACTGATGTGGAAAGATGAACATGATAACCACTGCCACCACCACAACAATGGTAACAGCTATTAACGTTAATGAAGACCTACATGTTTCAGACCCTGAGCACCTTGCACACATTGATCTATTTTTCCCCTTAAAACAACCCTATGAATAGATACCAAATACTATATTCTGAATGCAGATGAATTACTCTCTGTAACTTTCCTACCCAAGGGTAGGACTTTCTGGCTCCTAAGCTTGAGTTGAATTCAGGACTGAACAACTGAGTGCCATCTGACCGTACTGTCCACCAGTTAAGTCCCTGTAACCACTTGGTGGGCAAAATAGACACAATTTAAGATGTGAAATTTCAACAAGGTATTTCGAAATCAGTGAATATAAGGGGGCTGTCAGTTCAACAAACTTCATCCAGTGTTCCATGGCAGAGTAGTTCCTCTTGGTGGTCTAGACAGGCCCAAGCATTTGCACTATATATAGACTTTAGCTAGTTCTTAAGAAGCATATGATGGGAACTTCTTAAAATTAATGTTATTTACCTGCTAGGATGTAAATGCTAAAAGGATGTGGTCTACATTATGGACAAGAGCTCTGTAAAACGTGATATTAGAAAATGGAAATTTTACGAGTTCTGGGAACAGAAACAGGTGATGTGACTGAAATGGGAGAAAATTCTAATTTTTGCTGCCTTGCTAGAACTTAATCCAAAGTACTTTATTTTTAAAAAAAATCATGAATAATAGAACTACAACATTCCTGGTTTAATTGTGCTCACTTTGGCTCCCTCGAGTTGCCTGTTTCTGAGAAATAACCCTCCTACTTAAAGCAGTGGTCCTTTACACGGGTGTTCATGGGGTTAGAATCACAGAACTTCTAGCTATTGAGGCACTCAGGGCTGTCAATCCATCTCCTAGCCTGGGGCATGAATTCCTCTTCGTTGGGGGGTTATGTCGTCTGGCTTGGAGACTTCCACAGTGGGTGGCAGTAGTGGGCAAGACCTCAGCAGACTTTGCTTTCAAATGGTCCTCACTAGCTCTGTGAGGACCTTGGGTGTTGCTTAGCCTAAGATTTTGTTCAATGCATTTCTAAAATGAGAATACCTCATGGGACAGTTGGAAGGATTCAATGAAGAAATCTCAGTAAAGTTGGTGATGAAAGTGCCTGACAAAGCATCAGTAGCTATCTTTATCCTCATCATCATCATCATCACCAACTTCACAGGGAGGAGTCACCGTGAGAGAGCTGTCATGATGTGGGGCTTCAGACTCCTGCTGTTGAAGAGAGTGGTAAGGCCCTAGGGCTATGTTTGATCATAAACCACTCCCTTGTCTTGAACTAGAGACCAGTCTCCACAAGCCAGGTCCTTGTGAGAACTCTGTCCCCTCGTTGTAAAGGAATCCTTACGGCGCTCTTCTCCTATTTTGAATGTTACTTGACATCAAAAAGACCTACCTCGTGCAAGCGCTTTCTGTAGTATGGACAGAACAGAAAACCAAAATTACATCTATCAAAAAGGGAAACAAGCTGATTGATTCTGCCCACTTCCCTCCCACCCTCCCCAATTAAAGCCTAATTCTTCGAGTACAATATTAACCTACAACATAGTTATAAGTATATGGTGATGAATACTTTCTCATATTTTATTTCATTCAATTCTTTCTAGCAAACCTGAGAGGAAGATAGAGCAGAGCATACATTATCATCCTTGTTCTATAGATTAAGGAAATGGAGAGGGAAAGCAGCTAACTTGCTTAAGATACACAGTTAGTGATAGAAGTAACATCAGAATCTCTACCTATACGCCCATTGTCTTTTCACTGCACCAGAGAACGCGAACATGTGCAGCCACTTTCTCACTCTTCACTTGTAACGTACATCACTAATCAATCACCAGATTCTCTCCCACCACCACCTGAACGTCTGCTCAGAGCCATTCTCATCACAGTGTTCCAGACAGCCATCAGCAGTTGAGTGTAATTGACATGGGAATATAACAAACTTATTTGCCATTCCTGGACAAGACTATCTAGCCTTCATCACTGATCTCATCAGCTAATTCGCTTAGCATATCAAAGCTGGAGGGAGGATCTTTCCTTAGAAATCTTATGCCAGGTCCTGTTTCCAGTGGGTATGTGGTCAACTTTTATCGTGAGCTCCTCCAGGCCAGAATCCTGGGCATTTTCATTTCCCATAACCTGGAACAGAACCTGACACAGATGGGATGTTGAACCATGCTTTGCTGGATGGATGGATGGGTTTAGCAATTGAATAGGCCCATAGAAACAGGTCCAGGGTTGGGAAAGAGCCTCTACTGCCGATGGTTTTATAGACTTCCACTTCGGATGATAGCTTGACGCCTTTGTGTCTCCTAGGATTGGGCTGTCAATCTAGAAAGCACTGTCCACCTTCCAAACACTATTTATCTCCATTTATCAGGGGATATTATTAGACATTGTGCTGCTGAGGTAGCAAATTAGTTAGGGCTTTTAGTTCTGGGTCTGTGATAAGGATTTGGGGGAAATGTGTTCCGCCAGGGGAGGGCAGGTCCACGGTCTCTCTATTGCTCTGGCCTGATGACAGCTGCTAGCACTCTGCTGAATGATCAATAACTGGCTGCCCGTCCAATTACTCCTCACTGGCTATTTTAAGGACTGCTGCAGAGATCCACCGTGGACTCATGAGGAAATATTCTGATCAAGGAAGTCCATTGTTCCTCCTCTATACCAGCTTTGACCTCAGTCACAGAGCCCAGGGATGCACGCAAGTCCAGGAGACCCTTCCGAGGGGTACCACTGAAAGCCATTTATGATGGGGCTGAGGATCAGCCATTCCCATGCACTTAGACATCGATCAGGGTGCTGGCCCACTGGCGCCTCGACTTCAGCATTGTTGGTGAGAATTTGAGGTTCCAGTTATTTCCGCCTTCCCTGGATTGCTTTCCATTTTAGTTGCCTCTTTCTCAAATAAAGATAAAAGGAATTTGCAAGAGGTCCAGACAGTCACCAAAGAGTCTTAGTTTATAAGAACAGTTGCTTTTACAAGGACAGGTTTTTTAAAAATAGCATTTCTTTCCTTTACTTACTTTGTGTTTTATGTACAGAATCTCTGGGAAGAACTTACAGGACTGGGGAAGGTTTTTGACCTAATGACAATTTTTATGGGCTTGGAGTTTATTTACGCTGCAATATGTGCTAGAATTGGTATCACATATGTATTTCCATTTCCTGTACTCTTTTGGAGAACAGATGTTACAATCTCTTTTGTGGTAATGATGACTAATAAAAAATACTTAGTGTAGACTTCAGTTAACTTTATTTTTTTAAGTGAAATAGTTCAAAAATATGAAAAGGCATAGAGAATAAAATTAACCTATGTATCTATCCCCAGCTTAGAAATAAAATATTATAAATACAGTTCAGTCTCCCCAGTGATATTCTTTACTCCAACCTTCACCCCTACTCCCAAGGGAGTCACTACACTGATTCTGGTGTTTTTCATTCCCATGCATGCCTTTATGCTATATGTTTGTATCAGTAGACAATAATATTTTGCATGCTTTAAAGTATTATAGAAATGGCAACAAGTCAAATGTTTCTTTCTGGGAATGGACTTACTGAACTCATCAACATATATATGAGATTTTTTTCCCCATTGGTACATGTAGTTAAAGTTAATTTTTGACATCAAGCAATGGATTTTTCCAGGACCGATTTGAGAGTCCAAGAGGGAAGACGTCTCTAATCCCTAGACCAGGTTAGCTCTCCCTGTTATGGGATTTCATCACACTCTGCTTTTCTCCGTAATGTTTAATTACACTGCTTTTAATTAGTTTTGTTTAATGATTAAATATAAGTCATTTTGGATTGATGTCATGTCTGTTTTCCCTGCTGGAATGTAAGCTCCCTGAGGTCAAGGACCATATATCTCTTGCTCACGGCTGTATTCATCACACTTAGTTCAGTGCCTGGCACAGAGCAGGCGGATGAATGGAGTGGGCTTTCCTGCCTCCAGTATAAAACTCAGCTTCCTCAGAATTACATATGGCGTATTTAGTGATCTGGTTCCCACTTCTGTTTCTGTGCGTAATTCCTGCCCTCCTGTGACCTGGGTCCTACCTCTTTGTCCCGCTAAAAAGTTTGCAGTTCCTGGGACTTCCCTGGTGGTGCAGTGGTTGGGAATCCGCCTGACAGTGTGGGGGACTTGGATTCAAGCCCTGGTCCAGGAGGATCCCACATGCTGCGGAGCAACTAAGCCCGTGCGCCACAACTACTGAGCCTGTGCTCTAGAGCCCAAGAGCCACAACTACTGAGCCTGCAAGCCACAACTACTGAAACCCGTGTGCCACAACTACTGAGCCCGTGAGCCTAGAGCTCATGCTCTGCAACAAGAGAAGTCACTGCAATGAGAAGCCTGCGCACCCCAGTGAAGACCCAATGTGGCCAAAAATATAAATAAAATAAATAAACTTAAAAAAAAAAAAGTTTGCAGTTCCTGAACTCCCTTGGGACTCTTGATTTTGCACACGCTGTCCCTTCAGACTGGAACATCTACCCACCTTTGTTTGCCTGTCAAACTCCCTCTCCTCCTTCAAGACTCACCTGAAATGACACCACCTCCAGGCAGCCAACTGCAACAATTTCAAGCATGATGCAGTACTCCTTCTCTGTGCTCCCACAGCATCATCAAAATTCCCTCATGCTTTATTCATTAATTTACTGAAAAATATTTACTGTGCTCCTATGAGCCAGGCCTCTCTCTGTGTTCTAGAGATGCAGAGATGAACAAGATATGGTCCCTGTCATTTACAAATAAGTCAACAGGATCTATGAAGGCCTTAAATGGGGTCATGGGACATGGTCCTTGGCAGTCTTCTTTAGGGAGGGTAATGGAGGAAGGCCTGGCTGAGAAGCTGACATTTGAGCTGAGACCTAAGAAGATGTGAACAAGTCAGTCCCGTGTAGGGCTGTGGCAGTATTTTCCAGAATGCATGTCCTCATGCCCACTCCCCAACCCTGAGGACAGGAATTGCTTTTAATTTATCTGCTTCCCCAATGCCAGCAAATGACCATGAAAAGTATTTCATGGGGAATTAATTCCCTGGTGGTCCAGTGGTTGGGACTCTGCACTCTCACTTCCGAGGGCCCGGTTCCATCCCTGTTCGGGGAACTAAGATCCTCAAGCCATATGGGGTGGAGGGGTACAGCACGACCAAAAAGAAAAAAAAAAGTATTTCATGGGCTTCCCTGGTGGCGCAGTGGTTAAGAATCCACCCGCCAATGCAGGGGACACGGTTTCGAGCCCTGGTCCGGGAAGATCCCACATGCCGCGGAGCAGCTAAGCTCGTGCGCCACAACTACTGAGCCTGCGCTCTAGATCCCGCGAGCCGCAACTACTGAGCCCACGTGCCACAACTATTGAAGCCCGCGCACCTAGAGCGTGTGCTCCGCAACAACAGAAGCCACCGCAACGAGAAGCCCGCGCACAGCAACAAAGAGTAGCCCCCGCTGGCCGCAACTAGAGAAAGCCCGCGTGCAGCAACGAAGACCCAACGCAGCCAATAAGTAAGTAAATAAATAAATAAATTCTTTAAAAAAAAAAAAGTATTTCATGAATGAATGAATGATGGAATGAAAGGGCCAAATTATGCTGGTTCAGAATGAACCTTAGTTATCAAACTCACAACAGCTTCACTTCGCATGAAATATTCACATCAACCCAAATCAGGCCCTTCTAAGGTGCTAACAGCTGTGGGAAGAAAGGAATTCCATTGAACCCTACGACTAGGTGATACCCAAGCGTAGCGGGAAAGTGGCTCGGCTTGCTGTGGAGTCTGTATGCACGCGTAGAGTTTCCTGTGCAGACACTTAGCGCCAGGCCTGGAGGGGCCGGCTCCGCTGTCACCGCTTGTCATTAATATTTCCACAGCGTTAAAGATCATTATCCCCTGTGGAGTGGTTAGCACGAGCCATGCATGGCCTCACGCAATCCTCATTTTGCTCCCATTATTATCTCTGAGAAAATGCAGGCTCACTGAGGCCTTACATCTGGTAAAGGTGAAGCCTGGGCTCACCCGAGTCGGTCTCACTCGGAAGCCCGGGCTCTTAGTCCTGCAACCAGGGCCCACTGCAAGGGCGTGTAATCTGCACAGTTGTACAGGCCTTATGCTTGGAAGGGCCCCGTGCTTGGTTTAATTGTCCGCTGTTGCCATCCTGAAATTCTTCATAATTTTTGAACTAGGGGATTTACATTTTTATTTTGCAATGGGCCCGGCAAATTATGTAACCGGTCCTGCCTATACCACATGAGGTCCTGGAACATTGGATATAGTGAGCGTCCTGATTTTTTGATAACCCTGCGTCAACCCCTGTATGAGCTGAAGCTGGAATCACAAGCTCTTTTCCTCACAATCTGTATGTTCAAATCTGATTTTTTTTTTAATTTATTTATTTATGGCTGTGTTGGGTCTTCGTGTCTGTACGAGGGCTTTCTCTAGTTGCGGCAAGTGGGGGCTACTCTTCATCGCGGTGCGCGGGCCTCTCACTATCGCGGCCTCTCTTGTTGCGGAGCACAGGCTCCAGATGCGCAGGCTCAGTAGTTGTGACTCACGGGCCTAGTTGCTCCGCGGCATGTGGGATCTTCCCAGACCAGGGCTCGAACCCGTGTCCCCTGCATTGGCAGGCAGATTCCCTGACTAGGGACTGAATCCAGGCCCTCGGCAATGAGAGCTTGGAGTCCTAACCACTGGGATGCCAGGGTATTCCCCCATGAGTCTTTTTTTTTTTTTTTTTTTGATTATAAAAATTATACAGACAAATACTGGAAGTAGCAGTCAAGGGGATTATAGTTTTATCTACAGTGGAACAAATTTTTATAAGGAGAAAGTTAAGTACGTTGCATGTATAAAGCTTTGTGTCCTCTATACAAACTTTTGTATCCTGTTTATAAATTTTCCTGTCCTTACAATGATTTTTAGATTCAGTCTCAGATGGATGCCTGAAGAGAAAAATCCAAGAATTTGTAGCACCCAGGGGATTTTTTGTTATGCTTGTAGTGTACTTTTGCTCAATTATATGCTAGATAAGCATCTTTGACTTTTAACTAACATATTAACAGTACGTGTTGTAAAATATTCTTACTCTTCCTGGTAAATATTGCTCTCATTTGGAAAAGGTGATTCAGCTTATGTCTTTTTTAAAAAATTTTTATTGAAATATAGTTGACTTACAGTGTTGTATTAGTTTCAGTTGTACAGCAAAATGATTCAGTTATACATATATATATTCTTCTTTTAATATTCTTTTCCATTATAGGCTATTACAAGATATTGAGTATAGTTTCCTGTGCTATACAGTAGGTCCTTGATGGTTATCTATTTTATATATAGTAGTGTGTATACTTTAATCCCAAACTCCTAATTTATGCCTCCCCCGCCTTTCCCCTTTGGGAACCACAAGTTTGTTTTTTATGGCTGTGAGTCTATTTATGTTTTCTCAGCCATAAAAAAGAATGAAATAATGCCATTTGCAGCAACATGGATGGACCTAGAGATTATCATACTAAGTGAAGTTAGCCAGACAGGGAAAGCCAAATATCATATGATATAGCTTATATGTGGAATCTAAAAAAATGATACAAATGAACTTATTTAGCTTCTGTCTTGTACATTCCTTCCGATGTCTCTAAATCCAGCCCATCTGCCCTCAACCCCCTTCCCGTTACCAAAGCTGAAACTAGCCCCAGTGGGGTTTACCACTTGATCTCTCGTGCTGGTGATCCCTGGGCCCTCTCTTGCCATGAAAAGACTCATATTGTGGAGGTTGCAGTGTTGTGGGCTGGTCAGGTAACTTCTGTTACTTAGCAACTTTCTCCTGCTTTGTTAAGTTGGGCTGTTCAATCTCCTTAATGAATAAGAGCATCAAGCCAGGTAATTGATGCCTGGACGTTTAGCTCATGAATAATTGACTGTCTGGGTAATCCTAGATACATTTCCTCCATCAGATTGTACAGTGGAACAGTCATGTCATAGCCAGTGTTGAGTTTTTATTGTTTTTTGTCCTAATCAGTTTTATGATGTCAATAATCTGCTTTCTTGACCCAAAGGCTCAGGTGAACAATGGAAGCAGTGACCCTCCCAGGGCTGGGACATGCTTCCTCTTCCCTGTACGAGAGCTCAGCATTTCCCCTGGAGTTTGGGCTTAGAAAAGTTTCAGCTCTTCTTGTTTATCTTTTCGGGTATCTTTTCCCACATACATCGGGAAGGCAGTGTGCTCTAAAGGGGAGGAGGGAACTGGGAATTGGATTTCCTGGGCAATGCCAATCACTTACTCTGCACCTCTAGGCCAACCTTAGCTTGTCTGACTTATTTATTCATTTATGCATTCATTCAACACACGTTTTGAGCACTTCCTATGTGCCAGGCACTGGGGAGTCCATAAAAAACAAGGGTGACTTTGTCTGCTTTCATGGAGCTTACATTCTAGTGAAAGCACATGAGTGATAAGCATGTAAACAAGTAAAGGAACAAGTTATTTTCAGATAGTGGAAGAGCTAGGTTGAAAAACACCAATGGAGTAATGGAATAGAAAGTGACCAGTGGTGGGGGATGGGATAGATGGAAATCATTTTGATTGGGTGGTCAGCGAAGGTCAGGGATGTCCTCTCTGAGGCGGTGACCTTTGAGTTAAGAACTGAATGACAAGGAGGAACTAGCCAAGTAAAGAAATGGGGGAAGAAAATTCTAGTTAGAGGAACATGAAGGCAGAGGTTTAGAGATGGGAATGGGTTTAGCATGTTTGAGGGACGTAAAGAGGGCCACGGGGCTAGAACAGAATGATGGGAGCACAGTATGAGGTGAGGTTGATGCCCACCCACCTTTGATACCCTTCAAGATCACAAAAACTGTGTGGCCTCCCCTTAGACATGAGGGCCTGAATGAGGGATATGGACGGAGCTAACTTTTTCAAAGTACACGCCTCATCAACAGTGCAGGCAGTGCCATTCTTTGTCTATAATAAGCAGGTGCTGTCAAAACTCGGCTCAGGTTAGTTCGTTTATTCCACACATACTTCCTGAGCTTTAGGCAGTGTCTGTGACACTAGGTATGTAGAAGGGACTAAAGCCACACCCCTGCCCTTATCAAACATATTCTATCTGAAAAACAGGCAATAAAAATCATAAAACAGGAAAATACACCTATCTTATATGAAGCACATAAGATAATGAGTGTTATGGAGACGAATAAAGCAGGGAGGGGCAGAGGAAATGAGGGAGGAGGGCGAGATAGTTGAAATGTTAAAAAGAGCAGTCAGGGAAGGCTTCACTGAGAAGAGGACAGTTGAGCTGCCACATGAAGGGAGTGTGAAAGTGAGCCCTGTGACTGTCCAGGGAGGAGAATTCCAGACAGAGGGAGTAGCAAAAGTACCCCCTGTTTTTCTGGAAAACCTCCCTGCCAGCAGCCTGCCTCTAGACTGGGTCGTGTCCCCTTTCATGAGACTTTTATCACAATATGTATCACTCTCCTGCTTCAAACCTCCCACTGCACTTGGAATAAAGCATACGTTTCTTACCGTGGCTTACAAGGTCCTATTTAACCCCTTCACCTCTCCAAACTCCTCTCCCTCATTTCATTGACTCCAGCCACAGCAGCGTTCTGCCTGGTCTCCGAACACGCAGACTCGTTCCCAGCTCACTGCTCTCTCTGCCTAGAAACTCTCCCCAGAGCTTGTCCTATGGTTGCTTCCTTCTCATTAAGGTCTTAGCAACTCAGAAAAGGCTTCCCAGACTCCCCAAATCCTCTGCCCATTCCCTATCACGTGGTCACTTCCCACTCATAGCCTTTATCAAGGGCTCAACTATCCGGAAGACCTACCACTTATTCACAAAGGATGTAGTCATTTCCTACTGCACTGAATCTGGCCCATTATGTATAATACGCTCTTTGGAGAATAAGGAGGTTATAAATGTGAGATGAAATGTAACAGAGTACCCACCTACCATACCGTGAGGCTTACAGCCCTTCAGAATATGACATTCACTTCCAGATCCTTCTATTTACCACCAGACCTGATTTTGAATTTTAAAAGGCTCCACTGCAAATGCATGCAAAAGTCTCTACACTGCTCAGGAAGTAGGATGCAAGAGCAGAAGAAATGGATGAACTGCCATTTTCACAGGAAAAAAAAGTCTGAAAAAACACTAGAAAAGAGCTTCCAGGTTCCCTGTATTTCTAATCTACTAGAACTTGGATGTTGAACCCACTCATAAGGCCAGAACTTCATTGTCTTATTTGTTGTGTTAAAAAAATTGTTTGAGGGACTTCCCTGGTAGTCCAGTGGTTGAGACTCCGTACTTCCAATGCAAGGGGTGCGGGTTCGAGCCCTGGTCGGGGAACTGAGATCCCACATGCCATGCAGCGTGGCCGAAAAAAAAAAAAATTGTTTGAGAAATAAAATAAGTTATGGATAAATATACATGGGAAGAAGGGGAAGGGGGTAGTATTTACTTACAGTGTTCTGTATTGTTTGTAAAGTGATTAATTTTTGCAAAGAGAAAGCAGCTATCTGTAAAACCCTTCTGGACTAAAGTATTAAAATATGTCAATGGTAAGGTCAAATTATGTCAAAAGCTGAAATAATCTTTGACCTCAGTTCACCCAAATGGGTTAGACCAGACAGAAGACATGGGTCTTGGAAGATGAGGTCTCCACCACCATCACCACCACCACTACCACCATTAGCACCACCATCACTCCCCTTCTAAGTCCCATAAGTGAATCCACTAGGTGAAAATAATTTCAATGCCCCGGATGGCAACTCTTTCAGTAGTGCTGTGTTTAGGGCCACAGGACAAGCAAAAAAACATAGACACAACTTATCCTCCAGCTCAAATTTAATGGTGGAGTAAATAGGTGACTGTGTGAGTTTCTTTTAAACCCACTTTTGGGGGGGGGTACATTATCAGAGCATGGGAAATTAAAGAGCCTTCAAAAGGGAGCTGGACAGTTTCTCCTCAGTAAGGAATGCCCATCCTTGGTCTCTCAAGGAAAAGAAAGGAGGGTGTTTAGTTGGGGAGGGTTCTGTCTGCCCCACCTCTGGACAGAAAGCTGCTCAACATGGCTCTACTGGAAGGAACCCAAATGAAGGAAGAGGGCCACGGGGGCTGTTCTCTATCCCCCAGTCTGTCTACCCTCAGCCCGCTGGGTAAGCACACCCTCTCCCCATTTCCAAAGTTTCAACCCTGAGTGAGTCATCACTGTTATTTCCAGTTTGGTGGATTTTTTTCTTTTCATATTCAGGAGGCCCATCAATTATTTAGGGCCCCAGGATGATCTCAGGTGGTGACACCTCTGTAGGTTTGTATGGCCTTTCTGAAGGGAAACCATCTGGTCTTCCTTAGCTTGTTCATCCCTGGGCTTCTCTCCCAGCTTGTAAGGTGTGGTAGCCACAGAGAGAGCCAAAACCATCAATATTTCACGGCCTTAATTAAAGTAAGCCGAGAGCCTCGGGCCTCTCACAACTGGCTTCCTTTTCCAAAACAAGTGCCTGGCGTCTTGAGCAGGGGACACACACAGGGAAATGGGAGTCTGACTAAAGTTGGGCTGGGGGAGTGAGGGAGCACAAGATTTCATTTACCAGGACCTTCGGGAGTTATAAGGCCGCCAGAGAGGTGCAGTATATTCCCTGGCGCTGGCGGCAGGGCGGGAAAGAGAGAAGGGGGGCTGCCTTTGTGCTTTTTTTGGACAACACTTGAAAGGGACTAGACACTGGGCAGCCGGGAACTGTGGCCAGGCTTCGACTTCGGGCTGCATCCAGTAGTCAAATGTGAAATAGCTCCTGGGTCCCCGCGAAGGCTTCACAAAACACAGGGCGCGGCGGGGGGCGGTAGCTGTGGCGCAGGTCTCTTTGCTGCTGCCGCCTGGCCCCTTCCCTCGTGGTCCTCAGGTGCCGAGGAGGCCCGCGTCGCCATCCAGCGGGGCGGGCAGGAGAGCTGAGAGCCCTGCGATTTATACGTCTATTAATTACCTCCAGCATGGAAGAACTGCCTATAAATACAGTGGCACTTTAGATAAAACTTTCATGCAGCTATTTAGATCCCTTAAAATATAAATGATTTCCTCTAAATTTTTTATCATAAATCAGGGCATGGAGCTAGGCGACAAGACGCCGATTTCCCCCCTGATGGGAGCAAAGCCTTCACTTGTCTTGCCTCTTCCTTTTTCTTTTCTGCCTTTCTTTTTCTTCTTCTTCTTCTTTTTTTTTTAATTTACAGAGGCTTGTTAATGGCTCTGCTTCTCTTCGCTGCATCCAGGGCTTAAAGGAAAGTGAACAAGTGGCAGAAGTTTCACCCATTTTCCTGGAGACTGTCTAGTGTGTGTGCAGGAAAGCTTGTGGTCTCTGGAAAGCACACCTGAGTTCAAATCCTATCCCTGCCACTTATTCCTGTGTGACCTCAAGGAACACACTTAACTTCTCTGACTGAGCCTCAGGACTCCCCTCTGTGAAACAGATGTAATAATAGTACCTACATCATAGAGAGGGTGGCTGTGAGGATTAAGTGACATAAAGCACAGAGCCAGGCTGGCAGACTTAGAGCTCAAGAAACAATAAGCTGTGCACTGATAGACAAGTTACTTCACCTCTCTGAACCGGTTTCCTTATCTAGAAAGAAAAGGTGGAGAGATAATGCTCCCTTCTGGGAGTATTAGGAAGACTGAATAAGACAACAGCAGACTCTAAGCTTCTTGAAGCAGGGACCATGTAGCCTTTGTTTATCATTTTATCTCCAGACCTAGCATGTGCCGGGCGCAGACTAGGTGCTCAGCAAGCATATGATGGATACACAAAGCAACAGAAGTCCCTGCTTTGCTTACAGAGCACACTGCAGAACCATCAGAATGTGGTTTCCGTTTATGGCGATGGATATGGCCTCTACCTTTTCCCCAAGATCTACACTTAAAACCTTGAGGTATCCACACTGGTCCTGAAGGGGCCTGTGGAGCCCGTCTCCCTAATCCTGTTATAGTGATAAGGAAACTGAGGCCCAGAGACCACGAGTGACTTGTTCAGGATCACATAGCAGGTTAGTTATACATCCACATTAGAATCCACACTTCCTGTGCTCTGTCTACCACCCCTTGCTGCCTCTTCACAGCCAAGCTGGCTGGGTAAGAGAAATGGCCTAATCCTTTGGCCATGGAAGAGATGACAACCAGCTAGGCCACAGGGGGATTGACTTTATGACTTTGAACTCTGAGACACCTATGAACTGGAGAAGGGGAAGGCGAAACCAGTCCTCATGTGCCAGAACCATGTGTTTATTGAGTCCAGGAGCTTGAGGGCAAGCACAGAGCTGGCCATGCTGCTCACAACATGTATGATAATGTCTAGAACTCGAAGATGAAGACACAGGGGACCTACACAGGGTGTGGAGGGAGGAATACGAAAAAGCTGTAGGACGTTATTAGGAAGAGTCTCCTGGGCCATGACACCTCAAATTCAAACCATTGACCTGGATTCCCCACGAAGCCCAGGACTAAACCCAGAAAACTTGGGGTCTCTCGCCTCCACTCTGGACCACCTCACCCAGTTCCTGCACAACCACCGGAAGGAGACCTCAAATCCTATCACCGTCCTGTTGAAATGCTCTGGGGGCTCCCCACTCTCCTTGGAGCAAAACCCAACCTCTCTGCAAAATCCAGCTCCTACCTTTTGACTCTGCCATTCCCCACATTCGCAGTTTTCCCACCACACTCCCCCCCACTCTAGCCTTCCTGCTCTTCCCTGAACACCCCAAGCTGATCCCACCTCAGGACCTTCACACTGTGCTGTTCCCCTTTATCTTCCGTTTTCTCCTTCCGGCCTTGGCTCAAAGGTTCCTCCTCCCCTTTCTGTCCATGCATTTTCTGTTCCATCACCCTGGTTTATTTTCTCTGTAGTAGTTATCACTACTGGAGGCTTTCTTTTTTACTGCTCATCTTCCGCTGAAGCATCAGCTCCAGGCGGGTAGGGGTGGTAGGTGCAAGTCGGGGACTGTCTGTTCCATTTGCAGCTGAATTCCTACCTCTTAACACAGTGGCTGCCACATAGTAGGCACTCAGTAAATGTCTTCAGTGAAAGAATGCACGGTGGAGAAGGGCTCCTGGCGATCCCTTGGCTCGGTCCTCTCATTTTTCAGATGAGGAAACAGGCCGTGAGGAAGCAGGGACCTGCATGGAGCCCTACTGCCTGAGAGCCAGCGCTTGGTCCGCGGTGGGGACCGCAGGGGAAGGGGAGGGTTCCTGGCGCGTGCCGGTCCCTCACGGATGCTCGGCCCCGAGCTCCTGAGTCCCACTGGGCGTCTCGGATCGTCCAAGGCCGCGCAGACAATACGAGGCAAGCGGCCGACAGGCGAGTCCGCAGCAGCTGCGCAGGCGGCGGGTACATGTGAGAAGTTTGTGAAAGGAGACGAGAGAAAGGGAGAGGAAGGCGAGGCGGGCGGCTTCGAACACCTGGCCAGGCAGCCCCGCCAGCTGCCTCCCCGCGATGGCATCTTGAGTTCGGGCTGTCCTATCGGGGCCATCTCCCATTCCACCCCTTTTCTCTCTCCCCAACACTGGAAGGTGGAGGTTAGCCAGGGATGGAGGTGGGAGGGGGGTAGCTGCTGGCTTCTCCCCATGGCCTCAGCCCGGAAGCACGCCTGGAGCAGGGCCAGACTCTGAGCCTCTGGAAGCATGGCCTTCTGAGAAAGGAGTAAAAGCCAGCTCACTCCGCTCCCTCAGGCCCTGGGCTTGGGTGGTGGGGAAACTGGTGCAGTGCAGGATGTTAGTCAGCTTTCAGCATGGGCTTGGGAGTCAGACACCTGGGTTCCAGTCTCCACTCTACCATGCTTGCCGCCTTCAGGCAACTCAATCTCTCTGTGCCTCAGTTTTCTTATCTGTGAAATAGAGATAATGATATCAACCTCACAGGCTTGATGTGGGGATTCAGCATCTAATACTTCTAAAGCACTGAGCCCAGAGTCTGGCACACAAGGAACCACCCCACCAATGGCTCCTCTTATTGTCACTATCATCACAGGCCAGAGTCCTGGGGAGGATATTATTCATGCATTCATTCATTCAACACAAATTATTAAGTCCCTGCATGTATACCTGTAGACTCATCCTCAAAGAAGTCCCGGGGTCCTTCGAGAAACAGAGACCATAAAACATCATGTTCTTCCCAAGACATAACAGAGGAAGATGCAAAAGAGTCAAAGAAGGAAAACTCTCTCTTTGAGTCCTGGTGAAACTGACATAATTAAATCAGGGCTTTAACATCATCATCATCATATAACAAGTGTGCAGGGCAAGTTTTTTGAATTGATGGTCCCAGATCATCTGCACACAAATCAAGGATGTCTATTTAAAAAGCACCTTAGTCCTTGTAGCCAAATCTCTGTGTGTGGCCCTAGGATGCTGTATTTTAAGAGGTTGCAGATGATTCCTACTCCAAGTAAAGCTGAAAGCCACTGGCCCTCAGGGAAAATGCCTCTCCCCACCCCGCCCTTCCTAGAATTCCTATAGGGCTAGTCCTTCTGGAGAACATGGTGCTTTGTGTCCTGACTTAGGGTTACATGTAGCAATTCTATTGTCCCCACTAGACTATGAGCCCCTGAAGCAGTGTGCTCTATACCTGCAGAACCTATACAAGGCCCAGCTGTCAGTAGGTATTCGGAAATGGCTGTAGCATGAAGAAAATGCCCCATTTAGGGTCACTTACATAAATGCCCATGTGGTCCTTCCTTGGACCCTCAGACAGATTTTGTTTGGCCCATACGTGATGTGTATATGTAAGTGTGTGTGTGTGTGTGTTTTAACTGTAATTTAAACCCATGGGGTGGGGACATGTGCTCTCCGGTTTACCACAGTCCCAATCATCCCTTGTATACACCCAGCTAATTAATTTTACCAGACTTGCCCCTGACAGAATTTAAGTTTGCAAATCCCGTACAGTACAGAGGATGTTATCAACTGTGTTCTGGGGCTCTCCTTCCAGTTACTTTCTGAATGGCCTTTTCCTTCATTCTTCTCCAGTCCGTTATCTCCAGGGCCTTCTCAGTAAGAGTGGTCCCTAAGGACGGCAGTCATCTTCCTGCTGGCTGCTTAGAGCTGCTAGTAGACCCTCTTGAAGGGAAGGGTGGGAAAAACCCAGGGAACACAGGTTGTCTGATGCAAGCATGGTTTTTGATTTGTGATCCTAATGCCTCAGGATGCTGGAGTGAGGGCTGGTGAGCCAAAGGTCTGCACTGGAGGCCTAAGGGGGCTAGTTGGTTTTGCTCTGTCTCTGACCCCTGCCTGACCTCGATCCTGGCTAGTATCTCCCAGGCCCCTGAAGGGACAAAGCGGGGAAGAATGGATGTAGATGGGCCTTTCCCTTCCTTTCTGGGGGTTCAGCTTCACAGACAACTAGGGTCTCAGGGCACCGTGAAGCCAGGCGAGTTACAGATTCTTCTCCCTAGAGGATCCAGTATACCCAGCTTTTGTCCCCGTTTTCTCTTTTGGCTTCTAGTATTGGGCAGAAAACAAGAATGAGTGGTCCTAAATGCTGGTGAGTGATACAATAATGCTGCATTTAGCTTCTGGAGAGTTGAGGATTCCTGGAGAGAAGCTCCTGACCTGCTCAAAACGTATTTCATTTAAATTAACCAGAATGGTAGTCTTTTGCTACAGCTGGAAGCATTTAGCGATCATCTAGTCCAGCCCTCTCTTATGGGTAAATTGAGGCTCAGCCAGCATCACACTGACACAGTGTTTGAATGCTGTCCCAAGCCCAGGCCTCCTGAGGCTCACGGTTCTGGTGTGTATTCTGTATTTCAAGAATCCCACCAGCCTTGCTCTGTGTTTTGTGCATGAATCTACATCCGCTCCACTGCAGTGCAAGTGAACAGTCAATTTCCTGCAGTGGATTTTAGACTGGTGATCCTGTGAGGGTAGGGATTGTGTCTGATTCACATCTGTGTCTCAACCTTCACCACGGAGTCTGGTGCAAAGCAGGTGAACAGAGGAGAGCAAGGAACCAGTTTGCACCTGCAGACAAACCGTTCTCTAGAGAGAGGACCCAGGCCACTCCTGCTCCCAAAGGAGGGAGAAGAAGAGAGGAACAAACATTATTCCATGATTTCAGTGTCCCAGGCACTGTGTCAAGTGCTTATCTCAGTGCATTCCTCACAACAATCAGTGGAGGTGAAACTACGATGTCCATTTTACAGATGAGGAAACTGCAGTACCCAGACACTGAGTTGGCTCCTGGCCTCTCGAGAGCAAGATCCCAGGGCAGAGCCTGAGCCCCCAAGCATCAGGTTGTGAGGAAGTTGACTCAATGCTTTCCTTTCTACTCCAGCTGTCAACATCTGCACCAGAACCCAAGAAGGCAAATAGCAATGCAATTCCCATTTTAGAGCTCAGGAAACCGAGGCTCAGAAAGGGTTAGTGAAAGGGCCACACGTGGCTTCCCGCACCAGGGTTAATCCTCTCCGCTGGTTGGAGGACAGGACCCAGGCAAGGGGGTTGACTCCGATGCGGAGAAGAGGGATTATCAGGACCCGAGGGTGGGGAGGCCAGACCCGGCTGCGCTTTCTCTTAGGCCAGGGGGTGGCCCCTTTCACCCCGCCACCCCCCCCCCCCGGTTAACCTTCGTGGAATCCTAACTCAAAGCCCCAGGCGTGGGGTCCTAGCTTACAGGCTGCCAGGATCACTGAAACCCGAAGGCCGCTCCGCGGTGGAGGCGACGAGGTGGGCTCAGCTGGGCGCGCAGGGCTTTTCTCCCAAGCCGGAGGGCGGCGCGGCCGCGGTCCCAGGATTCCCCATGCATTATTCACGATGTTTACTAGCGCTGGGATAGGAGAGGAGAGAAGAGGGAAGGAGAGGGGAGCAGAGGGGAGGCGAGGGCGGGGCAGCACTAACCTCGGGGCACGCAGGTCCGAAACTTCGGGAGGGAAGGCAAAGTAGCTGAGTGGTTAAGAGCCTGGGAAGTCAGACTTGGCGCCTGGCACACAGTAGGCCACCAGTAAATATGTGTGTAACGGATAACGACAACGGACGAGTGAGTGAATGGCTTTGCTCCCAGTTACGTTGTCTTGGGCTTAACCCATCTGACCCTCGTTTTCTTCGTCTATAAAATGGCACAACAGTAACTATTCCATAGGGTACTGAGGGTACCCTGAGCTAACTCTAAATTGCCCAACACACAGTAGGACCTCTAAAATGAACGCTGCTGTTGTGGCTAATGGGGCATGTAAGCATCAGCGGCCCAGCAGAAGTCCTCTGATCGACTCCCAAGGCCGGTGGGCAGTCCTAAAAATAACCTGCAAGATTCCTTAGACTGGCGGCTTGGGGAAAGGGGGGGGCGGGAAATTTTCTTTCTCAAGCGAAGGCAAGAAAGACAAGTGCAGGGAGGAAACTTCAGGCCTCCTGCACTAGGCAGGCAGTTACTTTCCCCACCTCCATCCCGGGAGGTGGAGGTCACCTGGGGCTCATTCTGGTAGTTTCTCATCCTCCCCGGAGCCCGTCTGGGAGCTTGGAGGCGCCCCTTCGCTGCGCGGCTGGGCCGGACTCTGGTGGACCGCACCGGCGTGGGACCAGGAGCGCCCTGGAAATGGGCAGTTTGGCGGCAGCTGGGCAAAGTGTGTGTATGGGGTGGGGGGGGGGGGGGGGGGGGTGGTCAGCTTCCCGGCCCACGGCTGCCCTTCTATCTGGGTTATGAGAGTTGGGACAGGATGGAGAGGTTTGGGACTTTGGGGGAAAGAAGGTCCGAGAAGAAGAAGAAAGAATCCGGAAGGTCTGCGGGCTGGAGCCGGGCAGGGCGGGGCGGACGGGGAGAGGCCCGGCCCGGCCAGGGTATAAATGCTGCGTCTGGGGCGGCGGGGGCCCGCGCGGAGAGCTGCTGCCTGGCCTCGCCTCCCGGGCCGCCCCTGCGAGTCTCGGGCACGTGAACACGCCTGCGCGCGCGCCCGGGCCCTTCCTGGCAGGCTGCTTGTAAGATGAGTGAAGGAGCAGGTGGGGGAGAGGGGAGGCAGCGAGCGAGAGGGCGAGGGGAGCGCGGGCGCTGAGCGGCGCTCACTTGGAGTGCGGCGAGCGAGCGAGCGAGAAGATCCATGTCCCTCGCTGCCTCCCTGCCCGGCGTGCGAAGATGATGGCCATGAACGCCAAGCAGCCTTTCGGCATGCATCCGGTGCTTCAAGAACCCAAATTCTCCAGCCTCCACTCCGGCTCTGAGGCCATGCGCCGAGTCTGTCTCCCAGCCCCGCAGGTACGTAGTGGAGCATAATTACCGCTCTAAGGCACATTTTCTGACAGGCACTTGGTTCATGTTTTTTTCATGTCGCCCAGAACAATCGCCGCTGTCTGAACCCCTCTCGTTGTCTCCCCCG
This sequence comes from Balaenoptera musculus, assembly GCF_009873245.2. Lineage (NCBI taxonomy): Eukaryota > Metazoa > Chordata > Mammalia > Artiodactyla > Balaenopteridae > Balaenoptera > Balaenoptera musculus. Next base: position 121,806,257 of record NC_045787.1, read on the forward strand.
TGCTCTCTCCCGGCGCGCTCTCTCTCTCATTCATGTCTCTGATCCACACGTCTGTTCCAGCAGAGCCTCTGTCTCCGTATTAATTTTTATGACCTGGGCTTTGAGGAGAGGCATCTCGGTTGCTTGAAAATGTGTTTTAATCCTGAGTTGACAGTATTCCCCACTGACCGTGCTGTGCGCCTTCTCGCTTGCAGCTGCAGGGTAATATATTTGGAAGCTTTGATGAGAGCCTGCTGGCACGCGCCGAAGCTCTGGCGGCGGTGGATATCGTCTCCCACGGCAAGAACCATCCGTTCAAGCCCGACGCCACCTACCATACCATGAGCAGCGTGCCCTGCACGTCCACTTCGTCCACCGTGCCCATCTCCCACCCGGCCACCCTCACCTCGCATCCGCACCACGCGGTGCACCAGGGCCTCGAGGGCGACCTGCTAGACCACATCTCGCCCACGCTGAGCGTCAGCGGCTTGGGAGCCCCCGAGCACTCGGTGATGCCGGCACAGATCCACCCGCATCACCTGGGTGCCATGGGCCACCTGCATCAGGCCATGGGCATGAGCCACCCACATGCCGTGGCGCCTCATAGCACCATGCCCGCGTGCCTCAGCGACGTGGAGTCGGACCCGCGAGAGCTCGAGGCCTTCGCGGAGCGCTTCAAACAGCGGCGCATCAAGCTGGGGGTGACCCAGGCGGACGTGGGTGCGGCTCTAGCCAACCTCAAGATCCCCGGCGTCGGCTCGCTCAGCCAGAGCACCATCTGCAGGTTTGAGTCTCTCACTCTTTCGCACAACAACATGATCGCCCTCAAGCCGGTGCTCCAGGCCTGGCTGGAGGAAGCCGAGGCCGCCTACCGAGAGAAAAACAGCAAGCCGGAGCTCTTCAACGGCAGTGAGAGGAAGCGCAAACGCACGTCTATCGCGGCACCGGAGAAGCGCTCGCTGGAGGCCTACTTCGCTATCCAGCCGCGGCCCTCATCCGAAAAGATCGCGGCCATCGCCGAAAAACTGGACCTTAAAAAGAACGTGGTGAGGGTCTGGTTCTGTAACCAAAGACAGAAACAGAAACGAATGAAGTACTCGGCTGTCCACTGACTGCTGCGGGGCGCAGCGTCCGGGGCCGGGAGAGCTGAGTGTATGTCCCCCTGGAGTTGGGGGGCACGGTTATGGGGGCTCCGAGACGTCTCCTGGCAGGTCAGGTTCTCTCCCCCGAAGTCACAGACTTTCCCCTTTATCCCACCTGGTTGCCTCCCGGCCTTCTCTTTTCCATTCTTTTCTTTCTATTCCCATCAGAAAAGTTTGGGCGCTAAGAAAAAAATTCATGAAAGGCAGGCCTGGAGGGGCTTGTGCTGTCCGTGGTGCTGAAAGTCGCCCTAGCGCACGCGACTGCGCGACCTCACGGCGGGAGCCGAAACGCAGGGGATGGTCAATTGGCCCGAACGCACGACTCTGGGGTGAAGGCACCACTTTACTAAGCGCGATTAGACAACGGGTGAAGGGATGGGAAGGAAGCGATAAGGAATAACACAGAGTCTAAGTGGGGCACAAACATGTACTGGAGATTTATTTAGAGTATATAAAATACATGTATGTTTCCAAAGGATAGCCTTATACTCCCTGCGTCACCTAAATTTTATCCATTTCATCCTTTGGTTTGTTGTAAATTCTCTAAGGTAGCATAGATTAGGTTCAGGGAAAATGTTCGGGGAGTAGCGGGCTCTGAGCTGTTCTCCACCATAAGGTGGGCTCCAGAAAAGGTGGGCCCAATTCAGCGACTGAAAATGCTGGGATGGGGTGGGAGGGATCCTGTAGCTGGTTTGCAAGCAGCAGCCGGCCCCTGCTGTGGCCCGTCCGCCACGATCTGCTGGGTAATGACAGCAGTTTGAGGGGTGATGACCGCCTGCAGGAGAGCAGGGGGATTGGTAGCAATCGGACTGAGGACTCTGACCCCAGCCAGACTCCCAGAGCAGCTGCGTAGAGGCAGCTGCTCGAACGAAAGTAACTGTAACTTTTCCGAATCATATGCAAGTCCTTCTAACATGTCTCACCTCATTGTGCTTTTATTATTATTGTTAGCACCGTTATTTACTGTTATTTATTTAACTCTACGTCTTTCCATCCCCCAACCTCTCGGTGGAGGTTCACTCATAGTTTTGAACGGAAAGAGGGGCGAAACCCCGGCCTGGATCTTTCTCACCCCAGTCCCTCTGGCCCCGTCACATGTTTTCTTTCGTTGCTTCATGTAATTTGCGTGTTGCTGTGTGACCTTTGGTTTCGTTGTCCGAATAGATACAAATAAAATATTGTTTCCTTCTCTCTTTACCCCTTGAATTAACTCCTAAAATAAATGCTTTATTTTTCAACCCGAATTGCAGTGTTTTTTCTTTCTCGGAGATTAAGGAGAACTAGTCTTGGAAAGGATTTAAAAGTAAGAACCCAAAAGGGCTGGACTGTCATTTCCGGGAGGCCAGTCTCCTGCAATCTTCTCTCCTTGCTCCTCTTTCCTGGCTGCCTCATCTTCTCACCCAGATCCTCCCCGGACCTCAGGGTTTCCAGGCCCTTCCTCCACGCTTCCCACGTGCTAATCTCTCAGCTTCTATTTGCTCAACTTGACTCAGACAGAAAACTTTTAGGCCTGACTGATGGGAGTAGGAGCCCCCAGTACCTCCACTCACTGGCTGAACGATCCTGAAGTGAGTGTAACTTCTCTGAGTCTCCATCGGTTGTCTGCAGCATGAAGATGCGAATACTTGCAAGGCTATTGTCAGGACTAAGTAAGATTATTTATTTAAGGTGTCTGGTAGTGCTTGGCTTTTCGCGGGAAACATTATTATTTTAAAAGATTCAAACAGCTAGATGGGAGGTGAGGAGAGAGATGCAAAAAGGGAAGAAAATGTTCTTTGCTGGGACAGAGTCGTTTGGACTTCCTCGGGGTCACTTCAGAAATTCATTTGGAATTGTCACCCAGGAGGTTATTCCACAGTCTATCTAGGCTTCTGTGTGTGTGTGTGGCGGGGGGTGGGGGTGGGGGGGATGGATAATGAGATATTTGCTGCAAAGATCCTGGCCTAGTGCATATACACAGTAGGTGCTCAACAGATGCCCGTTTCCTTCTCTCTCTTCCACATACTCTAAAAGGGGGAGGAAATCTTATCTGTGAGACGCAGAAACACCTTCATGATTTAAAAATTAATGTTCCAAGTCCTGGAGTCGTCTGTACATTTCCCCACTGTGTCTTCAAAGAACTCTGCGTCATCACCTCTGGACTGAAATTCGAAGCAGAGCGGGTCCCCCCTCCGCGCGGTACGCCCCCCTAATGCAAAAGCGAACCTGGGGATCATCCCCAGCCCCTGGGTCTCACCCTGTCGCCCCCGCCTTGCGCAACAGCCCCAGCGATTCCTCCACCTCCCTCTCCATCGGGTGTCCTTTAATAATAAATGCCCTTATGCCATTACATTATATTGTGGGTTTTGAAAATTTAAAATACGGCTGATGCAATATTAATTGCCTATAGTGGTATAAAACACAGGGCCAGAGCCCAGCCGGGCTGCAGATGAGGTGGCCGTGAGCGTCCCGCGCGCCGAAGCGAAGTGCTCCAGACAGACGCGCCTTTGCGGGCTGGGAGGTTTCCTGCAGGTAAGGGCCTTCGGCTTTTTTGGCCCGGGGAAGAACCCGATATCCGCCTCCATCTCCTTTTCGAGAAGTTCCCCGCTATTATATATTTGCTTATTCATTTGTTTTATTAATAACCTCAAAAGTTTGGGAGGCTTTTTTTTTGGAGAGGGTGAGATGAGTCGCCTGAATGCAAGGTCTGCGTCAGTAGTGGCCCGGCAGGGTTGTGAGTTGGGGCCGCGCGTTTGGGCGTCATCCGCTTCAGACGTCGGGGACCGTCTGCGCGCACGAGTACTTTGACCAGTTTCTACCTGCCGGCGGGAGCTGTGGCCAGGTCCACGGAGCGCCCCACCCTCTCCCACCCCCTGAGCGCGCCGGGCAGGCGCCGCTGCTTCTCTCCTTGGGCTCTCTCAGGAAGCGTTGGGAGCTGTGGTTTCTCTGAAACTGTTCAGTCGCCTCTGCCACTCGTCCGGTGGAGGCACAGACTTCTCAAGGGGTGTGTGTGTGTGTGTGTGTGTGTGTGTGTGTGTGTTTGCGTGGCGGGGGCGGGGGTCTGGGTACCAGACGGTTTGGGATTCACGCAGGCCTGATTTGCATCCTGGTGGGTCATTTCCTAATCGTGTGACCTTGGGCAAGTCACATCACCTCTCTAAGCCTCTGCTGATGGCTGTACAACCGCACAAAAATTACTCTGAAGAGTAATTGAAAAGCACTCTGGAGCAGATTTTCTTTTCCCAAGTCTCATCAACTTGCAGCATTCACTGCCTAAGGCCCAGCTGGGGGTTTCTTTAGACTGTGCCAAGGGAACGTGAGGCCAATGTTCAGGGCTGCTTTTATGGAAAGCTGCATTTGGCCTCTCATGATGGGACTTTGAGAGTCATCTGTGGACCAGAGCAAGGCTTCTAGGCCCCTGCCTGGCTGGAACCAGGGCCTGACTTGGAATGAGCCAGGCATACACAAGCCAGCACAGCTGAAGCCCTGAGAGGCAGAATGTGGAGGTAGGAACCCTGGGCTCCTGGGTCCAGGCTGTGTGATCTCTGGCCAGGAGCTTCCTCTGTCTGTGTGCCTCTGGTAGTGTGAGTTTTGTCTGTTTCACGCTTAATGCCAGCTCAGGGTCTGGCTCAGAGTGGCAGACAATACATATCTGTTGAATCAATGAATGAGGTTTTGTTCTGTAAAATGGAAGGACCCCCTCTAGCCCAATCCTCTCTGGATTCTGGGGACTACAGGGAAAAACAGAGGCCGTCAAGAATAAACAAGTCAGGAGTAGGGCCAGGGCTAAGGGTCTGCATATCAAGCTTCCATTTAAAGACAGCCAGTTTCCTGCCTATTTAAATTAGAAGAGGCCTTGCCTCACTCTGTGGTGATCATGGGTAGAGATGGGGTACTCTTTGACATGGGCCCTTAGAAACTTGAAGAGGAATCTCTAGGATCAGGGTGTGACCTCTGGCCTGCTGAGTGTGCCTGACCCTCTCTTGGCCCTACTATGAGCCTGGGTTATTTTACTTTCCTGCTGAGATGTAAACTGCTCCAGCTCTGGAGTGGAGAGACCTAGGGTGGAATACCTACTCCATCTCTTACTTGACTAAGTGACTTCACCACTCTGAGCCTCGGTGCCTCCATCTGTGAAATTGGAAAAAAAAATGACTGTCTTTCAGGGTTGCTTTGATGAGTAAATGAAATCACAGAAGCCCAGAATGCCTGACACATAGTAGGCATTAATGGATACTCTCTTTAAAATATTACTTATACTCAGAAAAATGAGAGATTACGTCGCAGTGGCAAATTTCAGGATTTGGAGTCAGGTGGGATTAACATTTTTCCTCTGTAAGCCGTCATCTGTTATGTACAAAATGAGAGTAGTGAGAGATGCCTCTGTCAGAGGCAAGCTAGAAAGCATAAAAGAAACTTCTTTGCATTCTGTTCATCCCATGACGGAAGGAACGAGGAATTCGCTTCCCAGGAGTCCATGGCGCGATTATGTAGTTCCTACTAAGAGGCTTGACCCTCTGGCAGTTCTGTGGACTCAAGCCTTCCTCCTCTGTAGCATGCTGGCAAACATCAACTGTCAGTGACAGTTCGAGACTCAGCGCAGCGCTTCCCCCGGAGGGGCGGGGCTCCAGCGGGCAGAGGAGGCGCTGAGGATGAGATCCCTGGCTCGTTCTCCCCGCCCTGCACCCACCATTGGGCCCCGGGGTTAGAATGCGTCCGCCAAGACGCAGAGCGAAGAGCGTCTCTTTTCACTGAAGGACAGGCTGAGGCCCAGAGAAGGGCGGGCAGACTCCTTCTACCTTAAATTGTTCTTTTCCCCTGTCACGCTATCAAACTACGCCGTTGAATTTCTTTCTTAGTCCTTATTACTCCTTGATAGCACCCTGTTTGTTTATTGAGCAGTAAAAGCGCTTGGGGCGAGCAAGAACCAGGTCGGCCCAGTTCCCCCGTCTCCTTGAATCGAGTGTAGGACAGCACACAGAGTGAGCGCTCCACAAATATTTGTTGGATAAATGAGTAATAATGATATCTGACACGTATTGAAGGCTTCCTGTATGTCAGGTTTTGTTCCAAGCACTTTATATGCATTGGTTTTATTAATCCTTAACACCGTTGAGTAGGTACCATTTTTAACCCCAGTTTACAGATGAGAACTTGGAGGCACAGAGTGTTTAATGTGACTTGCCCAGGGCAAGTCGTGAACTTAGCTGTTTGGTGGAGAGATCTGGCAGAAACCTGCTGATTCGCTTCACCCGTCCCCAGGTGAGACTCGACCCTGGCGAGGGTTAGGGGAGGGGGGCCGCCAAGGGTGGGGCGAAGCAGGCGCGTAGGATTTGGCTGGAGACGCCAGGGGCGCAGAGGAGGTGGCGGAAGCCGAGGATGCCCGCTCTCCTCGCCGGGTTCTGGGGGGGCTCCATCTCTGCGGGTCTCCCCCTCGCGGTTCTGCGCCTCTCACGTCTCTGTTCCTTTCTGTGTCCGTCTGTTTACTTATCTCCCACACACCCGCCCTCAGCTTCCCTCGGACCTCTCAGGCGCGGAAGCCTGGCCCCAAAGTGCAGGAGCGAGGCAGGCCGCGTCCCCGGGGCGAGCCCAGAGCCCTTTTCCCTTCTTTCTTCTCTTCCGCTGAGCGGCGGGAGCCCCCGCGGTAACCCGCCCGGCGGGCAGACGGAGCCAGCGAGGACCCCAGCGGACAAATTAGTCTCCCCTTTGATCGCTCTTTTCCGATCAGGTCAGGTTTCCCTCCGCCCCGCGACGGCGCTTCCGCACCGGCCCGGCTCCCTGGGCTCCCCCAAGGGGTCAGGGTTCGCCCGGCTCCGCCCGGCGCCTCCGGAGGAGACTTCTGCTGCGTTCCGGGCCTGGAGCCCCCTGGACTTTGGGCGGGGCGTTTCGGAGAGGGGAGTGGGCGCCGGTCCCAGGCTGCTCCCGGGAGCCCTCCCCTCCTCCCCCCATCTCCCCACCCCCGGCCGTGCCTCCGGTCCTCAGCGCGCGGAGTACCTATCTCCGTAAGACGTCAGTTCTCTGCTCCGTCCCTCAGCCCAGTCCGGCCCAGTCCGGCAAGGGAGGCAAATGGGTACCGAAACAGCATTCTCCCTCTTTTGAGTTTTTCACTTTTAGAATTTCACACCCACAAAAATCCTAGTGTTCATCCTGGGAAAATCAGAATTTCATTGGCCTTCTTTATACATAGTTAGGATTTTATATTGATTTTACTTTGAATTACATAGGGAGGGGGAACCACCATAATTTCAAGAGCTCTCTGCCCGAATCCCACTCCTAAGGCCAATATCTCTTTCCTCTATTGACAAACCCCCTGCCCCCCATCAGCCCAGCTCCAAGACCCAACATCCCCGCCGTGACAGTGCCCCCCAATGCCTGGGGCTTTGCTAAGCAGCTCACCTCTTGGCAGATAGAGTTAATGTCCAGCCCTCATAAATCAAGACCATAAAAAGCTTACTTTCATATGCACTCAATTTCTACAAAACCTAAACTAATTGCATAAATTCCTTTAGGCCACTCAGAGTTGCTCTCTGGGTTGCGATCTGATCAATTAGTCATTAGGCACTCCATTAGCTGGGGTTTAAGCTGCCTCATATAAATGTCTCCCGTCAATTTGCTTGTAATTGAATGAATAAAAAAGGGTACAGTTATTAGCACAGAGGATCAGAATGAGGAGAGGTCAATTTTATTCAAATATTCTTAGAATGTCTTAATCTAATAATATTAATAATAACAATAAGAAGAAGGCATTTGGACACCAGCCACTCCATGTTAAGGAAAGCTCTGACCTGAGACACAGCCACCTGAGTGGTATCCCAGCTCTGCCACCGTGGGAAACTAGTCTCTCCCACCCCAGTGGCCTGAGTTTCTTTACATATAAAACGAGTTGGTTGAGGTGATTTTCTTTCTTTTTTAATTAGTTTTACATTTTGTCAAAGTAATTTATGCACATGGTTAAAAAATTGAATACAGAAGGGCAAAATGACCAACACTCTCCTTAGCCACTTTTAGCTGTTTCTTTTGGAAGTTAATTATATCTAAATAATATATATTTAGCACTATTTAAAATTCAAGGTTTACGTATGCTAACACGTATATATGGAATCTAAAAAAAATAAAAGTTTCTGAAGAACCTAGGCGCAGGAAAGGAACAAAGACGCAGACGTAGAGAATGGACTTGAGGACACGGGGAGGGGGAAGGGTAAGCTGGGACGAAGTGAGAGAGTGGCATGGACATATATACACTACCAAATGTAAAATAGAGAGCTAGTGGGAAGCAGCCACATAGCACAGGGAGATCAGCTCAGTGCTTTGTGATCACCTAGAGGGGTGGGATAGGGAGGGTGGGAGGGAGACACAAGAGGGAGGAGATATGGGGATATATGTATATGCATAGCTGATTCACTTTGTTATAAAGCAGAAACTAACACACCATTGTAAAGCAATTATACTCCAATAAAGATATTTTTAAGATTCAAGATTTATTTGAATATTATTAAGAATTTTAAGAAATGTTAAGATTTTAATTAAATAATACATGATTCAAATTCAAAAGAATTAGAAGATTTACAGTGAAAAGTCTTTCTCTCACCCTTGACCCAACTTACCCAGTTCCCTTTGTTGAAGGCAAATGACATCAATTTCTTGTGTATACTTCAGAGATGGTTTATTGGCTGCCATTTCTTGATTTGTCTTTCTTAGTCATTGTACATTAACTTCTTGCTATGCTATCAGAGAACTAGAGATATAATAATGTTGAATAATCTCCCCACACCAAGTATGCTAAGAAGTTTTGTATAAAATCAATAATTAAAAAGTATGAACTGCATGGGCAGTTGAAAATTCTGATTCTTTTGTGTGTGTGTGTGTGTGTGTGTGTGTGTGTGTGTGTGTGTGTGACCAAAAATTAATTTGGATACGTGGACACCACAAATATATAAAAACTGCCTACTCACAAAGATAAAGAGTGTTTATAGGTTGATTTGAGTTCTAGCCTTCCAAATAGAATTTAAAGCAGCCTATCTGGGGAAGACATGGATGAAATGATTTAATAATCCACCTAAGGTTAGGGATTGAGCATCGGACTACAGAAACTCCAGCTGAGCTCCCACATGTGAGGAAGCCAAGTGCTTTGGGAAATAAATTTTATCTCTGACAGAAGTTCAAAGTGGTGATCCTGATTGGCTGCTTGGAGAGGTACAGGGAACCATTGTTCCCAGGGCAGGATGGATTTGTATTGAGCCCTGCATATTCTCTCAGTGAATTCCTCTTGTAGCAAAAAGCTTGTACTGGAAGAGAGTTAACTGGGAGAACTGGAATCATCTCTGGTCAGCATACAGAGCACAGGCCACATGGTTCTTGGAAGGTACACAAAAAGTTCTGAATTCCAGGCCTTACTTTGTTCTACGTGACCTTGGTAACTCTATTCATTTCTCAGTTTCCCCAACTCTAATGAGGAAATTGACCTAGGTAGTAGTTCAGTTTTGGTGAGGGTTCATGGACTCCCTTGAGAATCTGAGGAAAACTTTTTTCTAACCCAGAAAAATGCACATCTGTGCACTCAAAAGTTTTGCTAACTTGTTGGAGTTCAATCATGGATTCCCTGGGTTCAACCCAGGAGTTTTTGGTCCAAGGTTAAGACCCCTTGGACTAGGTGATCTGAAGTCCTTTCTTTATGTCACTATCTGAATTTACAGTCAAATACCCGTAAACACTGAAACCAGTTTAGGAAACTGGGAAGAACTTTACTGAAGGCAAAAATAAAGTGTTAATTAGACTATGAGCCAATTGTTGATAAAGACTCCAAATGGCTTTGACAAAATTATTTTTCAGATCAATAGTCAGTCTCCCAAGAGGTAATGAGGTGGAGTGAAAAAAGCACTACATTAGGGGTCAAAATCTAGGTGTTTTTTACCAGTCTTCCAACAACCAGAATTGAGATTTTTGAGCTGGGGGCTTCCCTGCTCTGGCCCCCCTCTTTTCTTATCAGTAAAATGAGAGGGTTGGACCACATGACTTCTGAAGCTGTCAGCTGTAACTTTATGTGAGCTTATATGTAAAGACATTCGCATGTCTTACATTTGGTATTTGTTTTGGTTTATTTTATTTTTCTATTTTGTTTTCAAAAGGATAGTTGTACAAAGTGGTGCTGGAAGAAAGGTTAGTTCCTAGTTCCTGGGTTCCTAAGCACTGAGGCTTCTAAAACCACGTGGCAGAAACACAACACCTAATGGAAAAATAAAAACAACAACAGTTTGTAAGTTTAAAATTTAAAGGCAGGGTGGGAGTAGGAGGCAGGATGAAATTAAAACATTTTGTTAGACTAAATAGTTCTGGCTCAGCCAAACCGGTTCATCAGCAGACCTGGGGAGACTCAGCCCAGTGGGTAGCAGAAGGCAGTTGTGGGCTGGGCAGGGCACCCAAGCCTGTCCCAGCTCTGGCAGGAATCCACAGATAAGAGAATGCTGACCAGGGCTCCTGTTGTCTGCTCTCAGATCTTCAGTTTTTCTACCTTCTGACTTGGGTTAGTGTTTGCAGCTGCGAGCTCACTCAGACCTTGAGGTTCTGCATTACTGGTCACATTGCTCAAGTGAAATGATAAGAATGTCATGTCAACTTCAACTCTTCCATTTCCAACTTACCAGAATTTCTCCTGTCTATTTTATAGTTTCCCCCCCCCCCCTCGTTTTATTGAGATATAATTGGCCTATAACATTGTATAAGTTTAAGGTGTACAACATAATGATTTGATATTTGTATATATTGCAAAATGATTACCATAGTAAGATTAGTTCACAGCTATTATATGACATAGTTCCAATATTTTTTCCTTGTGGTAAGAGCTTTTAACATCTACTGTCTTGGCAACTTTCAAATATACGATACAGTATTGTTAACTATAGTTATCATGTTGTACATTACGTCCCAGGACTTATTTATCTTATAACTGCAAGTTTGAATCTTTTGACCACCTTCCCCTAATTCCTCTGTTCTGTAGCTTTTACGTCTTGAGTTTTTCACTGACAGTTCTTTACTGTTGCGTTGGGTTTTGTGTAGTATGACTCTATGCTTCTACTAATGCTATTAGGTCATCGAGGGGCAGGTTTGTATTTCTTGACTGTCACAGTAGAGTTTTTTCCATCACAAAAAAAGAGTTTTAATAATATTTACTCAAGTTTTATATTGTCACTGTCAGACGCATGGAATCGTAGAATGTGAGCCAGGATGAATTCTTAGAGATTCACGGGCTGGAGAATATGATGGTGTCATTCTAGGGACTCAGGAATCTATATTTTTCACCATCTCTCCACATGTCCCTGATTATTTGCCCAGATTTAGGAAGATGTTTCTTATACTTTTTTTTTTTTCCTCACCAAAGTGCCCTCGCACTGGAGTTTGGGTATATAGCCTGAAACACAAAATTTCATTAAATGTGGTGTAAATTTCACATTCCATTCACAACATGTCTGTGACTGTTTTGCCCTGCCCACCATTGCTATGGTAACTTACTTACCATGGAGTAAATTGTAGCAACACCCAGAACCTTTGGCTACAGCCATACTCTGCACACTGATATGTAGCCTAGTTTGAAAGTAAATTCTAGTGCAACCTTTTTATTGTAGGGCAAAAAATGAGACCTAAAAGAAATTTAGTAAATATATAGTATAAAATATATTTAGTATATAACAGTAAAAAAAGCAACATCTCTTTAAAAAAATGGTTCTGAAGAACCTAGGGGCAAGACAAGAATAAAGACACAGACATAGAGAATGGACTTGAGGACACAGGGAGGGGAAAGGGTAAGCTGGGACGAAGTGAGAGAGTGGCACGGACATATATACACTACCAAATGTAAAATAGATAGCTAGTGGGAAGCAGCCGCATAGCACAGGGAGATCAGCTCGGTGCTTTGCGACCACCTAGAGGCGTGGGATAAGGAGGGTGGGAAGGAGATGCAAGGAGGAGGGTATTTGGTGATATACGTATGCATATAGCTGATTTCACTTTGTTATGCAGCAGAAACTAACACACCATTGTAAAGCAATTATACTCCAATACAATAAAGATGTTAAATAAAAAAAAGCAACATCTCTACTGATCACTTTAGAATAATAGGTATTTAACAAATATTTGACACTAGGTCTATGAATGAGCCATTCTTACTTATTTTCCTCCTGACCACACCCCTTCCCCCCAAAGGTGAAGGAAGGCAAGGATGAAATTTTAAGATATGGAAGATTCCTATACTCAAGGTGCTGCCCCTTCTAAGATGTTTTACAAGCCTAGTTTAATCCATATTTTATAAATGTCCAAGGCCACACAACTGATAAGTGATAGAATTTAGGAGTTAAGCCCAGGATTGTCTGCCTCTAGAACTGACCTCTTTGCACTGTGCCATGCTTGCTCTTGTAGAAGATGATGGACTTATGCTTTTAAGGTAAAATCTGTAGGACTCTTATGTGAAAGAAGTCTTACTCTTGTTCTACAGGGCCACAAGGGGTACACTAAATAGAAAATGAAAGTCACGGAGAGGAAAAATTTCAGTTTCATAGAAAAAAGAAGACTTTGGTAGTCACCATGGTCCAAGGAGTGGGCTATACTGTGAGTCCGTGTGTTGGAGGATCCGAACAGAGATTTTAGTGAGTGACACTGGGGGTGGATTTCAGTATCAGACGTGTGGTTGAATGAGGTGACATCTCATTCCAGCCTGAGAGCCAGTGCTGCTCTAGATGGTTGCCCATTTCACCTCCAGTGAAAAATATAAAGGAACTATCTCATAAAAGAATGTACAACTCCCTTAGAGGAGCATGGGTAGTAAATATTACTTAAAAATATTTGTTCTTTGCATTTGCCTTTTGGAATGCCAAGATATATACTTGAAACTAACAGAAATAAAAACGTTAGGCTCTGGTCCTTTATCGACTTAGTGTTTTAGAAGAACCTGACAACATTTGACCCTCTGAGTGTGAGCAGAGGGGGTCACTAGAGACTTCAGGGGAGAATGGGAGGGTCACCGAGGAGCGGTTATTTGTAGAGTAGGGACCAGACTGGGGGCCCTGCCTGCCTTTCACATACCGGCATGGCTTTGTGTTCTCTCCCATCTTTTCTCCCTTAAAGAAAAAAAGCTTCTTTTTTTTTGTTCCTTCAGTTCTTTCTCTCCCTGTCTCCCTTTCCCTGATCACAGTGTCAAAGTGCTTGCAAGGACTGGTTACTGTTTTTTAAGTTTTTCATCTGGACCCTTGAACGCTCCAGAGGCAACAGACTATGTAGAACGCTCTGAGCCAGGGCTCAGTTACCAAAAGGCAGTCTAAACATGCACTTTGGGTACTTGCAAAGGAAAGACACCTCAAAATAACAAAGGATGTTTTGAAAGACTTCAGTATTTGGTATTTAAAAAAGCATCCTGGCAATTCCCCAGCAGTCCAATGGTTAGGACTCCAAACTTACACTGCTGGGTGTGGGGGAGGGGTACGGGTTCAATCTCTGGTCAGGGAACTAAGATCCCACAAGCCACGTGGCCAAAAATAAATAAATAAATAAATAAGTAAAATAAAAATAAAAGAAAATTATCCTTGTTGTCAAGTTCAAAAGGGTGCTGGACTTCCTCCCATGTGTTTTATGAGATAGTGTTTTAAATTTCGTACAGAAGAATGGGTAACAAAGTATTCAGGGTTTCAAGCTTCTAAAGATCTTCATTTGACCCAACATAAAATAAATACAATTATAAAAATGATTAAGAATACTGTGCTATGTCTAGCTCAAGTTGACCAAAAATTGAAGAAAAATGGGGTCTCTTCTGGTTTCCGTGGAGATGTTTGGTTTTGTCAGAAATAGCTGAGGTCTTAATACAGAACAGACTGGTGGTTGCCAAGGGGGCGGGGCTGGGGGAGGGATGGAGTGGGAGTTTGGGGTTAGCAGCTGTAAGCTATTACATGTAGGATGGATAAACAACAAGGTCCTACTGTATAGCACAGAGAACTATATTCAATATCCTATGATAAACCATAATGGAAAAGAATATAAAAAAAGAATGTATATATATATATATATGTATAACAGAATCACTTTGCTACACAGCAGTATTTAACACAACATTGTAAATCAACTATACTTCAATAAAAAAAATAAACAGCTGAGGTCTAGAAATATAATGAGTTAGTTCAACAAATATTTATGTTAATACTCTGTGACAGGCCTTGCTCAAGATGCTGGGGATTCAGCAAAAAACTCGGGACTCAGACCTCTCCCCCATGGAGCTTACACTCAAACTGGGGACTAGGATATCTCGTTCCTGGGATTCAGGACCAGTATCTTTGTTAGGTGTCGACCAAGTTAACCTGACCTTTACCTGTCTGCAGTGTTTGAGAACCAGTCCTAAAGTTTCTGAATGTCTCTGTTAGCATACTATGTAACCTGTTAATACTGTTCTCCTCTCCCCCCACCCCTGCCCTCCTCTTCAGGGAGAAAAGTCATGGCGCTGAAAAGAAGAGACAGAAAATAACCTCCAAAGCCTGGTGATTTTGCATCACATCGGTTGGTAACAAGTTGTAGAACTTGACTATGATTTTTTGAAAACAATGACAAGTGGAAGTAATAGTCAAGTGGAGAGGAACGTGTGTGTTCCTGGCAACCACACCAGATCATGACACTGATGGCGCCCCTCCCTCTGTCTCCCGTGGGCCACCAGTTGCATGAATCCAGCTTTTACATGGCCCTCCTCTTTGTACACGCCGTGTTGAGATGGATGCCTTTTCTCCAGAACAAACTAACTGCTGACCTGTATGCAGCTGGACTCTTCAGAGTTTAAACCCAGTTTAAATGGTTTCCTAAGGTGAGGAGAGTGTAAGAAGAGCTGCTTCTTTTCTGAAGGATGAGAGGTTTGATGCCAATAGGGTCAAAGGTTGTGTTCTAGGATTGAGATTAGTTAGGAACTAGGTGATGCTTATGTTTTTCCCAGGAGTCAGAGCAAGATTTCTTTTCTTTTTAATTTCTTTTTAAAATAAAAGTTATATGTGTCCATAGTTCCAAGATTCAAATAGTTCAGTAAGACTTGGTTTGATAAAGAACTGTCTTCCAGCTTTCAACTCTTCCAGATGGTTCTTTTGCTATTTACCTCACTATCTTTATTTTATTTTATTTTTATAAATTTATTTATTTATTTATTTTTGGCTGCGTTGGGTCTTCATTGCTGTACACGGGCTTTCTTTAGTTGGTTGAGCGGGGGCTACTCTTCGTTGCGGTGCACGGGCTTCTCATTGCGGTGGCTTCTCTTGTTGCGGAGCACGGGCTCTAGGCGCACAGGCTTCAGTAGTTGTGGCTCGCGGGCTCAGTAGTTGTGGCGCGCAGGCTCAATAATTGTGGCACATGGGCTTAGTTGCTCTGCGGCATGTGGGATCTTCCCGGACCAGGGCTCAAACCCGTGTGCCCTGCATTGGCAGGCAGATTCTTAACCACTGTGCCACCAGGGAAGTCCCTGCTGAGCAATTTTCAATCTTGACATTCACAATTTTTATTACAGGAAGTTTTCTTGCATTATTTCTTTGAAGTTTCCTGGGTTTTTTTTCTTTATATTTTCATATTTCTGAATGCCTATTGTTTTGATATTGGGCCATCTGTATTGATTTCTTGATTTATTTATCATTTCTCTACTGTTTTTCTCTTTGTCTTTTTGTTCTTTTGTGTGATGTTTTCTTACATTTTATATTTCAAACCTTCTACTGAGTTTTAAATTTCTCCTATCATTAAAAAATAAATCTAATAGATCTTTTGTTCTTTAAGTTGAGGAAAAAATATTTTTCTTGTTTCATGGATGCTATCTTTTTAATTATAGCTCTGAGTGCTATTCAGTTATATCTCTAATATTGATAATAGTTTCTCTTTAATTTCTTCTTCCCTCAGAGTCTATTTCCTCCAAAGTGCTTTTATTTTCAAAAAAATTAAAGCACTGTTCTAGTCTCTGTGCCTTGTATTAGGTATTGTTTCTTTAATTGGGTAAAACGTTGATTGGAAGCTCTGCACATCTCAGCTGGCCTTGTTTACTTTGGTTTTCTGTCTAGAATGACCTGGTTGGGCTGTTTCCTTGGGATCTTGGGGTTGTCTAATGGCAGGGGTTTTTTTGTTTTTGTTTTTTTTCTTTTTTGGACTGGCTGATTCTCTCAATTTCCTGTTTGGAGGGTATATGTCTGGTAGCTGATGTCCAAGGTGCTGAGTGAGGGAAAGGAATGGGGTTTTCAACATTTAGAATGTAAAATTTCACGTAATTCCTCTGTTTTCAATATGGTTTCCCACCCTTAACTATGGTTGGTGTCTCAAATACAATGACTTTTAAAAAACATTTTTTTCTTGTGAATAAATTACCAGTATTCTGCCAGGTTTGGGTGAGGCAGTTGCCTGCTTGTGCCAAGTGGGTGAGGTAATCTGAGGGTCTGATTGCTTCTTAAACAAATTCTCAACCAAGCCACCCATTTGCAGCTTCGTCTTAACTCCAGAGATGTGTGCTACTATCCCTTCCAAAGTCTTTTAGGGAATCTGCTGTGCATTTCAGTTTCCTTATCAGCTCTCCCCAGTGCTGACTTAGGATTCAGCTTTTTTGAGTCTCTCAAATCAATTACCTCTTATCTATTTGCTTTCCAGTGTCCTTTTTTTTTGCAATTGTCTCCTTTCTCATTCTCTTCATCATCTTAAGTGTATGCTTTAAATGTCCTTTACTCATCATTTTAGGTTAGGTTTTGGGGGAGAATGGATCTGATGCATGTGTCCAATCTCCTACTTTAACTGGAAGTCTCCAGAACTGAGATTCTGAACTAATGTCTCAGGACTCCTGGAAGAGTCAGAGATGGGTTTTATTTGTACCCCCTGAAACTGTATGAAAATTATGTGTATATTTCCACCCTTACTAAGTCTATAGCTTTTATCAAATTCTCAAAGTGATCTGTGACCTCAAAATCTAAGTATCATTTCTCTAGAGGCCAAGAATATGTTACCTCGGGAAGAAGATGGCATAGGTTTGAAGATACTCAAATTCGGGAGAATATTAGACCAGCCCAAAACTTTTCAATGCTGCTAATAGATGAAGTTTCCAACAGGGACTGGGCATTCCTTGAAAATTAATTCATTCCTATTCGTCACACCATATAGTCCTAGGTCCAAAGAACCACTGCACTGTCCCTGGGGACAGAGCACCCACATGTTTGAAATCATAGGTGGAAAGTAACTGATGAAACCTTTGAAATGATCCTTTCAGATGAACAGATTCAAATGCCAGAAGGTCATGGAGATGAGAACAATGAGCCACACACAAGGTGGCAGAGAGTGGTGCAGACTGTGGTGAACTGAAGGGCAGGGGCCTGACCTAAAGGGGGTAGAAGTTACTCAGCATCAGCCAGTGACTGCCACGTGGGGAAACGAGCCCAATGTGAGGTGAACAAATCTGATTTGCCAGGAGAAGCTGTAATGCTTCTAAAATGTGATATCTCCTTATCTCTCCTTCCTTAAAGTAAAGGCAAAAAAAAAAAAAAAAAAAAAAATCAGGTAGGTCAAACTGAACACATATGCAGGCCAGATTTAGCTCACAGACCACCAGTTTGTGAAATCTGATCTACTCCAATCTTCTTTTGCATATTGGGATCCTGTTGCCCAGAATGAGGAAGCTCCCATGTCAGTGTTATCCAAGAGAAGGTTCTAGACTGGTCCTTGGATCCCTGAGGGCAGCCCTGGGTCCTTCAATATAGACCAAAGGGTGGAAATTGGTGGCGCTGGAGAGTGTGTGAAAGAGAGGTAGAGTGTGGGGGGAAGGAGGGGAGGACTCTGGTGAGGAGATAAGGTGAAGAGACAGTGTTGGTTTTGACCATTATAGTTATACTTCTCAGAGTTTGCTGGAAGAGTTATACAAAGTTGCGGGGTGGGGGGGGGTGGGAATTGTGAACAAGGCAACAATGACTGAGTAGTTTTAAAAGATTCTAGAAAGGTTCAATGCTGTCCAATAAAACTTTCTGCAATTATGGAAATGTTCTGTGTCTGTGCTGTCCAATATGGTAGCCACTAGCCACATGTGGTTATTGAGTACTTGAAATGTGGCTAATTCAACTGAAGGACTGAATTTTAAAATTTAATTTAATTTAAATTTAGAAGCTACCTGTGGCTACTGAACTGGGCATTGCAGAACAGACCAATATATCCTGAAGTGTGTTATGTCTTCCTTTGCAAGTGACATGTGGTTAATTAAGACAGAAAAACATGTCCGTATTTGTAGCTACACCCACCCTCTAGACACACACACACACACACACACCAAACCCATGATTTCATGGATACTGTTGTCTGGATGAGACCAAGTTTAAAAAAGGAGTAAGTTAAAGAAAAATGTTAGTAAACATTTTTAGTAAATGTATTTAATAAATAGTATATGGGTGGTATATACATAAGGCAAATATCATAAAGGTCATACAAATGACTGAAATTTGGGAAACAATGAACTATATGGATTTTTATCAAGCTGTGGTCTTACATACCACTGATAATTCATAAAGTATTGTTTCACTATAAAAAGTATCACGTCAGAAAGTAAAATAAGTTCGGGAAATTTTCAAACAGGTTTGTTGTTGTTTCTGTTTGTTTTAACTGCAGAACTCTTTGGAGTCTTTTATAAGTTGAGATGAATGTGAATCTCTAGGACAGGAATCTAGAATAGAGCATTTCTCAAACATATTTGACCAAGGAATGACCCCTCTCCCCTTTTTTTTTCTTAATGGTCATCATTGTTTTGAGGGAGGCTAGTTTTCCTTAGAACCCAATTTGGGAAACAATGTGGCAACATAGTATATACTTTAGCCTTTATGGCCATACAGTCTTTGTTGCAACTACTTCACTCTGCCTTTGTAATGCAGAGGCAGCCCAGATAAAACATAAACAGATGGCTGTGTTTCTGTAACACTGTATTTATAAAAATAGGCAGTGGGCTGGATTTGGCCTGCAGGCCATTGTTTGCTGACCCTTGGTCTAAGATTTCTTCCAGGGTCTCCTGGATCTTTTCTGGGTCTTTTCTAATACAGATCTTTCCCGATATTAAGGCGATTCTTAGATCTTAGATCTTCTAGAGGCTTCCTGAATGCTTTTGCCTGCTACCCTTTGAGTCATATATACATCCTTGGGTGATCTTTGAGAGATATCTTGGCCTTGGAAAATGCTGAGGTGTTTTCGTTTTTAAAGAACTCTGTGGCCACAGAGCATCCCCCCAGCAAACCCTGTGCCTCTGGTTTTAAAAAGCCCCTTCAGGGACTTCCCTGGTGGCGCAGAGGTTGGGGATCTGCCTGCCAATGCAGGGGACGCGGGTTCGGGCCCTGGTCTGGGAGGATCCCACATGCCGCGGAGCGACTAAGCCCGTGTGCCACAACTGCTGGGCCCGCGTGCCACAACTACTGAAGCCTGTGGGCCTAAAGCCCGTGCTCCGCAACAAGAGAAGCCGCCGCAATGGGAAGCCTACGCACTGCAATGAAGAGTGGCCCCTGCTCGCCGCAACCAGAGAACGCCCGGGCGCGGCAATGAAGACCCAACGCAGCCAAAAATAAATAAATAAATTAATAAAAAAAAATAAAAAATAAAAAAAAAATTAAAAGCCCCTTCAAACAGAAAATAGCTTGTTCTCCTAGAAGAGAATTGGGACAGAATCTTATCAAACAAAACTTTGGGTTGAATGAGAAATTCTATGTAGCTGTCGACTGGAAAAAAAAAAAAAAGAAGGAAAAGCACAACATGAGAGTTGTGAGTTAAGTTTTATTTGGGGCAAAATGAGGACCATAGCCTGGGGGGCAGCATTTCAGATTGCTCTGAGAAACTGCTCGAAAGACGTAGGGTGGGGGGAGGTCAGTATATATGTGATTTTGGTGAAGGGGGAGTACATGCAATCAAGCACATGTTTTTTGTAGAGGTTTCTGCTAGTCTTGTGAAGGTTATTGCTAGTCACGAGGAGCAGACGTCACCATGAAGGATTGTAGTGCTTTTCTAGATACAAGAAGATGCAAGAATTGGGCTCATAAAATCTTCTCCTGAAAATATCTGTCTGAAGACCCATTCTGCCAGTTTTTTTTCCAGAGCACAGAGTGCCTCATTCCTGATCTCCACCCTGAACTCCTATCAGGGGGTGTTGATGGTCAGCAGCTGCAGTGGCTCATAATTTGATCCTTATAGAGGTAGATGGCAAGTGCCAGTTTGTAGGTGACATAGCCCAGGCAACCAGTCTTTTTGGAGAATTGAAGGATCATGCCAAGTTTTACAAAAGACCATTCGTAACCGCTGAGAGACCCAGCTTGGAGCAGAGCCACTGAAACTTCTGTGCCTCTGTACCCTACAGAAACCTGTCCTGAGCCCAGTGTGTAGGGCGGGTGGGCTCGCTCTGGGGCAGCTGGTTTTTCGAGCTTCAGGGCCCCGGAAAGTGGAGGAAGACATTCTTTGGGAGATTGATGACTCAGTCAGAAGCACCTGTTAAGAAAGGTAGCCCCAGATCTTGGCCACTGCCAAACTGTACGGTAGCTGGAAAAGGGAAGAGGTTGCAATAGAGAGAACAGTACCTCAGGAGACATCTTGCCAGTTTCTAGTTTAACCAACCATTAACCTGAATTTGACCTCGTGGCAACTTGAAAGCGGAGAGAGTGGAAAGAGCATGGGCTTTGCGGGCTGAAAGACGTGGGTATGAACGCCAGCCATGCCACTTACTAGTTATGTGAACGTGCGCAGGTCCCATGGCTTAGCCTTTCTGTTTTTATCTGGAAAATGAGAATGATGGTAATAGTAACTAACATTCACTGAGTCTCCACTATGTGCTGTGCAGTCACTCAACTAGACTCTGGGCAGAGACAGATGAGACGCCTGCTCTCAATGAGCCTACATTTTAATTAGAGCATAGGAAGAGATAGGCAGTACACAGATAACGTAGAGACTTGCAAATTGTGATACATACATGATGGAAAGTAATTGCAGGGTTGCAAGTATTCACTTTAGCCGAGGTAAAAAGGGATGGGCTTCCTGTATAAGTGACATTTAAGCTGAGGATGATTTTATTTATTGCGTCCTTACCACGAACCGGTCACCTACCTTTAAATGCAGGACATCATTGGAGGTAAGCACCAGTGTTATCCTCATTTTATAAGTGAGAAAACTCTGGCACAGAGAGGTTAAGTATCTTACCCAAGGGCACACAGCCTAGGAAAGGGCCAGGTAGGGACTTTAACTAGGACTTTCTGACACCAAGTCCCCTACTCCTTTTTTCATTCTACTTATCTTACAAGGTGTGCTGAAGCTCAAATAAGAATATACGTGAAGTGCGCAAGCTGCTTATTCAATAACAGCCCTGCCCTTAATCCCACTCCTCCACGTCTAATCTTTTGGGATGTCTTTCCTGGGGTCTTGAAGTTAAGCCACTAGAGAGCAGGCCCCCCCCAGGCCTTGATCCTGGAGGATTTCTACAATGAAATAAATCTAAATGAGGTTCTGCAGCTGGGACCCCACCCCTTTCTAGACCACAGCCCAGCAAATGGGCAAGGGAAGTAGGGATCATTTCAGGGCAGGAAGACATTAATCCTTACCTAGACTTCCAGGTGAGCTCAACAGAGTGTATTGTTCCAGGAACGAGAAGCCATTGCCCCAAGGACTAGGTCTCTTATGGGGGGTTTCGGAACCCTGCCCTGTCCCCCACCTCCTTTTCCCACTCTGGCATGCTCCTTAATATCCGGCTCTGCATCTCCCGAGAACTGGAGCCTCGGAGATGAAAGCCAAGAAAACGCGACGAGCCATCGGCGGCACTCACTCAATTGATTTTTACACAAAATTTGCCTTCATGCACGAAGGATGGAAAAATGATCCCATAAATAATGGATAACAAAAACAAATGCAGGGAGGAAATCAATAGTCACACACTTGATACCGCAGGGAGATGGGAGAGGAAAATGTGGAGCCCGGTCCAGCTAAACTACACCCCAGGGAACCCCTTCCAGCTGGGGAGGGAGAGGCACATGTTGCCCTAGCAGGCCTCAGGGGACAGAGAGCTGGGAGAGTTTGTCTGAGCTTCTCTCAATGTGTCAGAGTCGATCTCAGGACAAAGGAACTATCTGCCCCTCAAGGATCACCCTGATTTGCCGCCCACAGACCAGGGTACCTTCCCTGGTTCTTTTCCTGAGCCGTCCATGGCCTCAGGAGCTCCATCTTTCAGAGATGCCAAAAGGCTTCCATGCTCTCTCTGAGGTTTTCCCCTTTTTCTATTCACAGCAAGTTGCCTGCAGATCTGGTTATCTGCTCTGGTGTTATGGAAGCCCCGTGAGAGGTGTGGGGTTAGGGGTTTGAATCCTGGTTCTACCATTTCCTCTACCTGTGTGACTGACTCTTGGTAAGTCATGTAACCTCCCTGAACTTTCGGTTCTTCATCTGTAAAATGGGACTAGTAAAATCTTTCATGCTGGTAGGAAGGATTAAATGACTCGATGTGTATAAAGCGCCTGGCATATAGTAAATGCTCAAAATAGGGCAGGTAAAATCACCCTCGTCTGATCCCCCGAATCTGTGCCCTTCCTCCATGCTCACCCCCACTGACTCCAGGGCTTCCCTGCCTCACGATTGCATGGGTCAGTAGCCTCGTAATTAGTCTCCCTGCCCCTGGCCTCTTTCCTCTTGGGTTGTTGCTTCTCACAATCTTCATCTTCCTGAAAAATATGTCTGATCATATCATAACTTTTTTTTTTTTAGTTTTAATCATATTCAATTCGTTTGACTAGGTGTCACATTCACATGGTTCCAAATTGAAAACGTGCCAAATGGTATACAGTTAACATCCCTTCTACTTCTCTTCCCATCCACCCAGCACTATTATCAATTTCTTGTGTGTCCTTCCAGAGAAATTTGACTAATTATAAGCATATGTATTTTCTTATTTATGTATGCGTGTATCAATACATATTTATGTATATGTGTTTTCATGTATTCTCTTTTCTCAAGATGGTAGCAAACTATGCATACTGTTCTATGCTTTTCTTATTATACTTAATATATCTTGGAGCTTATTCCCTGTCAATATATAAGGAGTTTATTCTCTCTCTCTCTCTCTCTTTTTCTTTTACAGCTTCCCATTGTATTCCATTCTAAGGATGTATCATAATTTATTCAGCCAATCCCTGTTCATGGAACTGAAGGTTTTTTCCAGTCTTTTGCCTTCACAAGCAATGCTGTGATAGGTAACCTTGTACCTATGCGACTTCACAACTTATCACTAGGATAGATTACTAGATGTGTCATTCCTGGGTCAAAGGGGATATGCATTTGTACTTTTGAAAGATATTGCCAATTTGTTCTCCATAAAGCGTATGCCTTGAACGTACCGAACAGCAATGTGAGAAAGTGCCTCTGTCTCCCACCCTAGCCGGCATTCCCAGGATGTCTTCACCATGCCACACAAGTCCCTTTACCCATCTTTCAGCCTCCACTCCACGTGCTCAGACTCTGCATGGATTCTCTGCTCCAAACATTCAGAAGTATCCCTGTTTCCCCATTGTGTCATACTCTTTCCTGCTGCCATAACTCTCACATGCTCTTCCCTCTCCCTGGCAAAATTCCATCCATCCTTCAAGTCCTTACTCCAAGGCCACCTCCTGTGTGAGGCTTCCCTGTCTTCCCTGGGCTGAGTCAGCCAGTAGCTCCTTTCCCTGTTCTCCTACACGACGTGCCATTTGTAAAGCACTCATCACATATGTCATGTTTGTTTATGTACGTATTCTCCAGGTCTTACTCATCTGTGTATCCTCAGTAAGAACTGTAAGTGCTGAGTTAATATTTACTGGTGGGACATGCAAGGTACTACACTAAACTGTGCTGGGGATACAGCGAGGAAAAAGGCAGGATCCCTGCTCTTGAGGAACTTGCAGAGCTTATTAGAACTCTTTGATCTTAGATAAGTGGATAGCTGTTCATTTTAATCATTTTTATAGCTGTCGCAGAATTCACGTGAACCTTGCAGTGAACTCTACACAGAGGTTAGGGAATGTATACGTGCCCTGGAGATAAAGGAGTATGCACATAAGCAAGCCCATACTCATCTTAAATAGGTTTTCTTTTCTTTTTCCTTCCACCCTCCTTCCCTCCCTCCCTCCTCTCTTTCTTTTCTTCCTTCCCTTCTTTCTCCCTCTCTCCCTCCTGCCCTCCCTCCCTCCCTTCCTTCCTTCCTTCCTTCCTTCCTTCCTTCTTTTCTTCCCTTCTCTCTCTCTCACTCTCGCTCTCTTTCTGAAATAGGTAAGGGAAAAATGACTTTGGCAAAGTATATAGGAACCTTTGAAATGTCAGGTGCATGCCAAAAACACATTGTCCTGCTTTCTGCTTCTAATATATGTATTTCACTTTAAGGCCAAATCAGAGAGCTCTCAGGAAGAAGTGATAGCAAATACAGTTTATACTTCAAGAAACCACAATAAGGTAAAGGAAAAGTTATAGGAAGGAGAAAACATTGACATGAGACAGAAGCCAATCCTGAGAAGTGAAGCTTGAGCCCTGCCAGCACCAGTCACTTCACTGAACTGGAAGAGAATTTTGAGCTTCTCATTCTCTTGGCTACCTGATTTGAAACCCCAAACCTAGCAGAGGAGCTTGATCCTTAATGTGGATTATTATTTTATAAATTATTAAGAAGAGCAATATCTCTCTATTTACTGAATGTCATAACAAAAGAGATAGGCGGGAAACCAAGACATTGTCTACCCAAAGAGCCCAGCATTTGGACAGTGTAAAGTCGCTAAATAATTCAACAGCTATTTGAAAGTATAGTGTTTTGTAATTTCGACAGAACCGTCTTAGTCTGGCTCTCTGTAGCACAGAATTTTAAAAAGATGCTTGCCTTCGTGAAGATCTATTTCTAGGAGAAACGGGAGTCGGGTAGAAACGCTGGGCAGGAGAAAGAGGGCTGTCTAACTAGAGAGCCTCATGTTTACTCAGATTTTAAACTTTCATGAGCCTGCCGAGGGTCTAACCATTTTCTAGTAATATCTTTCTTTCTCTGTGCCCACACACGTGCTCTAACTATACAGATCTGTGCCCTGTATGCCCATGGAAAGGGAGACCATCGTGTCTGAGGTGATCATAACATACTGACAGAAAGAAGAATGGAGAAAACAAATGCAGCCCCATGAACTGTTGCAGTAAGGTTGATGGTGTCTGGTTTGTCTTGTTCAGAATAGTTGGAGACTGCAGCCCAACGGCACCTGGGAGAGGCTGCACCCTGACAGGGCTGGGGTGCGATGAGGCAAGGAGCAGGAGGGCTGATTCCAAAGGATGCCATCACTCATGATTTGTTTGTTTGTTTGTTTGTTTCTGATCTTACTGCAGGGAGGATTTCATGCCGTTTACCATGGTGCACAAAATTAAAACAAAGCATGCTTAGGATGACTGGGAGGCAGAATAGCATGATAAATAAGAGAGTGCTTGGGTTGGTATGTAGGATCTGCTACTCCCTGACTACATGACCATGGGAGAGTGACTTCAGCTCTGTGGGTCTCAGTGTCCTGATCTTTAAGATGCAGGTCATCACTGCGCTTACCTCCCAGGGTTGTTGTGAGGATTATACCGGAAAATAATGTAAAGTAGCAGAACAATGCTTGGCACGTGGTAAGTGCTTACTGTGTGTCAGCTACTATTATTCCTTTGCCCTTAGTTCCTCTGAACCCCAAGAATTAGGGTAGGCAAGTGGCTGTTGAGTGAGAGCCTCTGCAAGTGCTTATTGGCAAGACAGACTCCTGTGGATGAGTTATGTAAGTGGCATCCCAGAGGTCCCGGCATGGATACAAACCAATTAAGTTAAGCACTTACTGCAATCACAAGTGCAACTCATAGGTTTAAAAGTGGATAGAGAGGATATGTGAACTTGGCTTTGCAGAACTTGGCTTTGTCAAATCTACTAGAAATACAGCCCGTGAATTCTTCACTCTTGTTCTTCTAAATTCTGGAATACTTTTTGTCGAATGAAGTGTAGAATTCTGGCTCTATTTTTTCCTAAGCTGTGCAATCTTGGAGATCTATTTATATCTATTATATTTATATTCTCTTAAGACTCAGTTTCCTTATCCATAAAAAAGTTTCAGTGTAGGAATCAGGAATCACCCTAAGAATTTTGAAACACAGAGATTTATTACTGGGAATGAAGTACTTACAAAATTGTTGGAAGGGCTGAAGGCGTGGGCTGTAGGTTGGACATGTAGGGATGACTCTCAGAATATTATGGGAGCTATGACCTTTGCCACAATCTTGGCAGTGAGTAATTGGCAGCTCACTGGAACAACTGAGGTCCAGAACATACCATCTTGCTGCTATCCAGGAATCAGGAAAGCCTCCAGTGCCAATGCAATGCCCAATGTGGACACTGGATCACTGAAACCAGCTGCCACTACCACTACAACTGCCTATGGAAGCTGGAGATGAGACATTCGTGTCTCCATACTTTTTCTTGCCAGCTGAAAATGGCATAATAGCAGGAAATTGCCCTTCACTTTATTTCTGCCTTCTAAATCTTGCCTGAGCATATCTACTTCATGAAATCTATCTCACATCTAGAGTCCTACAAAGGAGGCTGGAAATGAATTATTAGCTTTCTAGCCTGTCCAAAACAGGAAGCTACCTTAAAGAAGATGGAAATTGGGACTCCTCTGGCGGTCCAGTGGTTAAGACTCCACACTTCCAATGTAGGGGGCGAGGGTTCGGTCCCTGGTTGGGGAACTAGGATCCCACATGCCGCATGGTGTGGCCAAAAGAAAAAAGAAGAAGAAGGTGGAAATTGATGCCAAGTAACAACTGAACCATATCCAGACCAGAAAGTAATAATAGTAACTATGTCATAGAGTTATTGTGGGGATTAAATAAGATAATGAAATAGTTTGAACACTAGCAAAAAGTAGACAATCAATAAAGTAATTATTTCTTGCACTACTCCTTCAGTGGGATACAATGCTTCATCTTCTAAAGATAACCAAAGGGAATGATTCTTTCTTCAGATGCCGGGCTCAATTTCCTGCAAGGATAGGAGAATTCTCTACCAGCTTAGTATCCTCAGTGCAACCAATGGTTCCCTCTCTACCTGAGGTCATAGCACAGGTGCCTATAATAGCCCTCCTTGTCTGTATGCGAGTGCTTCAGGGAAACTTTCCAGACCATTCCTCCTGTTCTCCATTCAGCCCCTTCACACCCCCACTCCCCATTCTGGACTCTAAGTTCCCATCCTGTTGCTTCAGGCCAAATTCCTACTTCTCTGCTTGCCCCTGTCACAGTGAGACCTGAGTAGAATGAATTGTTTGCTTCATCTTTGTTTTATCTCTGGTCAGTACTGCTCCTATTTCATACCTAGCCCAGGCCTTTGAACCCTGTACTAAGCATGGAGCCTAAGACCCCACTAGTCATCAAGGAAACTATAAATAATTAGGTAAAAGATGGAAGAAAGTACTGAGAATTCCAAGACAAAGCTCTAACAAAATAGGTTGGTCTATGGCAAACACATACAGAAAATTTATCTTTAATGTCTTCCAAACCCTGTTTTGTTGTTAGGTATTTTCAACTTACATATTGAACTTGAGAGTTGCCTTTTTACTTGGTATCATAGTAGATATTCTCAACCAGCCTTACTTGTTCTACATCTCATTTTTTTCAGGGTTTTATAAAGTGGCCAGTTGGCTCAGGGATTCTCAAGACTGCTTGTGCCTCAGTTCAGCTCAGTTGAATCTGAATCTC
Source organism: Balaenoptera musculus (assembly GCF_009873245.2). Classification (NCBI taxonomy): domain Eukaryota; kingdom Metazoa; phylum Chordata; class Mammalia; order Artiodactyla; family Balaenopteridae; genus Balaenoptera; species Balaenoptera musculus. Next base: position 121,834,096 of record NC_045787.1, read on the forward strand.
AAGGGGGACAGCTGAGGTCTGGGCAGCAGTGTATTTTAAAGCTCTCCAAAGATAATAATTATATGTGCAGCCAGAGTTGAGAACCACAGGGCTAGCTAATCTGACAATCTAACTGGAGTGGACATGCCAATGGGTGCAAATGTCTTAATATACTGGCCCAACTAGGGCAGTTCTGGTTCTCTTTCACAAGGACTGTCTTCAGGCAATGCCATAAGTCAAAAAGTAAGTTCATGATGGCATCTCCAGGCCCACTGGCAGCAGAAAGTGATAGGTGAAGTTCTGGGGTCAGGACAATATTTTAATATCCCTCAGGTTATACCATTTAAGCAGGTGACTTTTACACCTATTCACAAAACTAGTTCTGGCAGTTAACATTTAATTCTTGATAAAAAATTTTTTATTCTATAAAATGAAATTACACTTTTAATTCTCTATTCTTCTGTGTAACCCCAGGCAACTACCATTTTGTGTAATCTCTGATCCCTGATTTCTTCATTTATTCAATAGGGATAATAATACTAAGAGAGTTGTACTGTGATAGTTATATGTGATTGACAACATATGTAAAATATCTGGCATATTAGAAATGAAAAATAAATTTCATCTACTATTACTATTATTGAATTATTAGTGTTTATAAAACTAGGCATAGTGTTTATAAAACTAGGTGATGTCAGCAGGTAAATCGGACATTCTCTGGATAAAGAAGATGTGGCACATATATACAATGGAATATTACTCAGCCATAAAAAGAAACGAAATTGAGTTATTTGTGGTGAGGTGGATGAACCTAGAGTCTGTCATACAGAGTGAAGTAAGTCAGAAAGAGAAAAACAAATACCGTATGCTAACACGTATACATGGAATCTAAAATAAAATGGTTCTCATGAACCTAGGGGCAGGACAGGAATAAAGATGAAGACATAGAGAATGGACTTGAGGACAAGGGGTGGGGGAAGGGTAAGCTGGGAGAGTAGCACTGACATATATCCACTACCAAATGTAAAACAGATAGCTAGTGGGAAGCAGCTGCATAGCACAGGGAAATCAGCTCGGTGCTTTGTGACCACCTAGAGGGGTGGGATACGGAGGGTGAGAGGGAGGGGATATGGGGATATATATATATATACATAGAGCTGATTCACTTTCTTATACAGCAGAAACTAACACAACATTGTAAAGCAATTATACTCCAATAAAGATGTAAAAAAAAAAACTTATTTGATAAAAAAAAGAATTGGACATTCTCCGTTCTGTGATCAATGGAAGAAATAGAAATGTGTCCTCTCTGGGAACCGGTGGAGTACTACTTAACATGGAATAACCCTCATGGAAATTTCCAATAAGGATGGCAAGTTTAGGGTTACCTGCTTGGTTTGTTTTTCCAAGTTGAACTGCTCCTGCTTGTGAGCTGCAGAACCAATGAAATAGGTAACATGTTCTGAGTTGTTTGCTCCACCACTTTTCACATGAAATGGATTATCAAAGTTCAGTATATGAATGAGGCTAATATAGATGCAGGAAGAGAAGGGGTGATGGAAAATCCAAGATGTTCTAACTACCATATGTTCACAACAGCATGAATAAAGATCTTGAAAATTTGGAAACAATTCACGTGTAGCCATACGCAAATGCCAAAGTAAACTATGGTGTGTTCACTCAATTTAATGAGCTTTAACGGACATTTAAATGTGTGCCAGGCACTGAGCTAGTGCTAGGAAGAAAAAGATAAATCAGACATAGGCACAGCCCTCAAGAGGTCAAGGACCCCTAGGGAGATTGATAAATAAATAATTATTAAACAGTGTGATCGAAAGTAATGGTTTTTGGACTATTTGATAACATTGAAAGAATAAGGAAACATTAACTTAAATATGTAAGATATGGGCCTCTCGCCTTCCGAAATGGCCCACACTCTGTCTGTGGAGTTTGTTTCTCCCTTGGCTTCTCTTGATTTCTGAGATGACCCCATGCCCTGGGGCCGCTCTCGCCTTTTGAGACGGACTGCATTCTGTCTATAGAATGTGTATCTCTCTAAATAAATCCTCTTCTTACCTAAAAAAAAAAAGGTAAGATATGAAGTGACATATAGAGTATAATTCTCTTGATATTAAAACTTGCCTAGAAAAAGACTGAAAAGAAATACGGTATATCAAATCATTTTGCTGGACACCTTAAAGTTATACAGCGCTATATGTCAATTATTTCTCAAAAAAAAACTGAAGAAAAAAAAGTGCATGGGACCAGAAAAAAAAAAAGAAAAGAAAATTGATGGATTAAGATTCCTGTAATTTGCAAATTAGAGAAAGCTTACCCCACTATCAATGCAAGAAGTTCTAACTAATAAAATGAATGTATTTAAAAGATGAATTAATTTTAAAATATAGCATATAAAAATTCTGGCTAGCAATTTTATTAAGGTGGTGGTATTATGGCTAGATTTTCCCCTTCAGTTCTCTAGTTCGAAAGTTTCTCTATTTTTTAAATATATTTTTTCTTAATGAATTTAAGCATAAAATATTTTTGAAAGTCCTGAATCAAACAAAAATGATCCACCTTCTATCTCTTTACTCGCCCCAGCTTCATACTTGCCTCAGTTTAGGTTTACTGAAAGCCGAGACACAAACTTAGGAGCAGATATTTTCTATGGGAGGTGATCCCGGGAAGACTGACTGAAAGAATGAGGAAAGTGAGACACAATGAAGAAAAGTTAATACACACAGGGTGCACTTGTGAGCTGGTTATCACTGGAGCAACTGGAGCTCAGCCTCCCTCGCAGTCCTCTGAGGAACCACATGATCTGTGCTTCAGCTGAACGGTCCCTCTGAAAGATGGGAAGCTGGGCATTTATCCACTGACATCTATGCACCATTGACTGAGGATTGCTCTTGGAAACTTCAACTCCCTCCCAACTTCCAGGCTCTGCTGTGCCAGGGCTAAGTGGCCACCCTTGGCCTTGGAGAAAGCCTGGAAGCAGACTAGCAGAGAGACACCAGAGGGAGTACTAGATGCTGACCATGTGTGCTGAGCTACCCACCACTGCACTGAAATCAGGTGCACAGAAGGCGTGGGCAGGGCACGCAAAGCCCCTGCAGTATCCAGACATGTTCAACTTCAACGCTCTCTCCTCGCTGCTGTTTAATGTTTATCAACAACTTAGAAACCTGAAAGGCGGGCTTATCATGTTTGGAAATAGCACAGAGTTGGGAGATGAGAACAAATTCAATGAATATCAAGTTCTGAAATAGCTCAAGAGGTTGGACTGATGGACCAGATTTAAGAATGGAATTGAAATAGTGAGAAGTGCACATTAAAAATGTATACATAGTTCCAAACAAACATTTGCAGAGGCAAAGGACTGGAAAACATGGTTTAACAAAAGAACATTTTATGCAACAAAACACATGTGGGTTTGAGTCAAGCCTAAACATAAAATATGAACCAACAGAAATTTCATCTCGCACTGCAATGTCTGCACTGCCTGTGGGGAGTATAAAGCCCATGGTATTCTGAATGAACTAGCCAGCAGGAGTGCTGGGCTGGGTTGTGGGCACCTACCTTGAAGTGGGGCGTAGACCAAGTGGAGAGTGGGTACAGGAGAATCATCAGTGTTGGCCCCCCAGTGATGGGGAGTCAGAAACCATTCACTTTGGGCTGAAGGGACTGAGCATTTTCACCTAGAAAGAGAAGCCTCAGAGAGTCAGGAGGGCATGGGGAACACGAGAGCTTACTTCAAGTATCTCAAGGGTTCTTGAGTGGGAAGCAGTGAGAGGCTGTGTGGCACGACGGTAAAAAGCATGGGGTATTGAGTCAGACACACCTGGATTTGTTGGAATCCCATTCCAGTGTTTACTGATGGCCTTGTTCAGGTCATCTGAAAGATGAGAACACTAATGATACCCACGTCACATGGTTGTGTGTGGATTAAATGAGATGTGTATGTAAATTGCTTAGCATAGTACCTACCTACAGGTGTGCTCAAATAATGATGATAGTTAGAAACCCACTTAAAAGAGGAATTAGACTTGGTTTCTTTGGCCACAAATTGGTGAATTAAGACCACTAGAAGTTAGTAATTTGATGTTAATCTACAGAGGGTCTCTGGCACCATCAGAATGGTCCAAACATTGGATAGGCTGCCTTTGGAATAGTGGTGTCCCTGACACTGGATGTATGTAGTCAGCCAGATGGTCTCTGGCTGAACCCTTAAAGGAGATTAGAGAGCTCTTTAAGTCTCCTACATCTGGGGTCTTCTCTAGGCTTTTGCTGCCCCCTGTGACTGGCATGGAGTCACCAGCGGCAAGGGTTTCCATGGGAACCATGAGGGGCTTAGAATTCTGTATCTGAACACTGCATCCCAGAGGAAAGAGACAAGCACTGAAGCAGTCTCCCCCATAATAGTATTCGTTTAAAAAAACCTGTCTAATTAAATATTAACCCCAGAGATGGAGCATTAATGGGTCTCTTACGTAAACTTTGTACATCTCATAACCAACCGGGAAAGGACTTAGGTAGAACACTCCAAGGAAATTAAATCTATATACCTGTCTCTGTCTTCCATGCCATCACTAACAAATGGCACAGAGGGTGGTCCTGGGCTCACCGCCCTCTCTGTATCTCCTTTATTGACCACAGGTGTTTGGAAGGAAGGTGGGGTAGAAGTGTCAGGAGGGAGGACCCAGGGCCAAACCTGACATCCTCTGTGCACCTATCCTGCCTTTCCTTCTCACCTTCTACATTTTGTCCATCTCTGGAGTCCTAAAATAATGGATTCTTGGGAGGTGATGCAGGCAGAAGTAGTAGGGGTGGTTAAAGAGTTAGGGGATAGAGGTGAGTGGGAGATGGGAACATTTAGTGGAGTAGCTGGGAATCAGGAGACATGGGTTTTTGCCTTAGTTTTGTGATTGTGGACAAATCCAGTGATCTTTCTGGGCTCTTCTGGCGGAAAAAAAAGAGGATTTGAACTACAGCTCATGGATTTCTTGAGCAAATATTTTTGAGCATTTCCGATGCACCTGGGATACAGTAAGGAGAAAGGCCCAATTCCTGCCTTGGAGGACCTCACAGTATAGCTCAGAGGGTCTCAGTCTGGGGTCCATGTATCCCTTGTGGTCAAGGAAGGGCCTTCAGGGGACCTGCAAGAACCTTGCCTTTGCACCCTACATTTGTGAGTATTTGTATTTGTGTTTGTGTGGTGCGGGTGCAAGCAAGTCCTTTGCTTTAATCAAATTCTTAAAAAATTTTTTTTCATCAAGTTCTTATAGGGATGCATGACCTTCCAAACTATTAAGAATCCCTGGTTCTCTTGCAGTTCTCTGTCATTTGTGTGTCCTTTATCATCTTTGCCCTCTTTGCATATCAACTGTGTGTAATTTCATATTTCTTTAAAGTTGAACGCTGGAGTAAATCTGCTTTAACAACATTAATGAAATTGTGAGTATCGGTTTGATGAGTGAGCTACGTCTCCGTTTCTATCTGTATCTGTATCTCTGTCTCTGTCTCTATTTCTTCTCTGTCTCTGTCTCTATTTCTATCTCTAACTCTATCAACTTTAAAATAAATACAGATCCATGAAAATAAAAGTGTATCACCCCAATACCCTCCTTACCATCGACACTGCACATTTCGCCAGCAGCGTACTTGCGGAAACACGGGTCTGGTGGTTCCCCCAAATCCATCCCAGCTGTGGGCTCCTTAGGAGTTTTCCACCCACTTTCCATCTACTCCCTCCTCAGCTTCCTCTGGGGCCAGTCAAGGGGCAGATATTAACGTCCCTCCTTTCCACATTGTCGGAGGCAGCTGCCAAACTCCAGAGCTGCGCCCAGACCCCAGCGAGCGGCAGGGAACGCCGAGTTTCCACCTTGAGCATCCCCTCCCCGCCGCCAGGACGTGCGCCGCTGGCCTTGCCGCCGCCTGGCTGACTTCCGCGTGAGGGACAGGGGCTGGCGGAGGGCTGGCAGTGAGTGGAAGCAGTCCTGACACCCGAGCTGTGGGAGGCGCGCTAATGACACTGGTGTGGGGTCTGGGCCGCTCGGTCCTTTGCTCAGAGGAAGGATGCGATGCAGGCGCGGGGAGCGAGCGGCACTACAGAGGAAGCAGGGGAACGGCAGCACCTAGGCGCATCCATAATTCATAAAATGCCAGCAGCAACAAAGGCGAAGAGGGGCTAGAACCAGGAGAACAGAATAGCATAAAGCTTTTTAATGGTCTTTTTCTATTAATGTCAGATGGGCGACCGTTTTTCAAGTGGGTGGAAGGGTTCCAACGCCCGCACAGTTCAGTCACAAAAGCTAAATGCTGCCATTTACCCCTCCTCTCCCAGCTTTGTGGAAGAGCTTAGCTGCTCCTCTAAGCCAAGTGTAATATTTGAGGTTCGAGTGGGCATCTGATCCTCCTAGAGAAGCTGCCTGCTCTTTTAGGTTTTTTTTTTTTTTTATTGTTATTTATTTATTTTTGGCTGTGTTGGGTCTTCGTTGCTGTGTGCAGGCTATCTTTAGTTGCGGCGAGTGGGGGCTACTTTTCATTGTAGTGGCTTCTCTTGTCATGGAGCACAGGATCTAGGCACGCGGGCTTCAGTAGTTGTGGCACGTGGGCTCAGCAGTTGTGGCTCGCAGGCTCTGTAGTTGTGGCGCACGGGCTTCGTTGCTCCGCGGCATGTGGGATCTTCCCGGACCAGGGCTCGAACCCATGTCCCCTGCCTTGGCAGGCAGGTTCTTAACCACTGCGCCACCAGGGAAGTCCTGCCTGCTCTTTTAGAGGAGTTTCTAGCAGAAGAATTGAAACTGCTCTGTTCTTTTGTAATGATAATATCCCCAGCAATTTAGTATTTCTAACATTTGTAGAAGGCTCTAGAGTGCAGATTTGAAGAGCACAGACTCTGGCGTTGAAACTCATCAGCAGTGAGACCGTGGAAACCTACTCTCTCTGTGCCTCAGTTTCTTCACTTTTAAAATGGAGATGATAAAATTATCTACCTCTTGAGACTATTGGGATGATTTGGTGATAATGTATATAAATTGACCTAACAGAGTAAGGGCTTGTTAGCTTAACACTTTCCAAGGGCTTCCAAATTCAGTCTTATTTTTTCTGCTATTCACATTCTCCCAGAAGTAACTGGCCTGCTAAAGTTAGGTGTATTTTCCCCATGCCCATTAAAAAAAAATTTTATTTTTTTGCTATATTAGTATCTTTAAACAACTTCCTATTTTGGAGATTTGTCCATGTCACTACATGTAGCTCTGCTTCATTTATGAATTCTGCTGGATAGAATCCCATAATTGGTTTTTCTGTTTTTCTATTGCTATTCAAAATATATAATAATTAGATCATTCCAATTCTCTTGCTTTACTCATAGGCCCCACTCTGTCTGAATCTACCCCATTCTCTCTTTTATGGATTTTCCACTTGGTTTTCTAGTAAGGAGCCCACACCAGGCCCCCAGAATTATTTTCCCATTGGATCAGCATTTCTTAAGCATTAGATTTAGAAAAAAAAAAATATCTTTGACAAATATTTTCTTCTTACACATTTTCTGGAGGCAAGTTTTCTCTAAGAGTCAGTCTCCCATTGAATCCAGGAACACCTTGGGATCAAGGATACCTTTTATGTCTACTGTATACTCATAAGTAGCCTGTGTCACTGAACACCAAAACTGGAAAAATTATCTGACATATTAAGCAGGAACAAGGTAAATGCTTTCAGTTATATTGAACAATAGCTAATCCCCCAAAGTGCTGTGCAAATGTTTTAAGCTCAAAGGAACTTTAAGGGCTCAGTGGTTAGAATTAGGCCTACAGAACAAAAAGCAGAATGGTAAAGAGCTAAAAAAGACAAAAAACAAACAAACAAAAAACCCAAACCAAAAAACCCTAAAAAGTATCCATGGTAACAAAGGGAAGAGAAATAGATGCCAAAGCAGATATCCAGTAACCTCAGATCATTGATCTTTAGTTTAGATGCCAAGATTACTCATTCCAGTGTGCATTCGTTTCCTAGGGCTGCTGTAACAAAGCACTACAGATTGGGTGGTTTAAACAACAGAAATTTATCATCTCCCAGTTCTGGAGACGATAGATCAGGGTGTCGGCAAGGTTGGTTCCTTCTGAAGGCTGTGACAGAATCTGTTCCAGGCATCTTTCTGAGCTTCAGGTACGCTTCTGTCAATCTTTGGCATTCCTTGGTTTGGAGATGCTTCACCCTAATCTCTACCTTCATCTTGGCCTTCTCCCTGTGTGCGTATCTCTGTGTCCAAATTTCCTCTTTCAATAAGGACACGGTCATCTTAACTTGATCATCTGCCAAGACCCGATTTCCAAGGTCACATTTACCAGGACTAGTGGTTAGGACTTCAACTTCTTTTTGGTGGACACAATTCAACCCATAACACCATTTATGGGAAGCATTTTAGAGATCTACTAGATTTTTGAAAAGTTTTTACTTTTCAAAAGGATTCATCACATTTGGCCACAAAAAATCTGTACTTGAATGTTCATAACAGCATTGTTCATAATAATCAAAAAGTGAAATCAATCTAAATGACCATCAGCTAATAAATGGACAAATTGTGTTATAGCCATAAAATGGAATATTTTTCAGCCATAAAAAGGAATGAAGTACTGATACTCGTTACAACATGGATAAACCTTGAAAACACTATGGTAAGTGAAAGAAGCCAGACACAAAAGGCCATATATTGTATGAGTCCATTTACATGACATGTCTAGAATAGAGAAATCCTTATAGACAGAGGATAGACCAGTGGTTGCCAAGAGCTGGGGGAGTAAAGAATAGGGAAAGACTACTAATAGGTATAGGGTTTTGGGGGGGATGATGAAATTTTCTGAAATTTGATACTGATGATTGTCTCACAACTTTGCAAACGTACTAAAAACCACTGAATATTATGAGAGGGTGAGTTTTATGGTATATTAATTATATCTCAACAAAAATTATTTTTAAAAAAAAGATTCACCTGTATGAGCATGGTTCCTTTAATTAACAGTTTTTTTTTTTAATACTTGGAAGAACTGAGTACCAAAAAGACATCTATATGCATGAATAACATTAGAGTGTTAGGAATGATTATCTCTCAGAAGTGGATTAAGGATCATTTTTTGTGTTTTTCTTTATTCTTTCTCTATATTTTCCAAATTTTCTATAATAAACATTTACTAATTTTACAATAAAATTGTTTTAAAAGAATTGTTTTCAAGTAGTGTTGAGCGTAGCTAGAGAGCACAGAAATTTAAAGAAGAGCTAAAAGTAATAATAACTGCTAAAATTCATTGGGTATTTACTTTGTGCCAAGTACTGTGTGTCGTTATGCATTGTTCACTAAGACCAAGACAAACTCTCTTTTACACACATAGAAAACGGGATTCAAAAACAGTAAGTAATGGGCTCAAGCAGATGTAACTAGTAAAAAGTGGAGTTGAATTCAAACTCTCCAGCTGGCTGCTTCAAAAGCCAGAACACTTGACTGCCACATTATCATACTTCCAAAGGCTGAAGCTTAGGCAGCAATGAAGTAATTCTGAACTCATTAGCCAATGGGAAAATGAGTATTAGTTAATTTAACAACACCAAACAAAACAATTCCCAAATTATTTACATGTATCTTTGCAGAAATACATCTCTTTGCAAAATGATTCCATTTAAGAGTCTTATTTACCTATCACCCTTTTGCTCCACAACTTTTTCTCCATGATTGAGTTTAAAAGGGAAAGATCTTGACATTTCTTTTTGCACACAATTAAGTGATGACTGGGATGCAAAAAGGACAATTGTAGTCTGGGATAACAGTGAATTGTGTGAGGTTATTTACTACAAAGACATTAGGACTCAGCCGGCTGCATGTGCCCAGCATAAAGGAAAGTGGATATTTGATAGCTCTCCAGTCCTCCTGTCTGGGGATTCAGCCAAATGCAATCATCCAGACTCAGCACACACTTTGGGGTTGAATTTTCTATTGCAGCTGTCTCCACTAATCAAATGAACTGGGTAAGAGAAGTACGGAGCTCAGATGCTCTATCCCCCATCAATGTCCCAGGCTGAATTTGGGGATTTGAAACTCTAATTTGGAGGAAGGAGGAAGATTGGCCAGAGAGAGGACAACAGCATATTCTGCTGTAGTGTCTGAAGACTCGTCTGTATGTTTAAGCCCAGGAAGGAGATAGAGAAAGAAGGGGCAGGTGGTAATCATAGCCAAAGGAGTGTTGCTGGTAAGGAAATCCACACTGTAAGGAATCTTGGTTTGAATAGTTATTATTCAAGGATCAACTATATGAGGACTTATATGCAGCTAGGTACTCCAGGACTTGAATCTCCTAGGGGCTGGGGTGAATGTCCAACCTCTATTTCCTGTTCTAGGACCTCACTTGTCCTTCTTATTTTTGCACGGAGACATATCAAACTTCTTCAAAGAATTGTTTACATTTGTTGTCTACAATTTTTCATGTCCATGTCACTCTTTAATTCACTACAGTCTGGTATCTACCCTCACAGCTGCCACAGTCAAATCTAATGGGCCTTCTCTAGACATCATTTTACTTGGCCTCTTGGCAATATTGGACACGGGGCCACTCCTTCCTTCTTAAATCACCTCTTCCTTTGGCTTCCATGACTCCACATTCTCCTGATTTTTTCCCTCCCAGTTCTCCAGCTGATTCTTCTCATCTTCTTTTGGAAGCCCCTTCTCTTGCCCATCCCTTAAACGCTGGTATTCTTTAGGCGTTGACTTACGTCTTCCTTTCTTTATACTCCATAGAAATGATGGGTTGTTTTATCCACTCCCATGGCTTCCATTGTCATCTAGTTACAGATAAATCTTAAATGTACATCTCTCTCTTTCTCATTTCCCTGAGCGCCAGACCCTGTGTATAACAGCCCTCAAGAATATTCTTTTGGATATGTCACGCAAACCCAAATTTTCAAAACTGATTTATTTATTCCCTCGTGTGCCATATTTCAGCAAATGGCCTCACCAGCCACCCAGTTTTCCAGGTCAGAAGCTGGAGCATCCACTTTGACTCATCCTTTTCCTTGACTCTCCAAAGCCAACAAATCACTAAGACCTATTAATTCAACCCACTAAAACATCTCTTAAATCCATCCCTTCCTCTCCAGCTCCATTGCCGCGTCCCTATTCCAGGCCACCATCAACTCTCACTCCATGGCCTTTTAGCTAGTTCTGCTATCCCCAGAGTGTTTTCCTCTAACTCTTTACCCACACCAAGGCAGCCAGAGTGAACCTTTCAAAGCACAAATTGATGGTGTCCCTTCTCTGTTTAAAACCCATCAGTGCTTCCACTGCCTTTAGGATAAAGTCCAGGTTCTTGGTATAGATGGGTAGCCCTTCCTAACACACTCTTGTCAGCCCCACCCGCCTCATCTCAGTTGCTTTTCTCTTGCCTCCCTGTGCTCCTGGCACACTGAACATCTCACACTCTGTTCTCTCCCACCCTCAGCTGTTCACACATGTTCATACATGTCCCTTTGGCTTTTCATCTAGTCTTTTTTTTAAAACCCAAGTTCTTTTTATTTTATTTATTTATTTTTAAAATTGTTTGGCTGCGTTGCATGGCATGTGGGATCTCAGTTCCCCAACCAGGGATTGAACCTGCACCCCCTGCATTGGAAGCATGGGGTCTTCAACACTGGACCGCCAGGGAAGTCCAGCTTTTCACCTAGTCTCGCTCAACTTCCACATCTCTTCTTCCTGGAAGCCATCCATGCGCTTCTCCTTCCCTCCTTCTCTCCATCAATTAGATTACTGCCTCTGTTATGTGTTCATGTAAGACTCTGTTCCACCCCAATTATATCTCTTATCACAGCATATTGAAATCACATATATCTAGTTCACAGTCAGTACTCATTTTACATTTCGTGAATGAATGAATTAGTAGCATAAAAGAATATAAGAAAAGCTGGCAATTCATTTTTTATCACTACCATGAATACAAGATGAGCAAATAATTACATAAGAGCAAGGGAAGTTTGATTAAGCTATTTGGGAAATATTTCTGTAAGCTTGGGTTATTCAACATTAGTCTTAGCTTTCTCTGGGGAATGGTGGCATCTTCTTAGGAAACACAAAATACAAAAGAGAGTCTTGCCTGCTTAGGAAAGCAGACAGACGATGGTGACATCTTCATGTTGGTCCTATGAATTTATGAAATCTTGCCAAATTTGGGATCTGGCTGACTCAACAAAGTGCTTTTCATCCATTTCTATGCTACAAAATCACACCTTCATTATGAAAATGCACATTATTAAAAGATAAATAGCTTAAATACTGAGAGGAATTATTATAATGATTCCTTTTTATATATCCTTAACCCCTTGGCTCTTCTGTCACTTCTTCATAGTCGATGAAAACCACAGCTTTTGTTCATTCTAACACCTACATACCCTGATCCTGTATCCATGCAGCTGAATGTGCTGGAGGAAATTCCACCACCACATCGACGGGATTCACTTTAAAAAGAGGACTTTGAAACTCCAGTGGCCCCCTACCAGGCAATCATATTACTTGTCCTGGGTTCATTCATCCTCCTATATCCTAGACAGTTATTTCACACATTACCTTTCCCAGTTCCTAATACCTCCTCCCCAATCCTCATTTTCAACTGGTAAGTCATTTTTTTTTTTTTTTTTTTTATTCACACACACACACACTGTATTTTATTTTTACAAGAGATAAATAGACTGACACCAAGCATTGTACATGGGTGACCACAACAAAAGCAACAATGATTGCAATTGGTAAGTCAGTTTTATGCTTCACTGAGAAAATGGAAGCAAACAGCAACCAAACCCAAACCTCCCAGTGTCTTCATTCACCTACTCTGCCTTCTTGTTACTGTAGAGGAGCTTTCCATACTCTTGTCTAAAGCCAGTGCCTTTGCTCCTGTGCTAAATCCTCTCTCCTCTCACTCACTTCAAGACATAACTTTGAAAAGTCTGTCCTCACTCCCCACATAATCAATTTTTGCTCTCTACAGCATATTAATCCCATCTTACAAAAGTCTTCTCTTGACTCCATTCCCCTCACCAGCTACTGTTTGCTCCCCTTTTCATCAAAACTTCTCTAGAGTTGTCTGTGCTTCCTGTCTTCAATTCTTCTTTGCACCTCTCTTGCATCCAGTTCACTCAAGTTCCACCCAAACTGCTCTATCAATTTTATCAATGACCTCTACTTGGCTAAATTCATTGGTTAATAGTCAGCCCTCAGCATCCTAAACCCATCAGCAGTATTTGACCAGTTGATCACTCCTTCTCTTTGATGCACCTTTCACTTTGCTTTCAGGATGACACATTGTCTTGGTTTTCTCCTACCTCATTGGTTACTCCTTCACAGTCTCCTTTGCAGGTTCCTTCTCTTCTCTCCCAGCTCTTAGCTGCAGTGCCTCAGGCTCAGTCCTTGGACTTCTTCTCTATCTACACGCTCTCTACTGACCATCTCATCAAATCCCATCTCAAGTCTGTTGACTCACACATATACATTTCCAGCATTCTTCTCTCTTCTGAATTTAAGACTTGTATATCCTACTGCTGATTTGACTTCTCTATTCATATGTCTAATAGACACCTAAAACTTAATATGTCCAAGGACAGAACTCCTGATCTTCCTCAGTAAGCCTGCTCTAGCCCTAGCCTTCTCCATCTCAGTTTATTGTAATTCCATTCTTCCAGGTGCTCAGATGAAAAATCTCAGAGTGATTCTTCATGTCAGTTCATCAGCAAGTCCTGTTAACTCTTCCTTTGAAATATATCTGCCCACTTCTCACTGCCTTCATGGCTACTACCCTAGCCCAGGCTGTCATCATCTCATAGGGTAGCCTCCTAACAAATGGGTTTCCCTGCTTCCACTCTTGCCCCTCTTTGGGCTGTTCTCAACAAAGCAGCTAATATAAGTCAGATGATGTCACATCTATGCTCAAATCATTCCCTTGGGGCAAATATCGACATATTTACAATGGCCCACAAAGCTCTGTGTGATCTAGATTCCTGCTCCCTCTCTGTCCTCATCCTCTCCCTGGCTTACTCTGTTCTGCACTGTGGCCTCTCTGCTGTCACGTGAACATGCCAAGCCACTCTATCTTTGCTGCTACTGTTCCCTCTGCTTGGAATGCTCTTCCCACACATATCTATTTGCCCATCCTCCTCACCTCCCTGAAATGTTTGTTCAAATCTCACCCACTCACTTTCTGACCATCCTATGTAATACTTGCCATGTCCCCTACTCTTGATTCTCTTTACCTTGCTCAACTTTGTCTTTCTTGTTGCAGAACCTATCACCTTCTAATTTACTTATTACTTTAACAATCTGTTTTCTGACTTCTTGTAGAATTTATGCATCTTTGTCTGTTTTGGGATATTACTTTCCCGAGCCTCTAGTACAGGGTTTCTCATCTGCAGCACTGTTGACCTTCAGGCTTGTGATGGGCTGCTGTTCTGTGCTTTGTAGGATGTCAAGCAGTATCCATGGCCTCTAACCTCTAGTTGTCAGTAGCGCCCCTTAGATGTGACAACCGAAGCCATCTCCAGACATTGCCAAATGTCCCCTGGAGAGCAAAATTGTCCCCAGTTGGGAACTAAGCTTCTAGAAGAGTGCCTGCCACTGGCCGACATTCAATCATTATTCGCTGAAAGAAAGAAAACAAGGATGAGCAATTTTAGGTGTGTGTATTCCTCCTGGGTTCTCCCAGCATTCATAATTTACCATAGTCATCTTAGGGGCAGCTTTCACCTTAGAGCAGTAAAAGCAGTAAATCTCACTGAACACAATGGCTGGCTCTGTCCTTGTTTTTATTCAAGACAACTTGTGGGAGAGAAAGGTACAAAGTTAAGGAGAGTAGAAGAAAATTAGGCATCAGAATAAAGACACACTGAGAGGCAAGCTGCCTAGGAAGGTACTGCTTATGAGAATTATGTGGATTTGTTCAGGAGGATTTATAGATCTCAAGACATTGAGTATTTTTCTGTACTGCTTCCATTCCCTTTTACAGCCATCTTTCCTCCTCAATATACATATAAATCGGTCTGAGGTTTCAACAACTGGTTCTGTCCAAAGATAGTAGTAATAAAAAAAAACTAATAATAAGAATAATGTTTGTTGAGCCCTATGTGCACTGTCATTTAATTCATAACAGCTTTGTGAGGCAGGTCCTACTATTATCCCCCATTTTACATATGAAGAAACAGGCTCAGAAAGGTTAAGTAATTTGTCCAAGGCACACAGCTAGAACTGAGAATGAGCTGGAATGATAAAGTATATTAATGTAAGTATATTAGAAGCATATTATATATAGTACTACTTATTAAAAAAAATAGGTTTTATTAAGTAGTACAGTGCAATCACAAGACCCATGCAAAAGTCAGTCTCACTGACAGCTACAAATGCTATCTGAGGCCATCGTTTCTTTTCCACAGTCAGAAAAGATATAGCACACCAAATCATAAAGGCAAGAATAATTTAAGACTTTGGGCTGGTTCTTTGATTTGAGCCTTCTTTTTTATTTTCAAAGGAAGAGCACTCTGTAGGAAAGAATGAGGCCAAGAGTTCTGTTCAGTGAAAAGACTCAGTGGGTTTAACATGATTTGAGGGATAAGGAAAGGCTGCCTTTACCAAAGAGTATTTTTCCTACAGGATGTGTCCTAGGAGCCAGGATTCAGTCGAGCTTATTTATTTATTTACTTACTTACTTATGTATTATGTTGAAAGGCAAATCATGCACGTGGTACAAAAATCAAAAAAAAAAAAAAAAAAGATCTAGAGTGAAAAGTAAATCTCTCTCCCTCTCCTGTCTCCCAGTCATCGAGTTTCTTTTTCTAGAGACGACTCCTGCCTCCAGGTCTATGTGAGTCCTTCCGGACCTCTGCACAAACAGGCATGTAGGTGAAATTCAGGGCTTCACCTGGAGAGGGTTTCCTGTTTCAGGAGCACATCCACATCCAGAGCATCTTCTCTTCCGATCCTCTCTGCAAACAGCCCAACCGTGTGAAGGGAATCTGCTGATTAGCTCCACACGTGTCCCCTTCACAGCGCTCATTCAGGGTCCTGAGGCATTTAATGAGGTCTGGTGTTTCTCCCACAAGTGGCTGTTCCTTCTCCATCCTCTTAGAAAAATCTGAACACAAATGTCCCACAGGTATTTAGTCATAAAACCTAAATAAAATGGGTAAGCACTTGCCAGGCTTGGTTTTTTGTTTGTTTTTTTTTAAAGTAGTGCTCGTTAAATTTCCCTACACAGGCACACTTCTCCCCTTCTCTGCTGGGCTCAGGTGCCAGCTGTATGTTGCCATGGTCCGAAGAAGGACCTGTGGGTCTCCCCTGGCAGATGCTGCCACTGTTTTAGCCTGAGGGCCCTGAAGGCAGCCCCTGGCAACATTTTTAATTCAACATCAAACTTCAACTTGAAATTTGAAAAAGAGGGGGAAAAATGACAAGATGTCAAAGTCTCGGAACCCAGCAAGGAGGGCTTGCAAATGTACCCAGTCTGGATTGCTTTGAGCAGGGAGGTGTGTGCGGGGGAGTTCAATGGCCCAATGTGGCCATTGAAAGTGACTGTACACTATCAAAGGGACCCTAAAGGATGCTGGAAGAACTCGAAGGGGCTGCTATGTCTCAAGAAGAGTCCTCCAGATCTGGTCAGAGAGCCTTTTAAGTGAAGTCAGGTGGAAAGCTTTCCAGGGTATATATATATATATATATATTTTTTTTTTAAAGATTTATTGATTGATTGATTGATTGCTATGTTGGGTCTTCGTTTCTGTGCTAGGGCTTTCTCTAGTTGCGGCAAGCGGGGGCCACTCTTCATCGCGGTGCGTGGGCCTCTCACTATCGCGGCCTCTCTTGTTGCAGAGCACAGGCTGCAGATGCACAGGCTCAGTAGTTGTGGCTCACGGGCCCAGTTGCTCTGTGGCATGTGGAATCTTCCCAGACCAGGGCTCGAACCCGTGTCCCCTGCATTAGCAGGCAGATTCTCAACCACTGCGCCACCAGGGAAGCCCTCCAGGGTATATTTTTAATCAAAAGGGCAGGTTGTGGAACAGTGCATATAAAAGGCCCCATCCTTGGAAAAAAATTATGTGAATATATAGCAAAAACTTTGGCAAGCTATACTCCCTAAAATTCACAGTTCTAAGATTGTATAATATTTAAAATTTCTTCCTTATACCTTTCTCTATTTTCTGAATTTTTTTTTTGTGCAAAGACCCAATGTATTACATTTATAACCACAAAAATGCTATCTATATAAAATTTGAAAATGAAAAAGATAACAAAGCTGGGTGCCTGTCCCCTCAGTGCCCACAGACTCCTAGAGCAGAAACCAGCAAGTTCTCAACTGCCCAGGCAGCTTAGCACTCAAATCTCCAGGTGTATAGAGTTCAGGGGCCAAGTTCACTCAGCACAGTGTCTGGCGCAGCGTGAACCAGAGTTCAGTAATAATAGCGTCCATCTGGATAGAGCTTCAGAGAACGGCACTGCTTTCATCATCTCATTCCATCCCACAGCGACTCTGGGAAGTATACAGAGCAGCCATTTTTACTCTCAATTTGCATACAAAGAAACTGAGGCTACAGAAATGTAGAAGGTAAGTAGTAGCCTGGGACTTGAAGTCCGTAGCCTTTACCACCACATATTTTAAGCTGTGTGCGCATTTGGGAATGATCTCGTGAATTCCGAACCATACACTGTTCATTTGGGGTGGTGATGAGAAAATTTTCCTCTAGAATCACAAGTTATCAACTTGGCAATCACTTGGGGTGAAGGCTTCTGAAGGTAATACATTATCAACCCCAGTAAGTTGCGTTACTGGAAACAGATCTGATGATCAGGGAATTGTGCTGTCCTACCTGGCCTCTAATGAAGATTTTGCAGGATTTTAAGGGACTGAAATTTGGGCAGGGGCTGCCTCTTGTTCTAGCTTTAGCTCTGGCTCCTAACATGCGCATGACACAATGTGATACTCTTTTCTTGATGAACAAAAGACTGAATGAATTTGAATCAGAGCTTTAGAGGAGGGAGACCCTTCCTTCTCCGTCCCAAGCTCTGAGTCTGCTTCCCCACATAGCTCACCTCTGATCCTCTCTGCTTCTCATCCCCTACTGGACTCCTCCCCTGCCTCTGATTAGAACTGCGACTTGGGGGTGGGTGGCATGGAGGGTAGAGGTGAGGGAAATATGGGGAGTATAGAAAATAAGATATGCTAAGAAGAGGGGTGAGTAGTCAAATCTAAGATATTAAAAAAAAAACGTAATCCCTTTGCTCCCCCATCTCCCAGAAAAGGAATGCAATTTCCCCTCAATTCTAGCTGCCCTGGGCACTAACTGTAAAAATACTAAATGAGAAACGGAGTCGGTTGTTGTCATTTCAAACACAAATGGGCATGTGCATTCAGCCTTTATGGCTAGATAACTTCCACTTCCAGCGCTCTGTATTTATTGGCTTTGACTTATCGATAGAACATCCTGGGGCCTGAAGTTCTTCTTCCCACAGAGCAAAGATACCATCAGCAACCGCTTTCTCCTCTCAACCCATGAATAATAATGTGGATGATGATGACGGTGTTATTATTATCATTTGGTATTTAGCCAACGTCTTTCCCCGAAGTACTTAAAGCACTTTATAGGCATTGCCTTATTATTCCTCACAATACCTCCCCCGAGAGAGGGCCAGAACAGAGATTTGATTTCCATTTCACTGAGAGGAGAAGCTGAGACCCAGAGCGATGAAAGGGCTGCTCCAAGGTCACCTGGAAAAACTGGGCCGAGGTTAGGAGAAGAACCGAGGGCTCGTAATGGCTGTTTAAGGGCGCCTTCCCACCCACGTTGAGGGAGAAGGAGTCATTAGCTCAGTCACCGAGCATAAGTGTAACAGGACATTTAAAGGGAAATTTTCACTGAGGCACATTCTAAAGTGAGGTGCTTGAACAAAACACAGACGTTTTCAAAGGGGGCGGCTGAGAAACCCCTCACTCACCTCAAGGGCATAAAAGGGCCATTAGTTGGAGATGAGAGGAGTTTCGAAGAGGATTTCTTCACCCCAGGGGGAGGGTGGAGGCTGAACTTCATCTGAAGTTCAGGGAAAAAGACTTCAAGTAAACCATCAAAGAGCTTAAAATGAGTCCTTTGCTGTTCCTGGTGTACAGTGGACGGGTGTGAGCCGTGTCCGAGAAATCTAAGGAAGATGAGGTTGGCTGGAGTGGCCTCTGGCACTGAATGGAGGCCTGAAACTTGGGAAATAATTGCTCTCCTAGAGTTTAATGGAGTCAAGGATACATGAGTATTTCCCATGATCAGATGTGGACCACGTGCAAGAGAAAGTCAGCCTGGGGTCATTGTGGATTCTGCCCAAGAAGTCCACCACAAGAGGCAAAGGGGTCTTGGCAGAAAGAACATGGAAGTGGAATCCAAGATGCCCAGGGTGATGGGTGGAGGCATGAGCAATGACCAGAATAGGCACGAAGTCGTTCACATCAAGGAAATGGAAGCAAGTGATCTGCATTGATGGGGGTCTCCAGAGAACCCAAGAAAGCGCCTCAAGAGAAAGGGTGAACTTTATGCTTCTGCCAAGTCTAATATTAGCATTGTTCAGGGAGAACTTTCCTTCTTCTGTGTATGGTCAGGCCACTCAAGTTGGCTGTTCTGTTGCTCTCCGTACACCCCCTGCCCGACCAGTGCCAGCTTCACCTACACCCTACGCACATGACTGACCTTCCTACATACTTGCCCCAGGCCCAGCTGGTGACTGTTCTTATCAAAGGGGAGGGGCGTGCAGCTCTGCTGGTTTCCCTGGTAACTAATGAGCCAACCTGATGTCATTTCCCCCTATAACTGGCAATCTCTTCCTCCCCCCGGAGTGGAGCCTGCCGCCATGTCCTGCCCACTGTGTGCTGCACACAGTGGGGTGTCGCTCCAGGACCTTGCTTCAGACATGTAAGCTCCCCCATCCATTAAACCACTGATGTCTCTGTCACTGACTCTGAGCTCTTTCTTTGGTCTTAAAGCTGGGCAAGTGCAGGCCTTGCAGGCCTGTGGGGTCCAGCCCAACATCCTGTTACCTCTTCTTCCTCAGCCCGCCTGGCCCTGCAGGACTTAGGGGGAGTTAGGAATAAGGAGTACTTACCGAAGTCTGTCACAGCCCATTCCCCAGCTCCAGCTCTAAGGCAGGAGAGCTGAACATTTAACTTTAAGTCATATCAGATATATTTATTAGTACATGGTGACTGGGCATCTTAATTACCAAACTGAGATGATGTTTTATGAATTAAAGTGAATAAAATTTGCCTAAGAGTAAACAGCGTAGTCGTGGGAACCTGCCTAAATTTTTATCCTGTGGCAGAAGAACTCTCCCCACAGGGCAGATTTAAATGGACAGAGGGGTCAGACATTAAATGACTTTGTGATTACACCCCACAAGACGTGCTTGTTTAACAAAATGGTTATATAAGCTTTCATGAGGTCAGGGGTGGCACCAAGAAGCAATGCTGTGCTACAAACCTGTGGTGTTCACCATCAGTTACACCCAGTTTTATCCAATATCATGTAAGAGCAGCTACCATTTTAAAGCATTGATTCTGGGTGAGGCACTGACAAAGCACTTCACGTACATCATCTCGTTTAATGCTCTCAGTTACCCTAAGAAGTAGATTTTTCCTCCCATTTTCTAGATAAGGCAACTGAGGCATAGAGAGGTAAAATAAACTTGCCCACAGGCATGCAGCTTGTTAAGTGGCAGAGCTAGAATTCACCCCAGGTTTGTCTGACTCCAAAGCCTTGCTTCTAAACCACGCTACAAGCCTCCTTTAGAGTCATAAAAGCTGTTCTGGGCCCCTTCTTTGTCCAATGCCCTTCCCAGCTAGGGTGGCACACATTTAACCTTTGATCTTCTGTGCATCTATATCACAGTCTGGAAGTTTGCCCAAATTGAGTACCCTGAGCTCAGCAGTGTCTTGGTCCATAGTTGGAACTTAAAGGCAGCTACTGACTGGCTGAAAACACGTATTCAAGTGTGGGCTTTGGAGTCAAGTCGACATCTGCCATTTACTAGCTGTGTGATCTTGGGTAAATTACTTATCCTCAGTTTCTTCATCTGTGAAATGGGTTGATAATGCCTTCCTGGGAGGGCAGCTGGGAGGATTGAATAAGCCTGTTATCACTCTATATGCCTTCAGTAGTTAGTGTTGAATGAAATCACTAAGTCTGGTGCTGCCTTGTGTTGTTGCTTATTCACACATTCAAAGCCTTATCTTTCCAATCAGCTCAGAGGCTCCATAATGGGTCAGCTTTCATCCTCTGTACAAGTGTTAGGCAGCGGTGTTGGGTGGATGTTAGCAGCTAATTGACATCATCTTTGCCATGGAAGATTGCACGGTCTGGAAACCCTCCTATCGATGTAGAGAAGTATATAGTCAGGGAAGTGCATTTCAGGGAAGTGAAGTAAGGGTACATGGCTAATAAAGGTGCTCAATTAAGTTGATGGCTAAAAAATATATGTTTTGAGTCAGTGCATATCCGAAGTGCCTCACATATAACCTCACTGAGTCCTCACACAACGCTGTGAAGTAGACTCTATTATTGCATCCCTTTTTTTTTTTTTTTGGCCTGAGGAAACTGAGGCTTAGAGAGGTTAAGTAACTTACCCAAGGTCACATGACTATTATGGGGATGATGGTATTGAAACCCATTAACCATTTACTGGACCTACGAAGTCTGCCCTTAGTAATTCCTACTTCTGGTCTTCCTTATACATAATTCTAGTGCTCACCTAGCATGAAATCAGTTGTTACATGTCTTTTCTTACCTATTGTTTTATAAGCATTTTGAATTCAGAGGCCATGTCCTCCCCATCTTTGTGCCTTTTCTGGGCCTTGTTCAGAGCATGTGCTTAAGAAAGTCTTGTTAAATAGACTCTTGGCCAGATCGACACCCCAAATATGTACCCAATCTGTCCACGTCTCTCCAGCTCCACTGCAACTCCAGTTCAAGCTGCTAATATTTCCCCTGGAGAACAATAAACCAGCTTCCAACTTTCTCTTCAATTTCCACACTGCAACTGCAGAGATATTTTTATATCATTTGTAACAGTAATAGTAACTTGGAAATTTAATATACCATTCTTTTCCCCATAAAGAAGAATCTCAAAGAGCTGATCGGCCACAGCAGCCTCTGGTAAGAATGAATGGTGATGTCTCTTCTGGAGGAAGGAGAAAGTGATACAGGAAGTCCCGACCAGAGGAAGAAGAAGAGGGAGGCTGAATCCTTCTACCCCAGGGGGCTGGAGGTAAGATTAGGGGACAGAGATGGTGAAACACGTGTGCCCAATCTCCCTTGTTAGGTGGATTGAGGGGAGACTTTTACTTGGCTTCCTCATTCTGATTTGGACTCTGGGAGGAGACTGCCTTGCTGGTGCCATCTGGGCAAAAGTGGAAAAAGCCACTTCAGGGTAAAACCAGTGGCATGGCATCAGTAGAGTTAAATCGCAAAAAAATCCAGCCTTGGCCCCTTATAGCATGGAAAGTATCCAGAAGGTCCCATGTGCTCCGTGGAGGGATGTAGCAGAGCTGTTTGGAAAGCTTACTGACCGTGGAATAACTGAGGACTGTAAGGCTGACCCCCC
This sequence comes from Balaenoptera musculus, assembly GCF_009873245.2. NCBI lineage: Eukaryota > Metazoa > Chordata > Mammalia > Artiodactyla > Balaenopteridae > Balaenoptera > Balaenoptera musculus. Next base: position 121,856,720 of record NC_045787.1, read on the forward strand.
AAGCCCAGAGTTGAATGGGAGTCAAGGGCAGGCTGCAGGTCTGTAGCACCAGCAAGATCAAAATTGGGTCAACTGGGCTGGGATGTTGTGGGTTGGGAACACCACCATGGATAAAAGAGGCATGCTCACTCCTTACAGCCTTTCTGCAGCAGAGAGGTAAGGAGAGGAAAGCAAGGGCCCATTCCTGCTGCAGAGTCTAGAAAGACTCCGAGACCCTCACAAGGACCCACATTAGGTCCGAGGCCCTCCCCCGGCCACCACAAGGATTTGTGTGTAAGCTCCCATACCCCAGTGGCCATCTTGAGAAGAAAAAGGGCCAAATCCTCCTGGCATTTTCTGAGACCAAGATACAATGAATACTGAAAAGTCAAGTTCCTGCTGGAGTTAGGAAAATTTTAAGATTGGATTCACGTGAGGAAACAGAGACTGCATTTTCTTTGCACATCTGAATGCAGTGGAGTAAGTTTCCACTTGCAGGTAAGTTATATTCAAGCTCCTTCCCACGGCCTACAGAGCTCGGCACCATCTGGGCCAGGTCAAACTCCCCCGACTCACGTCTGACCTTGCGTCAGTTCTGAGAGCATGCGCACCTCTCTCCCGGGGACTCGCATCTGCTGCTTCACTCCCCGGAGTGTGCCTCACCCTGCGTTCTCACAACTGCATCCTCCTCTCTCTTCAGGCCTCAGCTTACAAGTCACCCACTCAGAGAAGCCTTCTGTGACTACCTCAGCGAAAATAGGTGCCTCTCCCCCCTTGTCTGTTATCCTCTATCCCGGTACTCTACTTCCTTCGGAGCAATGGTCACAATTTGGAATTAATTTTGTGTGTTTATTCATTTCCTTGTTCACTGCCTGACTCCTTACTTAGACTCGAAGCACCCTGAGGACTAGTTTACTAAAGTATCTGTTGGAGGGAGTGAGGAAAGGAGGGAGGGAGGGAGCCTCGTTAACAGATATTGTCCACGTGAACAGAACTGCTTAGTCATTCTCACATTCTCAAAAACTGTTTCTTAAGCATCGTAGCAGACGCAGTTGGTACCCAACCTGGATGCCTTTACCAGGCCAGTGCACCCATCCCCCAGCTGCTGCAGATGTTGGCTGCTATCGGCTCACATACTTGTACTCTTCTCTAGAGGGCTATCCACGCTTGCAGAGAGCCTCATGGTGGGAGATGCCTGGAAGGTTACCTCCCACCCCAAGGGTGGGAATGACATGGCATTTGGCTACTTGATGGGGGGAGCATAACGGTCCAGCCCCTTTACCTGGGCAGGACAACCTTGGCGATGCAATTTATCCTGCAGAGATCCCAGGGAGATTGGGTCTAGGCTAGGTTTTTCCTAAATCCCACCTTTGCCCAGCTCCTTTTCCTGCCCTGTTCTCCTTCTCTCCCTCTCTCTATCCCCTCTCCCCTGACCCAATAAAGGCTTCTTCTGAGGGTAGTCTCTCAATAAATCACTTGCACAAGAATCGCTATCTGGGCCTCTGCATCTAGAGAACCTGATTTAAGACAAACTTCTTTCACAGACATGGCGCTGGGCAAGGGCGATGGAGGAGGGGGTACAGAGAGGAGGACATGGGCCACCGCTGAGGCTGCTGTGAGGCCACATCAGTGTCACCTTCCTCTCCCCCATCCTTCCCACCCCGATTCAACCCTGAGATCCACGGACGTGCCACTCAGAACACCATCAGTTATGGAAGAAGCTCTGAATGGAGGGATTGTAAACGAAGATGAAAGATTCCAGTGGAAGACACACAGGTCCCACTGCTTGGGGAAGACCTAAGCAATCATGTCTGGGGAAAAAAGCATTTTAGTTTCCTGTCGTGAGAAAGCTCCAAATGCTTTGGAGCCTGAAGAAGCAGTTCTGACACAGACAGGAGTTTGACAGGAGTTTTTCATCTCCCCTCTCTTTGGCTGATCAAGAGGCAGGCGCTGTAAATCTGATGGCGAGGGCTGAGATGGTAGCAAACCTCTTTTCATCTCCCCTCTTGTGTTTTGGAGACAAGAGGGAGTGGGAAGCCAGCCAGGCCCCAACTATCAGGAAGGAGGCAGCCTCAGAAGGGGAGAGACCAGGTCTGGGGAGTCTCGCCCTGGTCCTCAGGTTTGGGGGTGGGGGGGTCAGCAATAACAATGCTTGTGTGAGGCGTAAGATGGCAGTCCCTTCCCAATCATCCTCAGAGTCATGTCAGGCACTTGCAGCCAAGGAAGAACAGGAGTGAATTCAGGTCAAGAGTAAAATCAAAGCGGGAACATTTTTAAAGGGATATTTAAATGAAGTGTTTTCATATGAAGCAACCTGGCCCCCCCCACCCCTTTTGGAAGCCTAAATGTCAAACAACAACTACTAATATTTATTAAGAACTTACAAGGATGCAGCCACTGAGCTAGGCATTGATACAAGTCCCAGCCCCCCAAAATGAGACCTGCTCAGTGGTGGATTCAAACCAGCCGGGGAATCCAGTCGTGCTGAAGATGTGCATCTTCCACCACATCTGTGGGTGGGAGTCCAGATTTATGATTCAGGCTCGATCGGGACGCTGGGAAGATTGCAAGCTCCTTGAGAATAGGGGGCTTTGTCTGTCTCGTGTTCAGAATAGTGGCTGGGACCTAGAAGGGGCTCAACAGATGTCTGTGGAATGAAAGAATAAATGGGCAAGATAAGCGTACTGACTTGGGAGCCATTGACCTCTCAGTTCCTTTTCTCATGAGCCAGGTTTCTTGGGCAAAATATCTTGAATTTTCTGAGCTTTGGTTTCCTCAACTATAAAGCGTGAAAAAATGCTATCTGCCTCCTAGGTTACAGGTGAGGTTTGAACAAGCAGTACGTAGCGCAGCGGATGGCACAGGGTAAGCACTGCCAAACGGTAGTGACTCTCATTATGAAGCCTTGGATATTTCACAGGACAAATGAACAATAAAAGAATTTTATAGGAGTGAAAACTGAATGCAAAGGAGATCTGTGAATAAGCAAAGTAAAACAGGGCAGAGACATCCACATTTTCCTGACCGATTATTTTAAAAAGTGCCAGAAAATACTAAGGCCATTCTTAGTTGCCAAGAAGCCTAAAATAGCAATTTTGAAATAAAGGAGGCAGTAATGTGTTACAAAACCCAACGTGTCTATTCACATCTATTTCAAAAGACTCAAAATTAAATGATCATAAAAAGATCTTGGAGAAGTACCATTAAGGGAAGAAAGCTAGTTATCTAATTACGTACTGTGTGAATTATATCTAATTCTAATCCAATTTAATATAAATGCATTCATTTATAATAAAAACCTAATGATGATTTAAAAGCATCCTATTCAGCTTTGATTTTAAAATGAAATACTTCCTTCCTCACACAGATTTGATGTGATATGTCCCAGACAGCCTATGAATATTCATAGCCAGTATATGAACTACATGTCCATATTGATACAATACACTTCTTACCCAAGCTGAGAGATGCACCCTTTTTCCTCTGGAAAGAAAATCATGAAAGTGTAGTGGAAAATGGAAAAGCCAACAGTCCCTTAAAGAAAAGGTACAGCGTCCAGAGGGGCTGCCAGCCGAATAAATTGTTTGTTTAACTGGTTTGGGATGATGAGGTTGACAAGGCAACAGGAAGCTTAAAAAGGAAATCTGCCTCGGTGGCTGAAGTGCCTGGGGCTCAGGCTGCCTGCGGTGCCTCCATCAGGCATGATGAAATTCTCAGAAGCCCCACGTGCTCTGCTGGAGGTAAAGGCACAATTCACTCACTGTGTCAATTGGAGATCTCTCCTAGCCCCTTCCAACCACAGGCAATCCTGATCTTGGGGCCCAGGAGGTTCTTTGCTGCTTAGTGCTGCACCTGGCTGTTCCACCTCTCAGGGCACTGCCAGGAGGAGACATCTCAAATGACAGGCTGGGGTCCTGAGCCAGGATGTGGACATACACAGGTGGACATCATTTTTTTTTTTTTTTAAAGGAACTCCTTTATTTACTTATTTATTTATTTATTTATTTTTGCTGTGTTGGGTCTTCGTTTCTGTGCGAGGGCTTTCTCTAGTTGTGGCGAGTGGGGGGCCAGTCTTCATCGCGGTGCGCGGGCCTCTCACCGTCGCGGTCTTTCTTGTTGCGGAGCACAGGCTCCAGACGCGCAGGCTCAGTAGTTGTGGCTCACGGGCCTAGTTGCTCCGCGGCATGTGGGATCTTCCCAGACCAGGGCTCGAACCCGTGTCCCCTGCATTGGCAGGCAGATTCTCAACCACTGCGCCACCAAGGAAGCCCAGTGGACATCATTTTACTCACTAGATGTGGCCCTTAAAACCACTTGCGTGTTCAACAGATTTTTCTAAGTTGACGATTGTTTTCCATGTACTATACAGTAAAAGAATCCTAAAGCAAAATCTGTTGTAAAATAAGGAGTGCTTTTGGAGAGCTGCTTTCTCTTCTACAATTATGGGGTGCAGTCTGGCACACAAGGAGCTCTCAGCAAATACGAGGGAGTGGCTTAGCAATGTAGTGCCTGGCCTTTGGGGTCACACATTCTATTGAGTTTGGGTTCTACCACTGAGTGAAGTAAGACTGTTTACCCTAGCTAAGCCTCTGAATGGAGGAATCTTCATCTCTAAAATGGGGATAGTAATATCTGCCCTATAAAGGAACAGAGAGAATGAAATAAGCATGGACACAGTGATGCAGGAAATCCTCACTCAATGTCAGCACTCATTAGAGTTGATGCTCCTGGAAGTGGAAAGACACCCCACTCCCCCCCCCCGCCCCCCCCCCCCGACACACAGGATCCAGCCAAGTCACGGCTGTAACTCATACAGGGTTGAAGAGGGTAGACCTCCAGGCAGATTTGCTACTCCTTCGCTGCTCCACAGCCTTTGCTGGAGCCTCTGGGGAAGCGCTTACTCCACTCTCCCCTGACTGTTTGCATGTCTGTCTTCCCATCTAAACTGAAGCTCTTGGAGGGTTGTCTTAGATGTGGTATCAACGTGGGCCCAGCACAGTGCTTGGCACACTCTAAGTGTGGAACTGGATTAATTCAAATTGCTGTTTTAAATATCTCCACATGTGGCTTTGGGTGGCAAGAAAAGGGGAAAGAAAACCTTGTAGGTTAGGATTCTTTTATTTGTAAGTACAGAAAACCCAATTTCAATGGGCTTAAACACAGGTTACTGCGAAGTCCAGGAGTTGGGTTGCCTCAGGTGATGCCACCAGGAACTGACTTCTCTCTTCCTCTGTCATTTGGCTCTACTTTCTCTGATTGGCTCTGTTTCAAAGAGGTTGTTTGCCTCTAGCTAGCAAAATGGCTGCTTAGCTCCAGACCTAAAACTTTCCCAGTCTCTAATCCAGCAGGAAAAAAAACATATCAAGAGTTTTTGTCCCAGGAGGAGACTTGTGCAGCTTTATTGTGGTCATACGTCCATCTTTGAGACACTTGTGATGTGACAGGTTGACTGGCTTAGACCTGAGCTGTATTTTCCTCCCTGAGCCAGAGGTGAGAACAGCTGCCCTTTAATCATGAATTGAGATTGAAGTTGGGGTGGGTTCTCAGGGTTGATACTTGTTTTAAAATGTACCTAGGGGACTTCCCTGGTGGCGCAGTGGTTGAGAATCTGCCTGCCAATGCAGGGGACAGCGGTTCAAGCCCTGGTCTGGGAAGATCCCACCTGCCGCGGAGCAACTAAGCCTGTGCGCCACAACTACTGAGCCTGCGCTCTAGAGCCCGCGAGCCACAACTACTGAGCCCATGAGCCACAACTACTGAAGCCCACACGCTCTAGGGCCTGTGCTCTGCAACAAGAGAAGCCACCACAATGAGAAACCTGCTCATTGCAACTAGAGAAAGCCCACGCGCAGCAATGAAGACCCAACACAGCCAAAAAATAAATTAATTAAAAAAAATGTACCTAGGATTTTGTTTTTATTCAGATATGGACAGGTCAACACATCAGGAGGTGACTACTGTTGAAAAGATGGTTTGTTACCCAGAGTTCCCAAGAGGAGGGGGCATGCCACGCCATGAAGGGCCGCAGAGGGGAGGCACCAGGAGTCAGAAGGAGCAAGGGGAGAGCACGAGTAAAAGCCTTGATTGTGGTTTCCACAGGAAAGAATGGGCTAGGGAGGGTAAACAGCTGAGCAGGTTTAGATTTTGAATACTTTGAATAATTTTGGAGGGCTCTGGACTGCAGGGGTGGTCCCTAGTTACCTGGTACCTAGCCCTGGGTGATTTAGGGTAGGGGGATGGTGTCCGGGAAGGCAGGAGCCTGGTAAAAGGAGGTAGATATGGGGTATGGGCTCAGGATTGATTGGTTTGCATATTAAAGATGCACTCACTGGTAAATTGTTTGCTATTTCTAGGAATTAGCTACCCCTGGGAGGGGCAGTTCTTCTCTGGGTCCACAGGGCCTCAAGATGTCAAAGCATCACAAAATATAGAAAGTTAAAGACATGATTAATACAGTACGGGGTGATAAAAAGCCACAGATATGTACTACGAAAACCAAGGTCTAACATAGGGCTGTCATCTCATTGATTTAGGCATTCATTCATTCACTCATTCAGTTATTCACACAGCATTTACTGAGCATCTTTAATGTACCACACCCTGAACTAGGTGCAAGGGACACAGAAGTGAACAAACCAGGCATGGTTCTGCCCTCCTGATAATTAGAGCCATTGATCAAATAATTAGAATTCTTTTTTTTTAGTGCTGACTTTTTATTTATTTATTTATTTATTTATTTATTTATTTATTTATTTTTGGCTGCATTGGGTCTTCGTTGCTGTATGCGGACTTTCTCTAGTTGTGGTGAGTGGGGGCTACTCTTTGGTGTGGTGCGCGGGCTTCTTGTTGCGGTGGCTTCTCTTGCTGCGGAGCATGGGCTCTAGGCGCGCGGGCTCAGTAGTTGTGGTGCACGGGCTCAGTAGTTGTGGCTCGTGGGCTCAGTAGTTGTGGCTCGTGGGCTCTAGAGCACAGGCTCAGTAGTTGTGGCACACGGGCTTAGTTGCTCTGCGGCATGTGGGATCTTCCTGGACCAGGGATCGAACCCATGTTCCCTGCACTGGCAGGCAGATTCTTAACCACTCCACCACCAGGAAAATCCGTTAGAATTCTTAAGAATGCTTCGTTCTGTCCTACTAGGACCTATCCTACGTGATTTGGGATCCAATAAAGGCTTTAATCCACTTATTTATTTTAGGCTACAGTGAGATGTTTGGCCTGGAAGTGTATCCTGGGCCACTGGGAAAAAAAATCTGATATCCGCAAATAAAAGCACTACAAGTGAGGCTAATTCTTCATGACATGTACAGCATTTCAGAGATTACAAAATGCTTTAACTATTCTCATGTATTCCTCACAACATCCCCATTACAGAGATTATTATCATCTCATTTTACAGCTGGGGAAGCTGAGGTTTTAAGAAGAGGTGAAGTGATCGGCCTGAGGATTTATAATCAGCAAGTGGCCAGGCCAGGGCTAGAAACCAAGTCCAACTCACCTTCCATTTTACTGGTACTTTCCAAACTAGGGACCGCTACCAGTGGCACACAGGCAAGAGCATCAAAGTACATGACCTCACCTGGTGAGAAGTTTATTTCCACTCCACTTCTCCTTCAATCTTAGTTGCCCTTTAGTTCTGCCAAGGGCAAAGTCTCCTGTCTGTGCTAATATATCTTTAACACCTTTTATTTGCTAATCTCCCTCTCTCTTTAGAAACCAAGAAAGTGCAGGACTCTGTCTCAGAACCTTTGGCAGATAAATTCGATCTAGAATCTAATAACATTGTTTTGCTTTATTTATGACAAGCGATATTGGTTTTTCCATTGATTTTTGAGGTACTCAGTTTCCCTTTGAAATAAATTTATTTTTGAAGTTAAGACAAGTGTTGATTTAAAACAAATGCTAAATAAACAATATACAGATGATTTGTGGAGATGGGCAAGTCATGAAAACAATACCCAAATTACTGCAACCTGGGAACACTGCATAGACCAAGCGAGTAGGAAGAGACACCTGGAAGGAATTAGAAGGTCTCTCTCACTTCTCTCTTTTCCAGGGGGAGAAGAGGACTGCGTCAGACCCTGCTCCCCATAGAAGACATGGTGATGAGCCTGGAAGACAGTGGTTCTCAAGCCAGCGTTCACAATCCAATATGCTGTTTCCAAATCCTTTGTGAGAAGAAAAATAAGGACACTGTGTATGTCAGGGCAGGAATGCCAGTTGTTCTTTCTTAGGTAAGAATGTGCTTTATTCTGGAATTATGTTCTTATTTTGGTATGAGTGCATGTGTGTTAAATGTCCATGCTTCAGTGGTTGCTTGATGATAACAGATGACCATTGTTTCTTGCGATTGTCCCAATAGCTTTACTTGGCAAAACAAAAAGCTGGCAATCTTATAACAATCTCCTCCTCTATGTTTTTCTATATATCACTGAATCTCTGTTCTAGGAGACTTCAATTGCAGGAAACAGCTTGCCTTTTATAGTTAGAGGAAAAAGGTATCGATAGACCCACCATTATAATTGTGGTTAATAGCAATGCAAAAAAAGCAAGCCATAAATCCTTATTGAACCCAGGAGCTGCTGTTTATCATTGAAGAGATCATTCTTTCTCTCCAGTGTAACTAAATAAAGATGGGAGATTAGCGAAATAAGATAGCTGTTAAATTAAAGAGGAAAAAAGTTCAAGTTTCAAGGAGGCTGTTACAAAAACAAACAAATATACAAATAAACCAACCCCCAAACTCCTAGACCAATATGTAGCTCTCAGTGGCCTTGAAGACCATCTCACTTGAGATGGGCAAGCTGATAGCCCATTAAAAATGGCAGCCCCACCCCCTCTCATACTCTGATGATGGAAATGCAAACTGGTGTGTCAGGCTAACTCCTTGACCTAGTGATTCCTTTTCCACTCATTTGTCTGAGAAAATATCATGATTGGGCACAAGTAATTAATTATAAGGCTACTCATCAAAAACATCACTTACAGGTAACAGTGAAAAGCTAAATACAACTTAAATATCCAATCCCAAGACGTTGGCTGGGTAAGTCACGGTACATCGATAGACTAGAATAGTGGAAATATATAAAAATATGCTGTAGAAAAATACAAAATGTTGTATAAAGATGTTAAGAATATATTGTTAAACGAGAAAAGCAAAAGAGTGAAACTGGTACAGAACATCGGATACAGGATGATTTAATTTTGACTTAAAAGACTGGTTGGGCTTCCCTGGTGGCGCAGTGGTTGAGAATCTGCCTGCTAATGCAGGGGACACGGGTTCGAGCCCTCGTCTGGGAAGATCCCACATGCCGCGGAGCGACTAGGCCCGTGAGCCACAATTGCTGGGCCTGCGCGTCTGGAGCCTGTGCTCCGCAACAAGAGAAGCCGCGATAATGAGAGGCCCGCGCACCGCGATGAAGAGTGGCCCCCGCTTGCCGCAACTAGAGAAAGCCCTCGCACAGAAACGAAGACCCAACACAGCCATAAATAAATAAATAAATATTAAAAACAAACAAAAAAAAAGACTGGTACATTATATCTGGATGGTGACATTATGGGTGAGTTCTCTTTTCTTCTTTTAGTGTAAAGGTATTTTCTAAAAACGTCTACAGTGAAAATGTATTACTTTCACTTTAAGGGGAAAAAAAACAAGGTGATTCCTTTCAATCGGGCCCCACTTAACCTGTTTAAACGGGTCAGCAACCATACACCTAAGCTTAAAGGTATGTATTTGTGGACTTGCATTTTGCAGTGCTGACGTGCTTCCCCTAGAACCAAAGGGAGACACTAAACCTCTCTGCAAACTCTTTGTAGATTCCCATCTGTGACGTGATAAATATTTGATGCGGTGGCCAGTCAACATCCCTACATTAGTGAAACTTCTGCCCAGGAGCAATTGCACAGCTCTCAGCGATGAGATCGGAATAAGTTAAAAAGAGTGTATTCATTAGCTACTTCAAAAGGTTTGGTTTTTTTAGCTGGCAACATCACAGACTGGATTATTGGCTCTGCTGTCCACTGTATGACAGCCAAACAACATACTATTGCAAGGAGGAGCCTGCTCCTTCCCTTAACAATATTTTCTTCCCTTTGTGTTCACAGCCCAGGAGGCAAGTGCAGCGTGACTCACCCCCTCCCTTCCCCTTGGTTAAACAGCTGTGAATATCTAAAACGAGTTTAGGGTCTGCCCAGTAACTTTGATGCCCCAAACCTGGAATCTGGTCCCCCTGTCTGATATAGTTTTACATAATGAGATGGACCACTTATTCTATCTACACATTCATGGTTACAATGGATAATTAAAAAGTCAGCACTTTTGTTCCTAAGTAGCTTGAGTTGACAAGTAGAATGGGTGAACAAAATGTAGCAGGGCAGAGAAGGGGCCTGAAACTAGCTGAAATTAATTGCAACTGTAGGGGCTTCCAGAAGGACCTGGGCAAACTCCTACTCATTCCTCAAACCTCAGTTTAAATGTCACCTCTTCTTGGAAGCCTACCAGGATCCATCTCCACGGTTTCAGGCTTGGTGTCCCTCCCCTGAGCTTCCATAACTACTGCGATTCTCCTGCAAGAGCACCTAGGCTGTTTTATAGTTACATGCTGGTTTCTAGCTCTCTGTAGCCAACTGAGTTTCAGGAAGACCGTCCTGTTCACCACTGCCTAGCATAGTATCTGGCACTTTGAAAAGTGCTGAATAAATAGTTACTGAATTGAATACATTTGTCTGGAAATTACTGCTGCAGAGGACTTAGAACATTGCAGGATCATATGGCATCACATTTGAAAGTTTCCTCCATTCATTGCTCCATGCCCTACCTGCCATAGCTCTCCAAGCAAGCAATTGTTCAATCTCCTTGCACACTTCTAATGACAAGGAGTTCACCTCCTTCAAAATAGTCAGAGGTAGACTTTGAGTTACTTAGGAAGATGAGTAAAATAAAAAATGAGCATGACCAGTCCTGAGCTAAATCGGGGAGTAGTTAATTCAGCTTCTCATTTTTCTGCTGGACCTTTATCTCAACTGGGGAGGTCAAGTAAACCCCACCCAAGTGCCCACTGATAGCAGTTTAAGGCTCTGCTTTCTAAGCCAGAGGGCTGGACAGTATGCCAAGGAGTTCTTGAACTCTAAGAGGAACATGGAGTGAAGCATCATTTTTACTTGGAGATCTGGAGGGAAACGTTTTTATATTAAAAGATATATATATATATTATGGAGAAAAATATATGCATGATTTTAAAGAAATAACACAAGACTTAAAAGAAATTGATCAGAATCTTTTGGGCTGAGCCTTCAGACTCCTGGGGGTTAAGAATTCAATTTTGGTCTAGTAGGTTACTTTGGTGGAAAAAATATGAGAAATACTTCTGGCTTCACATGTGAGCATCTTTTACCCCCTGGGAGGATTTGCGTTTCCACCGGTTTCTTTTGGAGACTGGAAAGGCTTTCAAACTAAAAGGAATCACTGTATATAACGGTGGAATTTCAGGCGGCATGAATTGGGATAGAGTGACAGACATTTCCCAGAAGAGGCCTTGCATTTATAAAACCCATTCCCTAGTACTCTGTCAGCCCTAACAGTTAGTCCCAGTTCAGGATGGGTACAGTAAATGTCCATTTGATTCAATTTTGACAGTGTTTGAGCAGCGACTTTAACCCCTCTAAAGCCTCTGTCCCTAGCTGTAAAATGAAATGAGAGTATTTGCCTTGTAGAGGTGTTGTGAGCCTACTGTATGAAAAGTACCTAGCTCGGTGCCCAGTACATGATAAGTACTTAATGGTAGTTCTTGTCAGCATTACTTATAAAATGAACATGTGCTGAATTAGACCCACCCCTGAATTTGTGGACCTGGGCAAAAATATAAATGGAGAACCATATGTCTAAATATTTGAAGTTATAAACAAGCTAACAACTGTTAAATATAGTAAAATATGTCCTATCCTCCTACTGTTAAAACAAAATTGAAAATAGGTCTTTTTTGTCCTTAAACATTAAAAAAAATTTTTTTGTGGTAAGAACATATAACATGAGACCTAGAGAACAAGTTTGCTTATTTATTTATTTATTTATTATTTATTTATTTATTTGGCTGCATCAGGTCTTAGCTGAGGCATGTGGGATCTTTGTTGTGGCGCACAGGCTTCTCTCTAGTTGTGGCGTGTGGGCTCAGTAGTTGTGGCACACGGGCTTAGTTGCCCCACGGCATGTGGGATCTTAGTTCCCCAACCAGGGATCGAACCTGCATCCTTTGCATTGGAAGGTGGATTCTTAACCACTGGACCACCAGGGAAGTCCCTACAGAACAAGTTTTATATGACTGAATATCAGCAGACTTTAAAGTTTACTGCTCTTTTTTTTTAAAATTTAATTTTATTTATTTTTGTATACAGCAGGTTCCTATTAGTTCTCTATTTTATACATATTAGTGTATATATGTCAATCCCAATCTCCCAATTCATCCCACCCCCCCACCCCACCTCACCCCCATGCTTTCCCCCCTTGGTGTCCATACGTTTGTTCTCTACATCTGTGTCTCTATTTCTGCTTTGCAAACCACTTCATCTGTACCATTTTTCTAGGTTCCACATACATGTGTTAATATACGATATTTGTTTTTCTCTTTCTGACTTACTTCACTCTGTATGACAGTCTCCAGGTTCATCCACATCTCTACAAATGACCCAATTTCGTTCCTTTTTATGGCTGAGTAATACTTAATTATATATATGTACCACATCTTCTTTATCCATTCATCTGTCGATGGGCATTTAAGTGCTTCTGTGACCTGGCTATTGTAAATAGTGCTGCAATGAACATTGGGATGTATGTGTCTTTTTGAATTATGGTTTCTCAGGGTATATGCCCAGTAGTGGGATTGCTGGATCATATGGTAATTCTATTTTTAGTTTTTAAAGGAACCTCCATACTCTTCTCCATAGTGGCTGTATCAATTTACATTCCCACCAACAGTGAAAGAGGGTTCCCTTTTCTCCACACCCTCTCCAGCATTTGTTGTTTGTAGATTTTCTGATGATGCCCATTCTAACCGGTGGGAGGTGATACCTCATTGGAGTTTTGATTTGCATTTCTCTAATAATTAGTGATGTTGAGCATCTTTTCATGTGCTTCTTGGCCATCAGTATGTCTTCTTTGGAGAAATGTCTATTAAGGTCTTCTGCCCATTTTTGGATTGGGTTATGTTTTTAATATTGAGCTGCAAGAGCTGTTTATATATTTTGGAGATTAATCCCTTGTCCATTGATTCATTTGCAAATATTTTCTCCCATTCTGAGGGTTGTCTTTTTGTCTTATTTATAGTTTCCTTTGCTGTGCAAAAGCTTTTAAGCTGGGCTTCCCTGGTGGCGCAGTGGTTGAGAGTCTGCCTGCCAATGCAGGGGACACGGGTTCGAGCCCTGGTCTGGGAAGATCCCACATGCCGTGGAGCGGCTGGGCCCGAGAGCCACAATTGCTGAGCTTGCGCGTCTGGAGCCTGTGCTCCGCAACAAGAGAGGCCGCGATGGTGAGAGGCCCGCGCACCGCGATGAAGAGTGGTCCCCGCTTGCCACAACTAGAGAAGGCCCTCGCACAGAAACGAAGACCCAACACAGCCATAAATAAATAAATAAATAATAAAAATTTAAAAAAAAAAAAAAAAAAAAGCTTTTAAGCTTCATTAGGTCCCATTTGTTTATCTTTGTTTTTATTTCCATTACTCGAGGAGGTGGATCAAAAAAGATCTTGCTGTGATTTATGTAAAAGAGTGTTCTGCCTATGTTTTCCTCTAAGACTTTTATAGTATCCAGTCTTACATTTAGGTCTTTAATCCATTTTGAGTTTATTTTTGTGTATGGTGTTAGGGAGTGTTCTAATTTCATTCTTTTACATGTAGCTGTCCAGTTTTCCCAACACCACTTATTGAAGAGACTGTCTTTTCTCCATTGTATATCCTTGCCTCCTTTGTCATAGATTAGTTGATCATGGGTGCATGGGTTTATCTCTGGGCTTTCTATCCTGTTCCATTGATCTATATTTCTGTTTTTGTGCCAGTACCAGATTGTCTTGATTACTGTAGCTTTGTAGTATAGTCTAAAGTCAGGGAGTCTTATTCCTCCAGCTCAGTTTTTTTCCCTCAAGATTGCTTTGGCTATTTGGGGTCTTTTTTGTCTCCATACAAAGTTTAAGATTTTTTTGTTCTAGTTATGTAAAAAATGCCATTGGTAATTTGATAGGGATTGCATTGGATCTGTAGATTGCTTTGGGTAGTATAGTCATTTTCACAATATTGGTTCTTCCAATCCAAGAACATGGTATATCTCTCCATCTGTTTGTGTCATCTTTGATTTCTTTCATCAGTGTCTTATAGTTTTCTGAGTACAGGTCTTTTGTCTCCTTAGGTAGATTTATTCCTAGGTATTTTATTCTTTTGGTTGCGATGGTGAATGGGATTGTTTCCTTAATTTCTCTTTCTGATCTTTCATTGTTAGTGTATAGGAATGCAAGAGATTTCTGTGCATTAATTTTGTATCCTGCTACTTTACCAAATTCATTGATTAGCTCTAGTAGTTTTCTGGTGGCATCTTTAGGATTATCTATGTATAATATCATGTCATCTGCCAACAGTGACAGTTTTACTTCTTCTTTTCCAATTTGTATTCCTTTTATTTCTTTTTCTTCTCTGATTGCTGCAGCTAGGACTTCCAAAACTATATTGAATAACAGTGGCAAGAGTGGACATCCTTGTCTTGTTCCTGATCTTAGAGGAAATGCTTTCAGTTTTTCACCATTGAGAACGATGTTTACTGTGGGTTTGTCATATATGGCCTTTATTATGTTGAGGTAGGTTCCCTCTTTGCCCACTTTCTGGAGAGTTTTTATTATAAATGGGTATTGAATTTTGTCAAAAGCTTTTTCTGCATCTACTGAGATGATCACATGGTTTTTATTCTTCAATTTGTTAATATGGTGTATCATACTGATTGATTTGCATATATTGAAGAATCCTTGCATCCCTGGGATAAATCCCACTTGATCATGGTGTATGATCCTTTTAATTTGTTGCTGGATTCTGTTTGCTAGTATTTTGTTGAGGATTTTTGCATCTATATTCATCAGTGATATTGGTCTGTAATTTTCTTTTTCTGTAGTATCTTTGTCTGGTTTTTGGTATCAGGGTGATGGTGGCCTCGTAGAATGAGTGTGGGAATGTTCTTTCCTCTGCAATTTTTTGGAAGAGTTTGAGAAGGATGGGTGTTAACTCTTCTCTAAGTGTTGGATAGAATTCACCTGTGAAGCCATCTGGTCCTGGACTTTTGTTTGTTGGAAGATTTTTAATCACAGTTTCAATTTCATTACTTGTGATTGGTCTGTTCATATTTTCTATTTCTTCCTGTTTAAGTCTTGGAAGGTTATACCTTTCTAAGAATTTGTCCATTTCTTCCAGGTTGTCCATTTTATTGGCACAGGGTTGCTTGCAGTAGTCTCTTATGATGCTTTGTATTTCTGCGGTGTCCATTGTAACTTCCCTTTTTTCATTTCTAATTTTATTGATTTGAGTCCTCTCCCTCTTTTTCTTGATGAGTCTGGCTAAAGGTTTATCTTCTCAAAGAACCAGCTTTTAGTTTTATTGATCTTTGCTATTGTTTTCTTTGTTTCTATTTCATTTATTTTTGCTCTGACCTTTATAATTTCTTTCCTTCTACTAACTTTGGGTTTTGTTTGTTCTTATTTCTCTAGTTCCTTTAGGTGTAAGGTTAGATTATTTTTTTGAGATTTTTCTCGTTTCTTGAGGTAGGATTGTATTGCTATAAACTTCCCTCTTAGAACTGCTTTTGCTGCATCCCATAGGTTTTGGATCATTGTGTTTTTGTTGTCATTTGTCTGTAGGTATCTTTTGATTTCCTCTTTGATTTCTTCAGTGATCTCTTGGTTATTTAGTAAGGTATTGTTTGGCCTCCATGTGTTTGTGTGTTTTACATTTTTTCCCCTGTAATTGATTTCTAATCTCATAGCATTGTGGTCGGAAAAGATGCTTGACATGATTTCAGTTTTCTTAAATTTACCAAAGCTTGATTTGTGACCCAAGATGTGATCTATCGTGGAGAATGTTCTGTGTGCACTTGAGAAGAAAGTGTAATCTGCTGTTTTTGGATGGAATGTCCTATAAATATCAATTAAATCTATCTGGTCTATTGTGTCAAAAGCTTGTGTTTCCTTATTAATTTTCTGTCTGGATAATCTGTCCATTGGTGTAAGTGAGGTGTTAAACTCCCCCACTATTACTGTGTTACTGTCGATTTCCTCTTTTAGAGCTGTTAGCATTCGCCTTATGTATTGAGGTGCTCCTATGTTGGGTGCATATATATTTACAATTGTTATATCTTCTTCTTGGATTTTGATCCCTTGATCATTATGTATTGTCCTTCCTTGTCTCTTGTAACATTCTTTATTTTAAAGTCTATTTTATCTGATATGAGTATTGCTACTCCAGCTTTCTTTTGATTTCCATTTGCATGGAATATCTTTTTCCATCCCCTCACTTTTAGTCTGTATGTGTCCCTAGGTCTGAAGTGGGTCTCTTGTAGACAGCATATATATAGGTCTTGTTTTTGTATCCATTCAGCCAGTCTATGTCTTTTGGTTGGAGCATTTAATCCATTCACATTTAAGGTAATTTTTTTTTTTAAACAATCACTTTTGTTATTTATTTACTTATTTATTTATTTATTTATTTATGGCGTGTTGGGTCTTCGTTTCTGTGCGAGGGCTCTCTCTAGTTGCGGCAAGTGGAGGCCACTCTTCATCGCGGTGCGTGGGCCTCTCACTATCGCGGCCTCTCTTGTTGCGGAGCACAGGCTCCAGACGCGCAGGCCCAGCAGCTGTGGCTCACGGGCCTAGGTGCTCCACGGCACGTGGGATCTTCCCAGACCAGGGCTCGAACCCGTGTCCCCTGCATTAGCAGGCAGACTCTCAACCACTGCGCCACCAGGGAAGCCCTAAGGTAATTATTGATATGTATGTTCCTATTACCATTTTCTTAATTGTTTTGGGTTTGTTTTTGTAGGTCCTTTTCTTCTCTTGTGTTTCCCACTTAGAGAATTTCCTTTAGCATTAGTTGTAGAGCTGGTTTGGTGGTGCTGAATTCTCTTAGCTTTTGCTTGTCTGTAAAGCTTTTGATTTCTCTGTCAAATCTGATGAGATCCTTGCCAGGTAGAGTAATGTTGGTTGTGGGTTCTTCCCTTTCATCACTTTAAATATAATGTGCCACTCCCCTCTGGCTTGTAGACTTTCTGCTGAGAATCAGCTCTTAACCTTATGGGAGTTCCCTTATATGTTATTTGTCTTTTTTCCCTTGTTGCTTTTAATAATTTTTCTTTGTCTTAAATTTTTGTCAATTTGATTACTATGTATCTCGGCGTGTTTCTCCTTGCGTTTATCCTGCCTGGGACTCTCTGCGCTTCCTGGACTTGGGTGGCTGTTTCCTTTCCCATGTTAGGGAAGTTTTCGACTATAATATCTTCAAATATTTTCTCAGGTACTTTCTCTCTCTCTTCTCCTTCTGGGACCCCTGTAATGCGAATGTTGGTGCGTTTAATGTTGTCCCAGAGGTCTCTTAGGCTGTCTTCTTTTCTTTTCATTCTTTTTTCTTTATTCTGTTCCACAGCAGTGAATTCCACCATTCTATCTTCCAGGTCACTTATCCATTCTTCTGCCTCAGTTATTCTGCTATTGATTCCTTCTAGTGTATTTTTCCTTTCAGTTATTGTATTGTTCATCTCCGTTTGATTGTTCTGTAATTCTTCTACGTGTTTGGTTTGTTCTTTAATTCTTCTAGGTCTTTGCTAAACATTTCTTGTCCTTGCAAACAGTTCTCGATCTTTGCCTCCATTCTTTTTCCGAGGTCCTGGATCATCTTCATTATCATTGTTCTGAATTCTTTTTCTGGAAGGTTGCCTATCTCCATTTCATTTAGTTGTTTTTCTGGGGTTTTATCTTGTTGCTTCATCTGTTACCTAGTCCTCTGCCTTTTCATTTTGTCTATCTTTCTGTGAATGTGGTCTTCATTCCACAGGCTGCAGGATTGTAGTTCTTCTTGCTTCTGCTGTCTGCCCTCTCGTGGATGAGGCTATCTAAGCGGCTTATGCAAGCTTCCTGATGGGAGGGACTGGTGGTGGGTAGAGCTGGGTGTTGCTCTTGTGGGCAGAGCTTAGTAAAACTTTAATCCTCTTGTCTGCTGATGGGTGGGGCTGAGTTCCCTCCCTGCTGGTTGTTTGGCCTGTAGGCTCCAGCACTAGAGCCTACATGCCCTTTGGTGGGGCTAATGGTGGACTCCGGGAGGGCTCACGCCAAGGAGTACTTCAGAGAACTTCTGCTGCCAGTGTCCTTGTCCCCGTGGTGAGCCACAGCTGTCCCCTGCCTCTGCAGGAGACCCTCCAACACTAGCAGGTAGGTCTGGTTCAGTCTCCTATGGGGTCACTGCTCCTTCTCCTGGGTCCTGATGAGCACACTACTTTGTGTGTGCCCTCCAAGAGTGGAGTCTCTGTTTCCCCCAGTCCTGTAGTCCTGCAATCAAATCCCACTATCCTTCAAAGTCTGATTCTCTGGGAATTCCTTCTCCCATTGCCGGATCCCCTGGTTGGGAAGCCTGACATGAGGCTCAGAACCTTCACTCCCGTGGGTGGACTTCTGTGGTATAATTGTTCTCTAGTTTGTCTTGACTGATCTTTAATTTTTTGCACATATCTGAGAGTTTTGTTGTTTGGCTGACAAAGGCATACGTAATTCATACATTATGATATATGTGTACTCAGCCATAAAAAGAAATGGAATTGAGTTATTTGCAGTGAGGTGGATGGACCTAGAGACTGTCATACAGAGTGAAGTAAGTCAGAAAGAGAAAAGCAAATACTGTATGCTAACACATATATATGGAATCTTAAAGAAAAAAAGAAAAGGTTTCGAAGAACCTAGGGGCAGGGCAGGAATAAAGACGCACATGTAGAGAATGGACTTGAAGACACGGGGAGGGGGAAGGTTAAGCTGGGATGAAGTGAGAGAGTGGCATGGACATATATACACTACCAAATGTAAAATAGATAGCTAGTGGGAAGCAGCCGCATGGCACAGGGAGATCAGCTTGGTGCTGTGTCCACCTAGAGGGGTGGGTTAGGGAGGGTGGGGGGGAGATGCAAGAGGAAGGAGAAATGGGAATATATGTATATGTATAGCTGATTCACTTTGTTATACAGCAGAAACTAACACACCATTGTAAAGCAATTACACTCTAATAAAGATGTCAAAAAAAATTTTTTTTCTTATTTTCCCTTTAGTAATATTGCTAATTATGTTGTTATAATTAGGATTTTTACATAATTTCTGTTCCAGTGATAGTAATGCCAAATTAGTCAACCTTGCTTAAGTCATTGTATTTTTATTTTTAAATTAATTTTCCTATGGAGAAAATTTGCTGTTTAGCCAATAGCAACTGAAATAGTCAATAAAATTATTGTAGTAACATTTGCATTCAGAAATTAACAATGAATTTTATACATGAAGTTCAAGTAGTGTGATGGGGTCTTATGTTAATTATTATCATAGAAATATTATAAAATATTCTAAGTTCATCAGGTAAATCATCACTTGTATTGCAATTTTCACCTTCTCTATAAGCAATATCTAGATCCATAAAATATTGAAGTCCTTTTTTAAAAAATTTCAAGTCTGAAATATTATAAGGAAGACCAAAAATTGGTAATATGTTCTATGATTTATTCAAATCTCTATTTAATTGACACTGTACCTTGATCCATAGTAACCCAAAAATAGTCTCATTAGAAGTTAGTTTGGAGATTATTTATATGTGAATACTCTTTTAGAGTGGTGCAAATATTTTTATTTACTTGTTTTGATTTTCTTATATTTTATAAGAATGTCACATTTGTTACATACTTCACATACCGTTTATTTCAATTTAGGGAAAATAGTTTCTCTAAATTCAAAAGAATTCATCTTAAAAAGGCAAAATAGCCAAACTTGTATCAGTTTGAGTTTTTGGAGTTTCTGCAAGCTTTGGCTAATATTATTATAGCAAGCAGCAGTTCACAGATAAATGTGGGTAGTGCAAATTCAAAAATAATTTTTTGTCAAAGATCACCGTTCTCTTTACTTAAGGATCATCTTTTCTCTCTTGTACAATTCTAGTGCATCTTGTCATCTTGTGTAAATTAACTTTTATTGTTTTAATGGTGTTTAGTCAGCATTCCCTTTGTGTGTCTGAAAGTGGTTGTAGTGGTGAATATGACATGTTTTTCTTATCAAGATATTTCATATTTGGGCAAATATAGAAAATATCTTATGTAATCATTGAATTGCTCCAAAGATGCCATACTTAATACAGTTGAGAACATGTCTCTGAATAAGAAATTCAAATGATGCATTGTCCATGGATCACGAAAAATGCTTGTTCCTTCCCAATGGCTATTATTGTTAGCTTGCCCTCACTAGTCTTTCAATCAATGCCTGAAATTCAAAGTTATTTTTGCAGTTCAACTTTTTACAGTCGGCATGAAACCAATATAATGTTCATTAATTTTGACTTCCTCGATTTTTATCTTTTGATAGTTTGACAATACGTGTGATGAATGTTATTTGTTCAATATGATTTGTCCCAGTATACACTAGTTAAATTAGTTATCATTAATGTTAAAAATTGTATGTGTAATTTCTTTTCTCACTTTTAATACTATTTTGAATTCTCTATTTTTATATGATTTTTTTAAAATTAGTTTTTAATCTATCTTATATTCTTGGCCATTCTGGCATCAAATTTGAAAGTAATTTTTTCTACCAAACTAGAAAATGTCCATTGTTTTCTATGAATGTTGTGCTGTTGCCACACAAAGCTTGGCTAAATATAGAACACCTATGATTATTCTTTTTTTTTACTTGAAGTATAGTTGATTTACAATGTTGTGTTAGTTTTAGGTGTACAGCACAGTGATTCAGTTACATATATATATATATATGTATATACATATATACATACATATACATACACACATATATATTCTTTTTCAGATTCTCTTCTCTTATAGGTTATTACAAAATATTGAGTCCTATGACTATTCTTTAAGAATATCATAGCAATATTTTATATCAGTATTTACATGTTTACTGGTTTCTTGGTTGATTACTATTTGCTATTCTTTTAGGTTTTTTTTTTTTTTCAGTTCTAGTATTTGCATATGCTGAGGTTTTTGTTTGTTTGTTTGTTTTTGGTACAGGTAACATTTTGTATTCTTTTAATTGAGAACCTCAGCATTTCCAGTCACAAATCGTTTCACTGGCCAAAGCTAATTGTGAAATATGTAACAATAGTAACAAAATACTTCGGTCTTTTTCAACTTAAAATATTAAAAAGTTTCTGTGGTTTCTTTCTCTATTTGAAAAACATTTTATTTTGATGTGAAGTAATTAAAATAATTAAATTTTCTGCCATGTTTATTCAATGGAAAATTCATAGCCAATAATTTGAGTCATCTTACATTTTTCCTGAAGTAGTCTCATGATTTCAGAAGAGTATGACAGACTTTTTCCAGGATACTTTCCAACAAACAGTAAAGAGCCAAAGTTTTCATATTTCTCATCCAATTTGCCAGCTTTTTTGCAATTTCTTTATCTTCTGATGGGCAGGCCAGAATTGCATGTGTTTCTTCTGAGTTGTGAATTTTATAGGAAAAGTATATTTTTCATTGTTTTCTTTTGATCAGGAAAAAAATTTAATTAGTAAAGAACATAAAGTAATAGGTGTTTCATTCAACCTTTTCGAGTCGTGGATGCTAAGAATACTTTGGTTGCGTATTTTCCTTGTTTTGCTCAGTAACTAAAATACAGTAAATAAAGAACTTGTCATGCCTGTTTGTGAATTGTGTGTGGGTCATGCCCAGCAAAAGTCTGTTTACTTTCAATGTCTGCAATTTAAAAAATTGAAGCAGACCACCTTTTTGAATATATTTTACTTATATCTTTTCAGTCCTTAGTATCCTGAGCCCCACTTTCATATTTTGTGGTTCTACCCCAATCTCAACTTGTTCTCATTCTCAGTGATCTATAGAATTAAAAGATAAAATGTAATCATAGTCAAAAGATTCCAAAATTGAATATGTGTCAGCAAAAATATAATTAAAGTAAATGTTAAAATATTGAAAAATTAAAATTATTTTTCTTATTTGTTGTGTCTCACAGAATAGGGATCCCTGAGGAGAGGGACCTCCTGTCCTCAAAAAGCCACTTTTTTTCTAAAATATCCAAAATAATCTATTAAAATTAAAAAACAAAATAAAAATAATAATTAATGATCATTAAAATTTAAACAAAAATTATTCAAATAAAGCTTAGTTTTTACTTTAGTTTTAAAATGTAATTATATCTTATAAAATATTCTCATAAACAAAATTATTTGCAATTCTTGCATTCAATATCCATCAGTTGCTAATGCCAAGAACTGGTATTATGCTTCATGCCTCAAACATGTTATATCGAGTATGCATAAAAATGATCTTTTAAAAAAATTTTTATTTATTTATTTATGGCTGTGTTGGGTCTTCGTTTCTGTGCGAGGGCTTTCTC
This sequence comes from Balaenoptera musculus, assembly GCF_009873245.2. Classification (NCBI taxonomy): domain Eukaryota; kingdom Metazoa; phylum Chordata; class Mammalia; order Artiodactyla; family Balaenopteridae; genus Balaenoptera; species Balaenoptera musculus. The sequence continues at coordinate 121,879,320 of NC_045787.1, forward strand.
TAGTTGCGGCAAGTGGGGGCCACTCTTCATCGTGGTGTGCGGGCCTCTCATTATCGCGGCCTCTCTTGTTGCGGAGCACAGGCTCCAGACGCGCAGGCTCAGTAATTGTGGCTCACGGGCCTAGTTGCTCCGCGGCATGTGGGATCTTCCCAGACCAGGGCTCGAACCCGTGTCCCCTGCATTGGCAGGCAGACTCTCAACCACTGCGCCACCAGAGAAGCCCTAAAAATGATTTAAGGATAATATTGTTTAACATTGCAAAATGTTCTCTGGCTGCCTCGTGTAACTATTGCAAATACTGCAGTAATTCGCGAGTGCTTACAGGTCTAGAAACTGGAACTCGAAGAAAGGAAGAAAGTAGATGCTCAGCACTCCTGGGAAATGATACTTTATTATGCAAGAATCTATAGCATTCATGACATCTGAAAGGAAGGATTTGACAAGTGAATTAATTTGTCTTTTCTCTTACCTAAATGCTTCCACAGCTCAAATTCTCCTTACGCTCCTAAGCAGTGTCCTTTCACAATGCTGGCAGCAAGACAACCCATGATTCTTCTTGACATTTGAATCAAGTCACCTTTTGCTTTCAGGACAGAGGGCAAGAGATGTGGAGAAGCATTTCCTATGGCCTGAATGGTGTTAGTCATCAGTGTGGATGTTTAGGGTGATAGCTGCTCTGTGTCAGCAATGGGTTCCCAATCTCATAGGTTCTTTAATAAGCTTACCTTTTCATTGTGTGTTTGCAATTTTCAGACTCTCTAATACATAAGGTCCAAGGTAGGAGCCCCTCTTGACCAGATCTAAGGGTCGTCCTGAGCTCAATAAAAGAATTCAACACTACTTATCTGTGCAACCCATATGTATAAAGTGGAAATAGCTAACCCCCACTAGTATCTGAATAAATTACCATATAAACAGTTGGGTGTTTCTTTTTCTAGGCAACTTTTACACTAACGTACGCACACATATATTTTTAACGTTTTAAAAAATATATAAATGATATCATACTATAAAAACTTTGTAAGCTTCTTCTCTGACTTAACATATTATATACTGCTTTCCATATTGTTATATAAAATTCAACATTGACTTCACCTTATTAAAAACTACAATGATATCACTAAATTTTTAAGCCAGTTCCTCCTTGATTGACATTTGTTTTTTCAAATTTTTGTTCTAGATGAACAAGATATTCTCATGAACCTCAAAATATGAGCAGGTGGAGGGAAACTACCAATAGCTCAAGAACCACATCGTATCAGTGTCTGTGCAGGAGGGAGCCGTGAGGTATCTGACAGACCTGAGAACAGAACTCTAAAACTGGCAATAGCACTCACTGAAAAGCAGGGTAGACCAATTTGAGAACAACTGCTAAAACTGGGAGGGGGTTTTCTACACTTGAGTAAAGATGTGGGTGTGTGGGGTCCAAGATAAGGCCTAAAGGAGCTGGTGTGGTTTTGGGCTCTGTGAACTTCAAATTACAAAGCTCCTTTTCAGAAGAAAGTCTCACACCAAAAGAATACTTCTGAGAGTAGAATCCAAACGAAGAAGGATGGGGTAATAGAAGCAAAGGAAAAAGAAAGTCTAGATAAAAGAGCAGAGGAACTACATCTCAGAAAGTACAGGCCATTAAAAAATTCTTGGTAAGGACACCACAAGATGGAAATCTAAAGTAATGAAGCCAGAAACGTTATCCTGATTCACCCTTCCTTCATAAAAGAAAAAGTAAATTCATATAAAAAGGAACAATAGAATAAGATTGTGTTCAAATCCAACACTAAGTTAGATGTGTTAACTAACCATATTGTGGTGATCATTTTGCAATGTATAAGTGTATCACATTATTACATTGTACACCTTAAACTTACACAATGTTATATATTAATTATATCCAATAAAGCTGGAAAAAATCCAACACTAAGTCATTATAAGAAAAAAAGAGGACTTCCCTGGTGGCACAGTGGTTAAGAATCCATCTGCCAATGCAGGGGACACGGGTTCAAACCCTGGTCCAGGAAGATCCCACATGCCGTGGAGCAACTAAGCCCACGAGCCACAACTACCGAGCCTGCATGCCACAACTACTGAAGCCCGTGCACCTTGAGCCCATGTTCTGCAACAAGAGAAGCCACTGCAATGAGAAACCCACGCACTGCAACTAAGAGTAGCCCCTGCTTGCCACAACTAGAGAAAGCCTGCGCGCAGCAACGAAGACCCAACACAGCCAAATATAAATAAATTAATTTAAAAACATTTTAAAAAGTAAAAAGAAAAGAAAGGGCAGAATAACATTCTAATAGTGAAAACATATCAGAAAGACATGCTTATAAAACAGATGAAAAATTTATTATTTCAAAATGAGCTTAAAAACTAATAAAATAATATCAGGGAAGGACTATATAAATCAGAATTAGAGAAGCTTAGAAATGATGTCGGAGAACTCAGAATTAATATTAATCATTTGAGAGATGGAGACTAAAACAGAAAAAAACAGAAGAGTGAATAAATATATCAGATAACAGTAGGTGAAAAGGAGGGAATTCCAACAAATCAAAGAGATCTGTGAGAAAGTGGTAGATGTAGAAAGGTACACAAATGAACAAACTATGTATAATAGAAGACCCACAAAAAAAAAGCAGAGGAAATTTTAAAATAATTTAAATTTAAAAAGCAAACATTTAAGAAAAGTTTTCCTGAAGTAAAAAGAGATTTGACACTAGTACCTGGGAAAATCAATCCAGAATGACCAATGTCAAGGTATATTCTCAGAAAACTTCTGGACTTTACAAGAAAAGAAAAAAATCTTTTGGGCATCTAGGCAAAATATCAAGTCACCTAAATGGGAAAGAAATGATTGTCTTTGAACTTTATTCCAGAAGAAGTAGAGAAACAGGGACTTCCCTGGTGGTCCAGTGGTTAAGAATCCGCCTTCCAATGCAGGAGACGCGGGTTCGATCCCTGGTCGGGGAACTAAGCTCCCACATTCCACGGGTCAACTAAGCCCGCATGCTGCAACTACTGAGCCCACGTGCTCTAGAGCCCATGTACCACAACTAGAGAGCGCGTGTGCTCTGAAGCCTGCATGCCGCAACAAAAGATCCCGCACACTGCAACAAAGATCCTACATGCCGCAACTAAGACCCGATGCAGCCAAATAAAGAAATAAATAGAGTAACATATTGAAGATATTCAAGGAAAGAAAACATGAGCCAACGATTTTATATCTAGTCAACATGCCACAAATAATGAACATGAAAGAACCAGAGACTATTGCTCCCATGAATTTATTGAAGAAAGGTTTTTTAGACAACCAAAATGGAAAGACATTGACATAAGGACTGATGGTGGGCATAAGATATGTATTTACCTGTAAAACTATGATGGTTATAAGAAGAGTACATGACCAGGCAAAGTAGATATTATATAATAATTAAAAGGGAAGAATGGTAAGACAGATGAAATATAGAATATACTTGTTGCTGATGAGGATAAAAAGATATTTATTCAAATGATATACTGCTGGATAGGGATAAGAGAGGAAAGAAGAAATTATTAATTAATTTCAATATTGTTGAGGAACCAATAGAAAATAACAAAAATAAGATGGGGGGGATGGAGTTTATTTTAGTTTTAGTATAAAAGTAACCATTAAAATAAAAATAAAACCTTCCTAAATACCAAATACATTTGAGAGAGCAAATAAGTGAAACACCAGTGCTATAAAACACTTGTATTTGTATAACAAAACAATATGAAGTGAAAACAATAGCGTGCAAAAGAGTATATGTGGTATACTAATATTTGAATAAAAAAGGCAAAAATGAGGATATATGTGTGTATATGCATGCACATATACATATTTATTATTTGCTTATTTTTGAAATTAAGAAAGGATAAACCAGAAAATTATGTGCAGGGGTTGAAGAAAACTACTCTCTGAGTTACATTTTATATAGTTTTGACTTTTTAACTATGCTACTGTTTTATGTATTCAAAAAATTAAATTAGCTCTTGCTTTGGCAGCATGTATACTAAAATTGAAATGATGCAGAGAAGATTAGCGTGGCCCCTGCACAAGAATGACATGCAAATTTGTGAAGCATTCCATATTTTTGTTATGGATGTTAACTAAACTTTGGTAATTGTATCAATATATACATATACCAAGTCATTATGTTGTATACCTTAAACTTACAAATCTTATATAGCAGTTATATCTCAATAAAACTGGAAAAAAATTAAGAAGCCCACTATCACAAAGAAAAAAATTAAGTCAACAAGGAAAGGAAAACTCTAACACTGAATATAAAGAGAAACAAATGAACCTATTTCGATGTTAAAAGTTTTTTTAACAGATCTTTTTACCTTTAGTGGGCTATATTCTAGGGATAAAAAAAAGCACTGCAAACAATCTGGAACATTATTGGTAGATTTGTTGTTGGTAGTGGTACTGATACAGTAATTCTGATATATTGGGTGTATTGTAGGGAGGAGCAAATGAGTAAATATATTGATGTTGGATTGAAAGCCAGGTTCTCAATGTGGGAGAAAAGAGATAAAATATGGACTGGGAGGAAAAGAGGAAGAATCCTGTGGTGTTGGATTGGAGTTGGGGGCTCAAGATAAATTTACGATTTAAAATCAAACATACTTCCTGGCTCTGTCCACTGAAAGGACCTAGACACAATGACACCCCAATAGCAATGAGCACTCTTACCACCCAGTTTTTGCTTTCTATGAACTACTTCTCACTAAAAGTAATCAAGTTATCTTGGGGAAATGGCTGATTCTAGGTCTGAATCAAAGGAAAGTACAAAATGATCTTGGGGTTTCCTCTGCTAGAGAGCAAAGAAGTGCTCAAACAATGATGGGGTTATGTCTGAAGGACAGAGACCAGCTGGAAGGGGCTCCCACCTTGAAGGGGCCAAATTTGGGACAAATTGAGAATCGAAAAGAAAATTAGTGGTAATGAAAAATCTGAGTTCATAATAATACTCAAGAAAATTAAAAAGTGAGTGTGAGGGAAGAGAAAGCTCTTTTCCTTAAGCAGTAGAATGCCAGCTAATAAATGTAGAGAGGAAATGATAAAATTCAAAAAAATGTGATCTTTGTAATCACATAGTTGATTCAGGCAAGGTTTACTAATGGCTGCTAAAACATTGGGTGAAAGTTGTTGGGGAACAAGATATTCTCAAAGTACTATCCCACAGATTACTTATTAATTGTAAAGACATCTTTTCAAACTCTTTATAATGGAGAATTCTAGCAGATAGCACCTTAATCAACTGATTAAACTTAGCACGACCAATAAAAGGACACAGTGGCTTCCTGTGCCTCTTGTGATGTGCTAAGAAGGACCCAACATCACCTCTGTAGAGTTTTTGCTAAAAATCTTTAATGAAATCTAATTCTGAAGAAACAACCAGATAAAAACAACTGGCCTGAAAGTGACAGGAAAAACCAAAAAAAAAAAAAAAAAAGCAGAAGAGCTGTTTTAGAATAAAGGAGACTGGACCAAACAAACCAAAAAAATGCTCCAAAGGACATTACTGAGAAAACTGAAGAATTTAGTAAGATTTTTATATTAGAGAATAATCAGTGTTAAATCTACTATAATGACAGTTTGGTTATATAGGAAAATGTTCTTGTTTCTTAAGGAGATAAATGCTGAAGTACTTTGGGGTGAAGCTTCATAAATTCTCTAACTTACTTTTAAATGGTTCAGTGAAAAAAATACCCTCATAAATATGGAAATATAATACAATGAACATATACAGCATTTAGCTGCATATGTTAACAATCTGGGTGAGGGACATTTCAGTGTTCACTGTATTATTTCCTCAACTTTTCTGTAGGTGTAAAAATTTTCATAATAAAAGTTTGGGGCAGGGGAATAAACACATGGATTGGAGGTAGGTGTGTGACAGGATAGCCAGCTAGTGACCTGGAACCTGAGTGACCTGGCCTGAAAAGATGAGCTATACTGTATCGGTCAGGATCCTTTTGGCTTCATGTAACAGGATACTGGAGTCAAAGTAGCTTAAACTGTAAGGATACCTAATTATCTCATGTAACAAGAAGTTTAAAGGTACATGGCTCTGAGGTTGGTTAATTTGTCAGCTCGAGGCTTTGTAGCCCGATTCTGCCAGTTCCCCTCTAAGTCTCTTGGCTTTACTTCATGGTTGCAAAATGGCTGCCATGGCTTCATATATCATGTCCTCACATGACATATCCAAAGTAGGCAGGAAGGGGATGGACTAGCTCCTCCTTGGGCTTTGCCTTCTTGTATCCAGGATAAAATTCTTTCCATAAGCCTCCCAAGAAGATTCCTTTTACATCTCATTGCCCTTAACAAACCAATTCTGGTTCATCACCTTGGGTTGTTCACCTGAACAAAACTGATTGGGAGGGATGATTGTGGGATGGGCAGCCAATAGTGTTTTGCCACATGAGCCAATCAGACTCTCTTGCTCAGAAATCTGAGCCAAGAAACCCAGCCTGGGTTTGCTGTTAGTGAATGGACAGCAAACCAGAAGTTGAGTTGAGGCCATGACACACCAGGCCATGTACAAGCTAAGGTTATGACAAGAAAAATTCTATAGAGAGGGTGAGGAAGCCATTTGGTAGAGAAAGGAGAATGGCGCACATCTGCAGAGGTGGGTGGAGCTGCCCTGAGGGATAGAAACAGTTCCCTAATCTGCCTAGATCCCTGATGTTTTCTGGTTATGATTTCACTTCCAGGCTAGAGAGAATGTACCAGTTAGACTCAGAAAAAAGCAAACAAACAAAAACTGCCCTAGCACAAAAGAGGAATTAGTTATCAATGTCTTTCCTACCCAAGGCAGGAAGTTTACCCTGTCCTTAGGAAGTACTGGAACCAGAAAGGGCCAGAATGAGGTGACTTCTGTCTGCCTCTTCCTCTGTGTTTCTCCGTAGTTTATTGCATTTTTTTTTTGAAGTATAGTTGATTTACAATGTTGTGTTAGTTTCAGGTGTACAGCACAATGATTTAGTTATATATATATTCTTTTTCAGGTTCTTTTCCATTATAGGTTATTACAAAATATTGAGTATAGTTCCCTGTGCTATACAGTAGGTCCTTATTGGTTATCTATTTTATATATAGTAGTGTGTATATGTTAATCCCTACCTCCTAATTTATTCCCCATCCCCGTAGTTTATTTCATTCTTATCTCTGCAGTAGGATATCTCTGCTTCGTGTTGCCCATGTTATCGTACATCCGCCCACACCTTCTAAATTTGCGTTTAAGTTTTGTCCCCCTGAAGAACCCAGCTGGTACTCAGTCCCTGGGTCCTAGTTTCAAATTCCCAAAGGAAAGAAGCTGAGAGACCTAAGTTGGGTCAGATGTCCAATCTGCCCAGTCCATAGGCTTCAGGTCACAACACACAAGCATGGGATAGTGAGGAGCAGAACTAGGAGAAAGGGGTCATTGACTCAGGCTGGAAAGACACCCCAAAAGATTTCCACCATGATCCTTAAAAGAATGGCTTTCAAGATTGGGGGGTTAGGGACTTCCCTGGTGGCGCAGTGGTTAAGAATCCATCTGCCAATGCAAGGGACACGGGTTCAAGCCCTGGTCCGGGAAGATCCCACATGCTGCGGAGCAACAAAGCCTGTGCGCCACAACTACTGAGCCTGCACTCTAGAGCCCGCGAGCCACAACTACTGAGCCCTTGAGCCACAACTACTGAAGCCCGCACGCCTAGAGCCCGTGCTCTGCAACAAGGGAAGCAGCCACCTCAATGAGAAGCTGGCACACCACAACGAAGAGTAGCCCCCGCTCGCCGCAAGCAGAGAAAAGCCCGCGTGTAGAAACGAAAGACCCAACGCAGCCAAAATTAAATAAATAAATACAATTAAAAAAAAAACAAAAAAAGATTGGGGAGTAGGAATTTGCCCCCCAGGGACATTTTGCAATGTCTGAAAACATTTTTGGTCATCACAACTTAGGGGATGAGTACTACCTGTATCTAATAGGGAGAAGCCAGGGATGTTGCTAAAATCCTAGAATGTTCTCACAGCAAAGAATGATCTCATCCAAAATGTCCATAGTACCGAGGTTGAGAAACTCTGCCTCCCTTTTGATTCTAGTAACTGTTCCTTCAATCAAATGGAGCATCTGTACCCACAGAGCACACACCCAGGCCTGGTAAGTCACAGGGCTCAGTAAATATTTGTAGGGCAGAGATCAAATGAAAACACCATCCTGGGATTCTGTGGATGCTGATTCTACCGCTGATTACCTGGATTCAGGGTGCATTCTTGGTGAAGGAGCCCACAAAGGCAGGACATGCCGAGGTTCCTGCCCTGGGTGGGGGATTGTTAAAAAAAAAGGGAAGGGCTTCCCTGGTGGTGCAGTGGTTGAGAGTCTGCCAGCCAACGCAGGGGACACGGGTTCGAGCCCTGGTCTGGGAAGATCCCACATGCCGCGGAGCGACTAAGCCCGTGAGCCACAACTACTGAGCCTGTGCGTCTGGAGCCTGTGCTCCGCAACAAGAGAGGCCGCAACAGTGAGAGGCCCGCGCACCGCGATGAAGAGGGGCCCCCGCTTGCCACAACTAGAGAAAGCCCTTGCACAGAAACTAAGACCCAACAGAGCCAAAAAGAAAGAAAGAAAGAAAGAAGCTTTCATTAAAAAAAAAAAGAAAGAAAAATCAACCAGTTTAAAAAAAAAAAAAAAAAAAAGGGAAGATGGAATAAGCAGAAACAGATCCAAGCAGAAGACACAACTAGAAACACACACACAACTTGCTCTTACAAATGCTCAAAACATAAACAGCAGCTGCCTAGCTGGTACCTGCCCCTCCCCAAGCACCATAAGGGAGAGCCGTAAATCCTTATGTCCCAAACAGCTGTCGGTGATGACAGGGGCGTCTTTTTTTCCACACTAACTTGTCTGGCAGGGAGGTACAGGCTCCAGGCCATTGGGTTTCTTTTTGGCTTAGTCAGTACAACATCTGCTATCATCTCCTAAGGAGCATTGTCCCTGGAATCTTCAAACAAACAAACAAACAAACAAAACAAAAAACCTGTAAATGACTCAGAGAGGAGAAGGCTTCAGGAATAAGGAGAAGAAAGAAATTTTAAGGCAAGACATTTCCCTGAAATTCCTGATAAACTCGACGCTGCTATTTGGCAAAGGGGAATACGTTTTCAAAAGTTTCTGGAGGAAACCCCAGAAATTAGATAACTTAGCGTCTTTGCTGCCCTCTACTGATTATGATGAAGACTAGCAGGGGGTTCGAGATGGAGAGCCGTGTTTCAGTGGATTGCTTCATTCCTTCATTTAATTTTCAACACATATTTACTGTGTATAAGTATACTTTGCCTATACCCTGTGCAGGTGCTGTGCTAAGCATTAGTGCAACGGTAAAAAAGTACATGTCCCTGTTCTCCTGGGATGTACATTCTAACAAATGAGAGACTATGTGAAAGTCAACAAATAAGAAACATTTAAAGTTTGTTCAGAGGGCTCTGAAAGCACCTAACGGGTAATTTAAGATTCAGGGGCTGGGAGGTGACACGTGAGCTGAGACTGGAAGGTTGAGACAAACTCAGCTGAGCTGAGAGAAGAGCCCAGGGCTCTGCAGGCAGATTGAGAAGTGGGTCCCTGAACATGGCGTGGGAGCAGGGGCCAGTGTGGAGGGAAGGCCAGAGGGGCAGGTAGGGGCTGGGTCATGCAGGGACCCTGCAGTCTGCGAAGGAACTTGGATTTTCTTCTGAATAAATCTTACCCAATAGAGGAAGCTGTTGAAAGGTCGCTATTTTTGTTTTTAAAAGATTATTCTGGGACTTCCCTGGTGGTCCAGCGGTTAAGACTCTGCACTCCCAGTGCAGGGGGCCCAGGTTCGATCCCTGGTCGGGGAACTAAGATCCCACATGCTGCGACTAAGCCCCTGCAACTACTGAGCCCACGTACAGCATCGAAGACCCAGCACAGCCAAAAAAATAAATAAATAAAATTTAAAAAAGATTATTCTTTCAGTAGGACATTTTCACTCTAGGATTTCCATAAAGATTTTTCCAGAAGTATCAGAAAGTTTACAGGTGCGTACATGAAAGAAATAAGTAAACATCTAGAGGATCACTCTGTCTCCGGTGTGGATCATGGAAGGTAGGGCAGGGGACAAGCCTAGGAGGCAGAGCCAGGTGGGGGCTGTGTGGGAGGTAGGCTGGACCAGAGTGGTGCCGTGGACATGGGCAGAAATGGATGGACAGAAGATGCCTTTGGGAGCTGCACCTTCAGGACCCACTGATGAGTCAGACGTGGCAGAGGATGACTGACAGCTGCCAAGACTACGAGGGCACGCCGATCAGCCGTGACACGCGATTGAAGAAATGTGGCACCTGCAAGGCTCCGATCCGGGCTCTTTGCGGGCCCGGGGGCGAGGACCATTACTCGCAAGCCTTTGCTCTCTCCTTCTGCTCGGCCTGGGTGACTATACCTGACAGGTCTCAGGGAGGCAACCCTCATAAAAATGGCTGTAAAGCCTTTTGCTAATACGCAGCCTCCCATAAATGTCAGGGGATGAGAATTACAGCCCCCCAGGCTCGTCAAAGAGAGAGGGGGCTGCAGCTCGAGGAAGCCACAGCGACTGTAAGGGCACTGAGCTGTCTTTCCAAGCTGTATTTTAGTGTCAGGGAAGATGTGACCAGAGGAAGTGGAGTGCTAGCCGAGGCCAAAGTGGCCCAGAGCCTTTCTTGTAAGTTTAGTTATCAAATCTGTCTGCAGAGCTCCTCTTCACTCAGCCCAGGGCTTCTTCAAGGTGAAGTGGGGCACAGTCTTCACTTGTACCTATTCAGCCAGGAGGAGTGGGGATGTTAGGGAACCTGGCCTCGGGGCAGCCTCTCATTCTGGGAAGTAAACAACATACTGTTTCCCAGCTTTTCCAACCCTTGACCCACCTGTCAGCTAATTAGTACCTAGCGCCTAGGAGTGTTCCCCTGCTCACCAGCTGTCTGGCGGTCCTTTGATGCACCGCATATGTCTCACAGCCCTGACCCCAAACTCCCTTTCTTTCTCCCCTTTTATTTCTCTCTTTCTTTAATATGCACTCAACATACAGCTAAAAATCACTGGGATCATATGATAAGCATGGCATTGTGTTGGGGCCCTGGAAACTGGGCTGGGGAGGGTGGGTAAAGAAATATGATATGAAGACCCTATTCAGAAGAAGTTATTCATCTAGCTGGCTGCCAGCTGGATGAGTAACTTCCGGGAGCACAGACGCACTGAAAGAGTAGAACAGTAACAAGTAATGGTGGCTAACATCTCTTCCAAGGGCAGACGGAAAGCCAGGTACCTGCCAGGGGCACTGTCTCAGGGGGTCCTCATGATAACCTTATGAGGTGAGTACTATTGCCATTCTTGCTTTCAGATGAGGAGGCTGAGGCTTGGGGAGGTGGTGACTTTTGCAGGGTGACAGCTAGTGAGTGATGGAACCCTTTCTTAACCCAAGTCTGCCTGATCCTGAAGCCTGTGCACTACTCTGTCTCTGGCCCATCAATTAGGTTAACAGGAGATTACTAATAGCATGGGGGATAATCTACATGCCGCTCCATTTCTGAGGCCATGCTGCCTTTTGTTTTTCCCTAACTTCTACACACTTGTGCACACAAACACACACACACATACACCCCTTGATCCATACCCCCATCCTGACCCTAATTTTTTGGACCCTAATGGCATTTTTGACATTGAATCAAAATTATACCAACACTGTTACATGTTCATTGAGAAAGAATTTTCAGGATCAAAGTCCAATAAATCATAAACCCCAATAAATAATCCTCCCCCCAAACACCAATACTTTTCTGGATCAGTTTTCTGTATTAGACAGTATTTTTTCATTTTTTGCTATTAGTTTTTTTATTTACTAAACTTTCTTTTTTAAAAAAATTATTTATTTATTTATTTATTTTTGGCTGCATCGGGTCTTCATTGCTGTGCACAGGTTTTCTCTAGTTGCTGCGAGCGGGGGCTACTCTTCGTTGTGGTTCGTGGGCTTCTCACTGTGGTGGCTTCTCTTGTTGCGGAGCATGGGCTCTAGGCACGCGGGCTTCAGTAGTTGTGGCTTGTGGGCTCTAGAGTGCAGGCTCAGTAGTTGTGGCACGCAGGCTCAGTAGTTGTGGCGCATGGGCTTAGTTGCTCCGCGGCATGTGGGATCTTCCCGGGCAAGGGATTGAACCCGTGTCCCCTGCGTTGGCAGGTGGATTTTTAACCACTGCTCTACCAGGGAAGTCCCTAAAGTTATTTCTGACAGAATTAGTTCTTCATTTAAATTTCAGAGTGAAGATTTGAGTCATCCAGCAGTTCTGTCTGCATCAAATTTTACCAATTGTTATACAGTTGTGTGAAGTTTCTTCAATGACTGTTATTTCTACCAGGCTCAACTTTCCTGGCTCAAATTTTGCAGATTTGCACTTTAAGATTTGATCTTCAGTCAATTTTTAGTCAATATCACATTTTACTACAATGCAATGATAGCTACTTTCAGTTTCAATTTGTATTGGTTATTTTTACCAGAAATATCCATTATGAATTGGACACCAGACTAATAGTTTGTATTTATTACTTAGCTAACCTGTGAGAAAATTGAGAGCAGTTTATGCAACAGAGAGAGCCAGGTAAAACAGAGAGAAAGATTCAGACATGAGAGATAAAGACAGCAAGAGGAGGTCAAATAATAAGAAAAAATATTATACTTATAGAAATGGTAATAGCTAATGTTTATTGAGCACTTACTATGAGCCCTGTTCTAAACACTTTAAATGGGCTTACATTCATTTAACCCCCACAGAAACTGCGGAGATACAATTATTATTATTATTTCCATTTTAAGATGGGGAAATTTTGGCACAAAGAGTGGAAATAAATTGTCCCAAATTATGCAGCAGGTAAAAGGCAGATCCAGGATTCAAACCCAGGCAACCTGTGACAGAGAAGCTGCAGCAGTCCTTGGATATTGCTTGCTTACTTCTTGGTATTGCAGCATTGAAACATCCCCTGGAACAAAATGGTGGGGTGAGTCAAAATGTCCTTCTTCCATCCCATGCTTTGCTGCTACCTGAAATGCCCACCACATTGTCTGTGCCTAATACAATCACGTGCTTCCTACAGGGGAGCTGGCCTGACCTCAGGGAGGAGGGGCCACTGCCCGCAGGGCTGGGTCTCCTTACCCTCTGCTGGGCTTCCCAGCATCTGAGCTAATCCCTGTTGGAAATTTTATCATCTGTGCTGCAGTTTTTGCTTCTTAGTCTTCCTCAACTAGACCATAAGCTCCTTGAGGGCAGGAGCTGGGTCTCATTATACTGTTTCCATTTACAAGTGTAGAACTGTACAAGTTAGAAAGGCTATGAATGAATGTGTCATTTCACTAATAGTGAATTCCACTAAAAGTGATTTGCTTTATTATTTACTTTTTAGTATGATTACTTTGGCCTAACAAGTTCTTCTGCATAAAGGGACCTGTGACCTTTCATGTTAGTTCTGGAAACTTCCTAATTCATATCTCATGAAGTTTTGATGTTCTGATGCAAGTGACTGGGCTGTGGGTAAACTATTTAATTTCCACATTCCTCCGTTCTGTTTCGTTCTAAAAATCCTACAGTATCTGGTTAACAAGGAAATTTGAATATGATAAAGAGAGTCCAATAGCAAGTCTATTTAGAATTTATGTCTGTGACTATAACTGTATACTTGATCTTGAAGGTTGGATAAGTTATCCCTATGTAACCCAGGCTGCCCCAGTTAGAAATCTTAATGTGGCCTAAAATTCCCCACCTGTCCCACACTCAAATCCAATCACTCACCTAGTTTTGTTGATTCTACCTTTTAAAAAGCTCCTGCTCTGGGGCAGTGCGGGAACCAGCAATCTGTCAGGTGAGGTGCCCCGGAGGAGGTAGAGCACACGTGCATCTCGCGAGGTCAGGCATGAAAGAGGGCTGGCGGAAAACAGTGCCGGCGAAGGGAGACTGTCGGCATGGCCTTTGACATAAGGGGTGAAGTAACAGATTAGGTATGAAAGCTAGTCATTTTCCTTCAACATGTGTCACTTTGCTGCCTTCCCTTCTCTTAAATTGTCTTCACTTAGCCATTAGCTTCAGCAACGCAGATCTTTGGGGGCTGAGGCTTGTATAACTGACCATTTTGCATTTCAACAATCATCATAATCTCATTGAGATTTAAGAACCCTTGGGAGTTCCCTGGTGGTTTAGTGGTTAGGATTCGGCACTTTCACCGCGGTGGCCAGGGTTCAATCCCTGGTCCGGGAACTGAGATCCCTCAAGACGCACAGGTTGCGGCAAAAAAAAAAAAAAAAGAAAAAGGAAAAAACAAAAAAACCCCCTCGCTTTGCTTCCACCTGAGTGGAAGAAAGAGAATAGAAGTATGTTCCAAATGGAATACGCCGATATTTCAAGCAAGGGCTACCCACAAAAAAGTTTGCAGAAAAATGGACAAATCGCTAAAAGTTTCTAAAGTCTTCTTTTTTGATATTACACCTGCAACCTCCTTGTTTAATTACAGGTGATTCCATCCTGTTTTACAAAATATATTTCTGAAAAGTTATATACATATATATATGTATATATACATACACACACACACTTACATGTAATAAGGACGAATCTATAAAAGATTACAAATTCACAGTTACACTTAACTGTTTGTTTAGAGCTTATCTTTGATGATGTATTTGCAACATTTCATATCTCTGGTCTTTGACCAACTCAAATCAAATAACTTCTAATTGGGAAAAAAAAAAAAGCTCCTGAACCTGTCCCCTCTTCTCCAGTCTTGCTGTCATTGTCTTAGCTCAAAGTCTCATTACGGTCAATCACAACAATTTCTACTGTTGCAAACTTGCTCTATTCTAACTCATCATACTGACTGTAGTCAGCAAATCTGATCCTGTCACTTCCCTACTTGAAACCCCTGAATAAAAACGTATTACCTATGGAATAAATATAACCTCACCCACCTTTCTAGTTCATCTCCTGCCACTCCCCTGTACATCAGTGCTTTAGTTCCTAAAATTGCTCCCAAAATGCTATCCCTTAATGCATCCTTTCCTGGTCCTTGTTTGCTTCCTCAGTTTCCGTCTTCACAGTGGACTTTCCCTCCAATCAGAGCCCCTGCTTCTGTGTTTCTGCCTGAATTCCCAGCAGTATGGCATAAAGATTCAGGGCAAATGCAATAGTGTGGAATTGCCTGACTACACCACTTAAACTGTATGAGTTTGGGCAACTCAATGAACCTTTCTTTTTTTAAAAAATTTTATTTATCTATCTATTTATTTTTGGCTGCATTGGGTCTTCGTTGCTGAGTGCGAGCTTTCTCTAGTTGTGGAGAGCAGGGGCTACTCTTTGTTGCAGTGCACGGGCTTCTCATTGCCGTGGCTTCTCTTGTTGCGGAGCGCGGGCTCTAGGCTTGCAGGCTTCAGTAGTTGTGGCGCGCAGGCTCAGTAGTTGTGGTGCACGGGCTTAGTTGCTCCACGGCATGTGGGATCTTCCCGGACCAGGGCTCGAACCCATGTCCCCTGCATTGGCAGGCGGATTCTTAACCACTGCCTCACCAGGGAAGCCCTCAATGAACCTTTCTAATTCTCAGTTACCTCATCCGTGAAGTGGGGATAAATTGTTGCCACATATGATTGTCATGAGGACTTAACTGGGAAGTTCCATGTAAAATGCTTGCATGTGGTAATCACTTAGTCAACACTAGTCATTTGCCATGGCTATGATTTGGTTTATCTACTTCCTCTTCTAGGCTGTGTACTCCATGGACAGCGACCCGTTTCTTTAGCAACTGTGATAGTTCCTGGTGCACAGTAAGTGTTCATCAAATGTTTGCCAAATGGACAAATGAATTATCTTCTGAATTCAAAATTAGAACACTTGGTCTGATATGTTTTTGTAATGGAGAGGAGTTCATGTAACTTCTAAGATGGAGTTATTGCTACAGCAATAACAAATTATTACTTTACTTTGTCCTGAGACTGGTGTGGTGCTTAATGATACACTACAGATGTTGAGTTTTGTAAATTTTAAGAGACAGAGCTTTCAAATTGAACTGAGGAAGCACAGTGTTGTCAAGACTTGGGTTCTAGTCCTGTTTTTGCCACTAACTGGATATGTGACTGTAAGAAAGTTAATAATCAGACTCTCAGGGTCTCTGCTTCCTCATCAAATTTGTGCAAAGAATGTTGGACTAGATGATCTCAAAGATTCTTTTTAGCTTTCCAATTAACTGCTTTTGCAACTTCGCAAGGTGGCAATTTGGGGAAATTGTGTATGACAGTATTTAAAACAATTGCATTATAATAGAGTCTTAAATATTACTTTTATGAAAAAAAATAAAGACTAAGAATGTTCTTTAGCCAACTTGAACACTTTCCCCTGGGTCCCAGGATTGCTTTAAGGACACACTGTCTAAGACAGTACACCCATTCATTTTACTATGTGTAGGGAAAGTACTTGTTGTTTTAGCTAGCTAATTAAAGTCTTTTAAAAATAATGTTATCTTTTAGAGCTGTCCTTTCACAGCTTTCAATCATAACACCTCTTAAAATAAACAAAATCCTTAACTTCCTAATTAAAAAAATAACCATTATGTGAGGATTCCTGAGATGATGTTGTTTTAATTTTGAAAAACAGAAAAATTTTAATAGTATGATTTTAGAGCTGGAATGAACCCCAAAAGACGTAATTGTTGTTGCTAGAAGAAGGAAAGAGAAATGCCTCACCAATTTAGTAAGATAAATAGCAGTTACTTTAAACAATGCGTTTGATTAACAGTTTATATTAATGAACCAAGAGATTAGAAATGTGTCATTGAGTATTTTGGAACAAATCCAGAGTTTCTTTGAGTTAAACCAGTAAAATGCATATATAATACAATGGGCTTAGGTATAGTCATTTATGTTAATAAACCAAGAGATTGCAAATGAGTGGTTGATTATTCTAGGACAAATCCAAATGAGGGTAATCCTAGGGAATGTGATTATCATTTAATAAGTGGAAGCCTAAATAATTATATGGTATTCTATTGGGAAAAAATTGTGGAAACAAAACATAGATGGTCATCGCAGAGTACTGTACTCTACTCTGTGGCTTGCAGATCCCAGGAGGCCCATGAAATTATCTTAAAGGACTGCAAGTTCATGAGCTCACTAATTATTTATTGTTTGTTGACTGAATCAGCCAATGATGTTAATAATAAAAATGACTTCCTTTCTGTTTGCTTCCTATAGAGCGGAACAGAAAAGAACACACCTCTTTTTAAATTTCCTATTAGCTAGAGAAGTAAGCTTAGCTATATATACAAGGAAGAGGCTCTTGGGTGGGACGGGGAGTTCCCCAATGCAAGAGTAGGCAAAGATGCTCTAAGTGGAAAGTATATCTCTATTTGGAACAGTGAATTTTCAGACTATCATGACCCAATCCCATTAAAGATTCAAATCAAATAACTTACTGCCCTTGTTCTGGTCCAATCACATTGAGCTGCTTTCTGATAATTTTGCTTGCTCTGTAAATCTGCCCACAGAGAGGATAGGAACGTCTGGCTCACCTGACAGGTGTAATTCTCTGTAAATAAATTGGCATTCTGGTTTATTGAAATGGATCCTTGGTTCTAGTGTTTTGTGTTTTTTAAAAAATATATTTATTTATTTATTATTGGCTGTGTTGGGTCTTCGTCGCTGCGTGCTGGCTTTCTCTAGTTGTGGCGAGCACGGGCTATTCTTCGTTGCGGTGTGCGGGCTTCTCATTGTGGTGGCTTCTCTTGTTGCGGAGCACGGGCTCTAGGTGTGCAGGCTTCAGTAGTTGTGGTACATGGGCTCAGTAGTTGTGGCTTGCGGGCTGTAGAGTGCAGGCTCAGTAGTTGTGGTGCACGGGCTTAGTTGCTTCGCAGCATGTGGGATCTTCCCGGATGAGGGATTGAACCCGTGTCTCCTGCATTGGCAGGTGGATTCTTAACCACTGTGCCACCAGGGAAGTCCCTGGTTCTAGTCTTATTTTGCCAAGAAAATCGATTTGGAGAACTGTAAAGCTAGGAGTACAATCCTTAACCACACGTATTTCCCAAGGTCAAGGGTACCTTGGGTGCTCTCTTGGCACTCAGGTAACTGAGCCTTTTCTAGGGACATTTCTGTGCACTGCTTGCCCTGATCATTGGATCAGCATCTTGTCCAACCCTCTCATTTTATAGATGGATAATAAGGCATATATCACAATATGGCTGTGGTTTCCACCCTCTGCAATTGGCATCATTGAGAGTTAGCTATCTGGAAGCTGAAAACGTATTTTAAAAACTTTTTATTTTGAAATAATTTTGGATTTACAGAAGAGTTGCAAAGTTAATACCAAAATCCTCTGCACCCAGCTTCCCTTGGTGTCAACATAACCATGGCACATTTATCAAAACTAAGAGGTACAGGGGACTTCCCTGGTGGCACAGTGGTTAAGAATCTGCCTGCCAATGCAGGGGACGCAGGTTTGAGCCCTGGTCCACAAAGATCCCACAAGCTGCGGAGCAGCTAAGCCCATGCGCCACAACTACTGAGCCTGCACTCTAGAGCCCGTGAGCCACAACTACTGAGCCCACGTGCCACAACTACTGAGCCCGCATACCACAACTACTGAAGCCCATGAACCTAGAGCCTGTGCTCCACAACAAGAGAAGCCACCGCAATGAGAAGCCTGCGCACCGCAATGAAGAGTAGCCCCTGCTCGCAGCAACTAGAGAAAGCCCACACGCAGCAATGAAGACCCAGCACAGGCAAAAATAAAACAAACAAACAAACCTAAGAGGTACAATAGTAACTAAACTACACTCTGTATTCAGATTTCCATGGCTTTTCCCGCTAGTGTCCTTTTTCGGTTCCAGGATGCAGGCCAAGATCCCACATCGCAGTTAGTTGTCATGTTTCCTTTGTTGCCTTAAACAGTTTCTCTGTCTTTACCTGTCTTTCATGACTTAGCCACTTTTGAAGAGTAGTGATCAGGTGTTTTGTAAAATGTTCTTCAATTTGAGCTTGTTTAATGTTTCCTCGAGTTTAGATGGAGGTTACAGATTTTGCGTTAGAATAGCACAGAGGTGAAGAGCCCTTCTCATCATGTCATATTAGGGGTGCATGCTGTCACTGAAGATGTTAATCTCCATCACTTGGTTAAGATGATGTCTGTTGGGTTTCTCCACTGCAAATGTAAGCTGTATCTGGTGGTCACTAAGTCTAACTTACACTCAAGGAGAGGGGACTTAACTCCACCTTCTGAAGGGAGGACTGTCAAAGAACTTGTGGACATATGTTAAAACCGCCACAGTGTTTTATAAATTTGGGGTGGAGATAGTTGGAGTAATGCAATATCCTGTTTCTCCTTAAAGTTTCACCCACTAATTTTAGCACTCATCAGTAGACCTTGCCTGCAGCAATGATTACCGTGGTGTCCTAATGGTAATTTTCTGTTTTCCTCATTCCTTTCATGTTTATTTAAAAACAAGGTTTTAAATGGATATCTATTTGTACCGCAGTGTGTTTTGTGACCTGGTGTCTTTTTATCTGGCTCCTCAATTTGGTCAACTTGGATAAGTTCTTCTCTTGAGGATATCTTTTCTTCTAGAAGACAGATTCACAAGTTTCTTTTCCCCTTCCTTTTGTAGTCATCAGATTTTCTATAAGTTTTGGCATTAAAAAAAAAAAGCATACAGCATTGTTAGCTTTCCAACAAAAGGTCAAACATGAGTTAATTATATCTCAATTTTTAAGAAGTCAAACATGAGATTTTTGTCACCTTAATCTCCCTTATGAAGATGTTTTTACTCTTTACGTGTGTTGGGGTATATCATATCATCTCCTTTACTTTCTCATCGATTGTCCAACTAAAAACTAACAATGTAAGAAGACACATTTTGCTGTGTATCAGTTTAAATATTTTTAGGCAGCTTCCTATAGTTGAATGTTTCAAGGGCTTAGAATATTTTCTCTATGAATGGACGATTTCAATATTTAAAAAGTAGAGAGGATAGTATCATAAACCCTCATCTCCCCATCATCCAGCTTCAACAGTTATCAAGGTATAGTCAACCTTGTTTCATCTATAACCTGCTGCCCTCCCCTCACATTCTCTCCCTGACCTTGCTGCTCCCCATTCTTGTTTATTTTGAAGCTAATCCCAGATATTATTTTATCTGAAAGTCTTCAGTAGGTATTAGAATTTTTTTTTTGGTGTCAACTAGAAATGATAATCATTAACTAATTTGCGCATTGACTTATTTATTAACTGGCACTGAGGTATATTCAGGAGAACCTGATTAAAAAACATGAATGCATTCCTACTCTCTTGGAGTCTGTATTCAACTGCACATTGAAGTTACTATCTGAGCCACCTTAGTAAATTTCTTAGTTACCTAACTTCTCTTTGTCTCAGTTTCTTGATATGTAAAAGAGACAGTGATGTTACCTTACTTAGATGATTGTTGTGAAAAGAAAATGGATAATGTATGAAAATTCTAGCATCAAAAATGATTATTGATTGTAGCTAATTGAAACGGATTGAATAACTGAAAACCCGTGAGTCTGTAATAATACTTAAAGAAGTCAGAAAAAAGAATCTGTCCCCAGTTGAGATGACTATCAAACCATCATTTTATTTTGAAAGTTGATAAATAAAGGGAAAGAACTAAGCATTTATCCACTTTTAGCATAGAAACTGTATTTGGGGGCAATAGCCCCTGTTGTTGAAGGAAATCTCTAATTTACAGAAGAATTGTTAGCTAGTAAATGTAGAAAGTAACATGTAATTAGAAAATCATTATTTTGCTAGCCCTAAGGAAAGTATTGATTCAGGAAAAGATAAAATCATTAAACCATTAGGTTCATGGTGGATAGGTAGGGTGACCATTTGTTCAATTTTGCTGGAGATGGTCTTGGTTTATTACTGTTGTCCAAAAGGAATTATTAATAGAGCAGATAACATTCTGATTACAATGTAAGGATTGAGCTGTCATAACCTTAACCCAATGTCAGTGATTAAGGGTGGGAAATTTAGATATTCATGTGTCTCCTGGTATGATGTAACTGAAATACACAGTACTACTTATGAAGTCCTCTTGATAAAAATGTTCAATTTATATCTGATCAAGACTTCAGATCTAACTTCCAACTTATAAAAAATACAAGGGTTAGAGGAATCAATCAGACAGATCCAAAAGGTGGAACTGGCCTGGGATCTTCAGCAAGTCAGTGTCATGAAAAAACGGACTGTTCTAGGTTAAAAGGGTCTTAAGTGACATAGCAACCAGATGCATTACATGGTTCTGAATTGGATCCTGGTTTGATCAGAACCAACCAGTTGAAAAGGACATTTTAGGGACAGTTGGGGAAATTTGAATATGGATTTGGTATTACTGCTAATTTTGTTAGAAGTGAAAATGTTATTTTTGATATATAGAAAACTGGAATTTTTTAAAAGAGATAAATACTGATGTAGTGAGGGATGGAATGTCATGATGTTTATAATTTACTTTAAAATACTTCAGAATTAAAAAGAATAAAGTGAGTTGACAGGAAAAGAAATAAGGTAAAATATGTAAAACACATTATACACATAATGCTCCATGTTACAATAGGTAGTAACAAGTGCTTGGAATGTTACAAAGGCATCTTGTGTGCTATAGGATATATATATGATATATATATGATAGGGGAAATTACCTAGATGGGGGTGGCTAGCGGTCAGATTTTCTCTCTGAAGAATGCTTCCTGGAGGAAGTAATTGTGTAAGTTGAGACCTGAAAGGAAGTGTGGTAGGTGAGATGGCCCCCAGTGATACCACCTCCTGGTATTCAGCTCTTGTGCAATCCGCTCCCCTTGATTGTGGGCTGGATGTATTGACTTGCTTTAATGAATAGAGTATGGGCAGAAGTGATGGAATTTCACTGCTAATATTAGGTTACAAAATGTCTGTGGCTTCCATCTTGGGTATTCTCTCTCTCTCTCTTCCTCTCTTTCTTAGATTGCTCATGCTGGGAGAAGCAAACTGCCATGTTGTCATCAGCCCCGTGAAGAGACCCATGTGGTATGTCCTCAGTCTAACAACCCACAAGGAAGTGACACATGCCAACAATCATGTGAGTGAACTCAGAAGCAGATTCTATCAATACAACCTTGGGTGAGTCTTACCCCTGAGCCTCAGTGTCCCCATATGTAAAATGGGGACAATATGCCTGCCCTGCAGGGGATTAAAAATAGTGTATGCAAAGTACCTACCATGGGCTTAAGATAAGTGTTCAAAAATGGTAGTTATTAAGAAAAAAAAAAACTGACTCAGCATTGGAAACACTTCTCAAGAGTCACTTCTGAAGAGTGACTTCATAACAAAGACTTAGAGCCCTGATGGTATTAATCAGTTTTGAGCCAACACTGCCTCTTCAGTTCACTTTGATATACTAAATGTTAGGATCTATAACTCAGTTACTGCCAATTGGGCAAAGATGGTACTTGTTTTTTTGTTCTGTACAGCTATGCCCATCTGTAGTATCTGAAGAGTTATCAGGCTTTGACTACAGGAAGTCTATTTGGTTTCTTAAAAGAGTCACTGAATTTCTTTAATTCTTTTTTTACATTGATTTAATAAAATGGTTCACTGAAGACACAGCTCATATTTGCATTATGTTTTTAATAACTATTGAGTGCAAAATACCTGAATTTCAAGGACATGTTTATGTGAGTAAACTATAGTAGTGAAGCAATGAAATGATTTTATATCTATCTATCTATCTATCTATCTCTATATCTATATCTAATATGTGTGATACGTCTACATATGTATATATGTCTGCCCCACAAGGCATTCTTCCATCCATTCAAACTGACAGTTTGTTGCCATCTTTTATTATATGCCAGTGACTATCTTTCTGTAAGGTATCCATTTTGAGGTGGGTTTTTTTTTGTTCTTTGTTTTGTTTTGTTTTCCAGCAGTGGGGATTAGTCTGCCTTGAGCCATCTATATAAGTATTATTTTTGGAATAGTTTGCCAGGACTTGGAGATGCATGCTGATGTTGAAAAAGGGATCTAACCATTCACTCTCATTCAAGCTCCAGTTTGTTCAAATGTTACGTATTTAGTGAAATTTTAGCCATACTTCCTTTTTCCAGACGATCATGGTCAGAACTGTGTTCAGCCTTTATCACATTTTATCATACTTAGTTGATTTTGAATATTTAATTGGCATTCAGTATAGCATGGTACTTATTGAAATACTGTAATTCACATACAATAAAATTCACTCTTTAAAGTGTACAATTCAACAGGTTTTTTTTTTTTTAATTAATTAATTAATTTTATTTTTGGCTGTGTTGGGTCTTTGTTTCTGTGCGCGGGCCTCTCACTATCGCGGCCTCTCTCGTTGCGGAGCACAGGCTCCAGACACGCAGGCTCAGTAATTGTGGCTCACGGGCCCAGCTGCTCCGCGGCATGTGGGATCTTCCCAGACCAGGGCTCGAACCCGTGTCCCCTGCATTGGCAGGCAGATTCTCAACCACTGCGCTACCAGGGAAGCCCTCAACAGGTTTTAGTATATTCACCAAATTGTGCAATCATCACCACTATCTAATTTTAGAATATTTTTATCATCGAAAAAGAAATCCCATACCCATTAGCAGTCACTCCCCACCCCCATCCTGGAAATCTACTTTCCATCTCTATGGATTTGCCTATTCTGGATATTTCATTAAATGGAATCATATTGAGGCAGGAGGTAGATGGGCCCCCCCCCAGGGTTAGCAATTGGAGTTCATTCCCTGTGAACAGAAACTCCAAAATATCAACAGCAGGACAATTGAGAGAGGAGGCTGGGCCCTGCCCAGATAAAAGATAAGAGACCACATATTTCTCATTCTTGAAGTCAAGGAGACCTTCCCCACTAGAAAGCTCCTTGGAGGTCAAAAGGGGAATGATGTCAAGTCTACCCATAGGCCTCTTCGCTGGAATCCATCTTGACTGAGAGATGCGTGCACACACATGGGAGGATCCTGAGATATACCAAATACGGACTCTGAACCAGGCAAATCAAAATGATTGGCCAAAGAAAACCCATAAGAAATACCCCACGTAAGTGATTGTAAACTACCACGAGGGCACGACTCTATCAGCCAAGATTGAGGCAGGACATAGTTGGCCACCCACCCTGCCCAGGGTAAGCAACTGGAGTTCGTTCCCTGTGGACAGAAACTTCAATTGCTTACCCTGCGGGGGGGCCCATCTATCTCCTGCCTCAATATGATATGTAGCCTTTGGTGTCTGGCTTTTTTCACCTAGCATAACGTTTTCAAGGTTCATTCATGTTGCAGCATGTATCAGTACTTAATTATTTTTTATGGCTGAATAATATCCCTTTGTATAAATATACCATATTTTTAAATCGATTCACCAGTTGTTTGGACATTTTGGCTATTGTGAATAATGCTGCTATGAATATTTTTGTACAAGTTTTTGTGTACATGTATATTTTCAGTTTTTCTTGGATCACGGTGTTTAGCAATGGGTCTTTGCTGACATACTGTCTCAGGTTTAAAGCCAGGCTCTGCCATTTATTAGCTGTGTAAACTTGGACAAGTTACTTAACTTCTCTCTGCCTCGGTCTCATCTATGAACTGTGGCTATTCAAAGTACTCACCTCTTATAAGGCCTTTTTATGAGGCCTAAAACAGATAATACATGGAAAGTAATTAGGACAGTGCTTGGTATATATGCTTCAGTCTGAGTAAAATATATCTATTATTAGTTTAATATTTTGAGTTCCTTAATGGTAGAAATCATCTTTATCGTGACTTTGAAACTCCAGTGCCTAAAGTTTTTTTTTTTTTTTTTAATAAAAAGATAAATGAATATTCATAATTCCTTCTGGGTATCAGGGTATGCTAATTTCAGACAAGTGTATTTTGAAATTGAAGGACAGATGGTTTAAACTGTAAATTGCCGAGGCTTGCCTCCCACAACTTACTTAATACAGCAACTTACAAGACTTCTTAGCCTGCGACTAATTATTTAATACAATTTGAGGTATTCTTGTAGTTAGTAATATATTATTTAATAACACGTGTATAATCCGGTGGTGCCTTAAGACTCCTGATTCTGAAAAGCGGGGAAACGGCTCATTTCCACAGCAACTCTGTGACTGGCTTACCGGCGACCCAGGTCGATTTTTGATTGGCTCACGCAATGGACATGGTCTCCGCCCGAGCCAATATGTCCAGTATGAGGCCAATATGGCTCCACAACTGACTTTTCTGGAAGCCGGCAGACACGTGGCTACCGCAGGCCGAGCAGTACGTGGGAGGACCCAGTTTCACTTACCGCGAGAGGGCGCCGGCAGTTCCCCGTTGCTGAAGTCTCGTTTCCCATAAAGCCTCCGAGCGACCAATCAACTGGCTGTCTCCATACCGCTTTCAAAGTCGGCGGGCCCTTTCACCAATAATAAGGCAGATACCATCCTCAGCTCGAGGATTGATGGAAAGTCTGACCAGTCATTTCACAGATCTCTGCTATCTCCGCCTCTCTCGCGCGAGATTGACGATCCGCCCGGCCAATAGGGGACGCTGAGGCGGCGGGTGGAAGAACGCGGCCCTCTGTAATGGCGGAGCGTGGCGGGGACGGGGGGGACGGTGAGCGATTCAACCCGGGGGAGCTCAGGTAAGGGCGCTGCTCTACCTTACATCTTGGCGCTCCGGCGTCTCAGGGGCTCGGCCCGCCGCGCGGAGGGCCGGGGTGGAGGGTGGGCCGAAGACGCGCGGCGACTGGGGGACAGGACCGCATGGGATTGGAGAAGGGGGAAGGGAAGGCGGCTTGAATGAGGGAGCCGGGCCGGGGCTGGGTCGCGGCCTCCTGCACGTTCTCGGGGCGCTTCCTGCGGTTTTCGCGGGGCCCCGGCGCCCTTCGCGGCCTGCGGCCCTTGGGCCGGACCCGGCGTTCCCGCTTTGGGGCCCCGCCTCAGGCGCGGGCCGCCTCAGCCTTGCTCCCGGCGCGACGCCGGCGCGGGCCCAGTTTTCCTCCCGGAAGCCTTCCACGCCGCAGGCAACTCCCCGGCTCGGCCTTCTCCACGCCTTCCGCCGACCTTTGGGGTCCCCACGTCTGCCCTGTTCCTTCTTCCCCACAGTGCTTGCTTTTCATTAAGTTCGTGCGGCCTTCCTTTCTCTTATCCTTTGGTTTCTTAACCCGTATTTGTGAGTAGTAACAATAGCAGCAGCCGTTTGTTAGGTGCTTCCAGGGGCCAGAGGACGCTTTCCTTCGACTTGTCTCTTGTGATCCTCACACCTATCCTTTGGAGTAGTTGCTGTTCTTATTTTGCAGGCCCCAGTGCAAGAGCCATCTTCAGTTAAGTGATTTGCCCATCTTACAGGTGAGGAAACTGAGCCTCGTAGAGGTTGGGGAAGTAGAACCGGCTCGGTTTGGTGGAATCGTGGCTCCAGGAAGTGGCTTGAACCCAGGCAGCCAGGCTCGGTGCAGTCTTCCATTCCTCTCCCTTCTGTTTGTCTGCTCACGCCATCGCCCTAAGGATGGCAGTGACCTTTCTTGCCCTGGTTTTTCCCTGCCTCTGGAATTTGTAATTAAGTGTCTTGGAGAGAAAAATCTTTAGTCAGTGGTTTTTAAGGAAAACGAAGTACTGAGCTTTACGTGTATTTGATACTTTTTTTTTTTCTTTTTTAATGTTTCTGGGTGGGAAAAATGTCATGTCAGATGTTCAGCTCCCATTCTGAATTGTGCCAGTGTCAGTCTTTGAGAATGAAAAAGCGCAGAATAAGTTATGAGGACTCTGGTATTGTCTAGAGCACCAGATGAAATTGTATAAGGAAAACGGGTATTGTTACTCAGGTTTTCAGGGAAAAAGAAAAAGTCATGTCTTTTAGATTCTGAATGGTCACAAAAATTCTTACTTTGGCAGGAATAAAGTCTTATTTCAGGGATGTATCTCAAATCCTTTAAACCCCACGTGTACACTTCAGTAATGAGTGATCAAAGTGCATTGCCAGGGTCGTTCAGTGTTAGTGATGAAAGGTTCATTCCTGATTCTGATCTTAAGAGAAGGTTACTAGTCTTACAGGTTTATTTGGGAACATTACTTTGCATTTTAGAGAGTATTTTTCTTCAGTTTTACAATGAGTAGCCTTTTAGGCTTCGTTAGTAGTAGTCTAGACATTGTTGCAAAACTGATTTGAATAGGGCTTTAAATTAGGTGTGTTCTGTTGGAAATGTTTTATACCTTAGCCTGTTGGGTTGGAAGTTCCTTCCAGAGCATATTGTAGACTTTTATTTTAACATTTGTCATGGTTTAAGAGAAATTAGTTGTTCTTGTGGCCTCTGATGGCAGAAATTGGGGCTTAATTTTTGTATTTGTATTCTGAATGCATGTCATGGTGTGTCACTATCATAAGGCCTGAAGAATAAGGTGTTCAGTGTATATATATTGTAAATAAATGAATAGAGGAGATTTAGAGATGATCCGTTTAGTGGACCCACATTTATTAAGTGTGTGCAGTGTGAGAGTCACTGACCTAGGTGCTGGCAGTAGAGTCTGGAACCAGACTAAAAACGTTTTTCCTCAGGGACCTTCCATGCTAATTAAGATTGATCTAAATTCCAAACTAACCACATCAAATGAGGAAATCAGCCTGCAAGTGTGAAGAGACTTACACAGGGTCACCGAGGTATTGGCAGGGTCTGGATTAGAACCTACGTCTCCTCACTTAGTCTTCCTTTTAATTTGCCTGCCATATATCAGCATTTAAAAAAATTTTTGCTCTTCCTGTTATATTAAAGTATTTGCAGACTTGTCTTCACCATTGGGAAGATTGCATATCTGGATTTAGTACTTCTAAGGAAATACATTTGTTTTTGTAAAAAAAATTTTTTTGTGTTTCTGTTCATGCAAGTAGGCTTCTGTTTTCCTAAAGATTGAAAGTGGTAGGAATGCAAATAACCTACAATAGACAGAATTTATTTGGCGTTCCAAATGCCTTTCTATTCCTTTATGGTTGAGGGCCATTAAGATTTAGAGTTATATTTGTATAGATCCTTTACCCAGGGCCTTTATTTACTTATTAATGCTTTATGACTTATGACAAGGTACTTGCAGTCTAAATTTCCTCAGCTGTATAATGGGGATAAGAATATGTTGGTGTTACCACTGACTAACTACCATAAACAAGTTCTTTTTCTGTGCCATAGTTTCCTCTGTAAAAATGGTGCCAAACTTATCTCATTGGGTTGTTGTTAGGATTGAAAGACTTAGTACAAATAATGTCCCTAAAACCGTACCAGGTATATAGGAAGTACCCAGGGTTCACTATCATTATTAAAACAGTAATTGAACACTACCATCCTGGACACTGGGATGCATCACTATAATAAGGAGAAACTATGTACTAGTGGGTAGAGATAATACAAAAGTAAACAGATAAGTGAGATTTTTTTTCATAGCATTTATCATAATTGTAAACTCAAATTGGGTAATGAAATAGAGAGGGGCTGGGAGAGACTAGGGTGAGAAAGGAGTTTAAGGTGAACTTTGAGCTGAGACTGAAGAGTGAGTCAGTTATATAAAGATCTGGGGAAAAGCATGCCAGGCAGAGGGAACAACTGCAGAGGCTTCAGGGTAATCAAGTAGTTGATCAGAAAGACTAGAGTCTGTAGAGAGGTCAGCAAGGGCCAGGTTATATAGAGCCTGCTAATAATAATTATAGTAATAGTAATAGTTAACACTACTAATATTAATACCATTTAACAGTAATTTTAGTGTTTTACTAAATTATTAGTATTTTACTAATACTATACTGATGTTACAGCAACAGCAATAGTAGCTAATACTTATGTGCTGGGTGCTGTTCCAAGTTCTTTATTAGCTCATTTAATCCTCAGTGCAGGTCTGGTGAGGTTGTAGTGATGAAGCAGTGTATATAAAGAGCTCAGCACATGTGCTATACATATCTGACATCAGAAAATGGCAACTTGAGGCTGTCGATAGAGGAAATTATGTGAATTTTGCCGCCATTTTCATGGCAGACTTTGAAAGCCATCTAGTCAGATTGGCCACCAAGTGCTTTTCAGGTACAGCACTATGCTAGATTTTGTGGGGGAATGAAAGTAATGATAGTTAAAATAGTTTACTGTGTACCAGGTACTATCCTAAATGTTTCATGGGGATCATCTCATTGAACAGAGAGAGGTTTTATTTCTATTCCCCCCCGCTCATTTACATCTGAGTATATTCAGGCTCAGAAAACATGTGAACAGCCTGACAACAAAAGGCAGAGCCCTGATTTGACTCTTCATGGTTTTAGAACCTAAAATGCTTAACTTCAAGTTATAACTAGGAAGTGTGAAATTCTAAAGAGAAATAGTGTAGATTTTTTGAAAAGGAAGAAGCAGATTCAGGAAATCTAAGATTAAGATACATTATTAACTGAAGGCTGAAATGGAATATCTTTCCTTGGTGGTTAAGTTTTTTCCTGCCCCAAAGGTTAAGACATTGCTTCAATAACAGTGACCATCTGTCTTTTGGGAGTGCATATAATTTGAAAAAGACTGATTATTCTTTTTGCAATCACTTTTAAACTCATACCTTCTAACATTGAGTGTAGGATCATTTGCAGATTTGGCGAAATATATTTGGTATAGTAGTTCTGGATGTGTTTACAATCTTAGTGCTCTCCTAGAAGGCAAATTGGTTCTTTATTAGGATTTTTTGTGTCAGAATTGAATTACGATGTGGAAAATTTAGAGGGGTAGTCTTAAGTACAGGATTGAAAAATGTAGGAAAGTTGGAGAGCCTGGTGAGGAGAGAGTATAAGAATGATTACCATCAAATGTACATGAGGAATATAATTGTTAATCATCTCTTGAGCACTGAAATGTAAATTTCATGTATAATGGAGAGATTATCGTAGCTACTTGGAAGACTGTGATAGGTGCTCAGTAAATTGACTGGCAAATTATAGTAAAGATTTTATTAAGATTCTATATACTCTATTTGTAAGATACAGTATTACCTAGGTGTTCAATGGTACATTCAGCAAATATTTATTGAGCCTTACTATGGGCAGGCATAACTATGTGCTGGGGATATAAAGGTGAACAGGACAGACAATTCTTGCTCAAAAGGGGCTTAGATAGAAAGCATGGTATAGCGTTTAAGAGCCATTCACCTGTGTTTGGATTCTGGCTTTACCACTGAACCAGCTGTGTGGCCTTGGGCAAGTTATTTTACTTTTGTGCGCCTTAATCTGTAAAATGAGGTTGATAAAATCGATCTCAGGGTTGCTATGATGATTAAATAACTTAAAAAGAGCTTATGGTTACTGCCTGGCACATACTAAGCACTTGTTAGAGTTAATAATTTTTTTTAAAAAAGCACTTAGGAGATAGATAATGCCATCTTATGTGATATTGCTTATCTGCTTGAATGCCATGGAGAAAATACAGTAGGGTGTTTAGCTAGAGATTGAAGGGTGGGGTGGGGTGCAGTGTACAGAAGGGCTTTCCCTTTAATTAGAGAATACTAATGATCTCTTAAGCTGCTACCCTCCCCTGCTATAAAAACCTTGTATTTGGAAGTAATTTCAAACTTCCAAAAAGTTGCAAAAACAAAAATAGTACGCTTAGTGTTAATATTTTACCTTTTCTGCTTTATTGCTTGGTCACATACATGCTCTCTCTTTCTCTGAGCCATTTGAGGGTAAGACACACACACACACACACACACACCATTGGAGGGTAAGACACACACACACACCATTTGAGGGTAAGACACACACACACACACACACACCATTTGAGGGTAACACACACACACACACACACACACACACACACACACACACACACACACACACACACACACACACCATGGCCCTTTACCCCTAAATACTTGAGTGTTTATTTTCTAAGGATAGAGATCTTCTCTTACTTAACTACAGCACAGTTATCAATGTAAATTTGCATTGATAAAATACTTTAATCTGTTGTCCGTATTCCAGTGTTGTCTATTAATCCAGTATGTCCTTTATAGCATTTCTTCCCTCTAGTTTAGGATCCTGTCTAGAGTTGGTATTGTGTTGTCATGTCTCTTTGGCCTCTTTAATCTAGAACATTTCCACAGCCTTCCTTTGTCTTTTTTGTATAACATCAATATTTCTGAAGAACATACTCCCTGCTGCCCCCTTTCTAATAGAACATTCTTCATTTTGTGTTTGTCGAATAGCTCCTTATTAGATTGAGGTTATGCATTCTTGCCTGGAATAGGTAATGTTGTGTCCCTCTCAGTCACATTAGGTCAGTTTCTCTATTGCATAGGTGTTTTGTTCATCCTTCTTTGCAACTGTAAGAAACTTGTGGGAAGATACTTTAAGACCATCCAAATAACCTCCCTCATCTAAATTTCCTCCTAGATTTGGTGTCCATTGATCATTCTTACTGATGCACTCTATTGCAGTGGTACAACATGACTTTCCAACTCTACTTGCTCTTAAGGGCTTTTAAAATTTGATGTAATTAGAGATTAGTAGTTACATTTTTGTTACATTGAGAAAGAAAAATTTATTCATGGCTTTCCCACACAGGATGGCTCAACAGCAGGCCTTGAGGTTCCGAGGCCCAGCTCCCCCACCAAATGCAGTGATGCGAGGCCCACCACCTCTCATGCGACCTCCTCCACCTTTTGGTATGATGCGAGGCCCTCCTCCACCACCTCGGCCCCCATTTGGACGTCCTCCTTTTGATCCTAATATGCCACCAATGCCTCCTCCAGGAGGGATTCCTCCACCTATGGGCCCTCCACACCTCCAGGTAAAGAATATAGAGGTAGCTCTTTCTTTGTTGGCATTAGTGTCAATATTATATATGAGTTTTGCCTTTAAAACCTGCGTTCTTGGTTTTTTAGGAAAATGGGAACTAAAGAGAACATCCTTATATTAATGTGTTGCTCTAAAAGCACTGGTAACAATAATTAGTATGGAAATTCAGACTGGAAATGTATATGGTGATAGAAAAATGTATGTGTTAAGTTAGGATTGAATAAGGTAGTTCTAACCTGCCTTCGTCTCTGAGAATTGTCTTTAGTAATCCATCTTCTTTATGGGAAATGAAGTTTGAAATCTTATGTATAGAGTAGGGGAAATTTGTTTTCAGTGATACATATTGCAAGTAAATTTAAATATATATGTATGTATATTCCTGAGCAGTTCTCCCCAGAAATGATGCCTAGTATAGAATCTAGAAAGTGACAACAAACACATTTTTTAAGCACAATATTTGGATTTTTTTCCTTCCCCAGAAAAAAAAGTATCTTATCTTACAATTTTAGAAATAGAATTGTTGTGGGATTTCTTTAAATAAAAACTTTTCTGGTGTTTTAACCTGAGGCATATATCCCTCTTAAGTGTAAATAGACCCAGTTATTGTCTGAAATGAGGTTATGAAGGTATCAACTCTCAAAAATACCTATTTTTGAGATTATATTCTTTTTGACTGAGTATGTTTCTGTGTTTTCTTAGTTTATTCAGCCTGTACCATTCTGAAACGAAATAAATACAGTAGTATCATCTCCTTTCTGTTAGCTTGGATAATCAAGAATGAACTTACTAAAAATAGAAAGAGATAATGAGCTACTGTTTAAGTGATGTTAACTCTGTTTCAATAGGGTTATATTTATGGAAGAAACACCAGGTTTTAATACTTTGCTTAGTAATTTTGTTGCCTTCCTAGTAATGAGCAGCCCCCCCTTCCCCCACCCCCCTTAAACAAATTGTTAAATGGTTTTATATTTTTCTTCAGGATTAGAATAGGAAGTAACTTTTTGACCTGCTGACTGTGGTATAACTTGTTACATGTGAATTTATTCTAATTTGTGCCTTTAATAGTTAAAGTCCTTGCAGAATATTATAAAATGTAATGGATTAATGTAACCCTCTAATGGAAGTATATCAGATGTTATAATGGGATACTTTCTAACGTTGTGATGCTTTTCTTGGTCTTGATGGATGATTGTGTGGTTTTATAGTAAATCCAAGTGATTTCCAGCTCCTGGTGCATGAGATATATTTGGGGTGGATATTTTATAGAACATGGGCCTGTGTGCTGATGCTTGAAAGACAGCGAGCTGAATCCAGAAAAACTGGAGTATGGAAAAGAAAACATTTTTAGGAAAATGAAATACAGTTGCACATTATTAGCATAATGTCAATTCCATTATCCAGATTAAGATGCTTTGGATAATTGAATTCTAATGTTACTTGTAGATTATAGAGGAAATCTTTTAATCCCTGTTCAAAATCTGTTTTCAAAATGGCAGACCTCTTTTCTGCTTTAGTGAGTAAGATATAGCGGTTACAGTTAAATTGTTTGGTTCAGGACCTTGGCTTGGGTCAGCAGTCGTCGAAGGAATTATCAGAGATAGTGTTGAATCAGTAATGAATGGTTCCAGGAGTTGTTTTTTTTTTTAACTATAATATATACCATTTAAATTCTCATTTTCCCGATAAGTAAAAGGGATAATTTTTTTTATTGTATCTTTTAAACTTACTGATGTTAACATCTTTGGTGAGCTACATTATTATTATTTGAAAAATAGGAAATGATGAATATTTTCCTAGCTAATATTCTTTTTTTTCTTGTAGGAAAAGAGAACAAAAGGTTAGGTATATCTGGTGTTTCCTTTTTAGTTATTGCTATGTTATTTGTAAATAAGAATCAGTTTTTTTCTTTTGAAAGTAATCTAGTGCCCAATGTATGAAATAGGCAGTTAAGGTATAAAGAACAAAGCAAAACTCACCCATAATGCTATAACCCAGAGATGACTATTGTTAGTATTTTGATGTACTTCTTTCTAGTCTGTTTAGTAATCATTTTTATTACAGAGAAACTTCTCTTACACAACCTAGATAAATGTATCTGAATTGACTATAAAACTAGTTTCTCTTACAGTGCTTTACTTTTGGGTAGAATTTAGTAATAATTTGAAGGAAAAAAGATAAACACAAGTGACATTACTTCTTGTGAATTAACAGAGACCACCTTTCATGCCTCCACCCATGGGAACCATGCCTCCTCCACCGGGTATGATGTTTCCACCAGGAATGCCTCCTGTGACTGCTCCTGGTACTCCAGCACTGCCTCCTACTGAGGAGATATGGGTTGAAAATAAAACTCCAGATGGGAAGGTAAATTATAAAATGTATTTAGGTTGTTAACTTCTTAGTAACAGAAGAGTAAAACAGGAGTTCTGGCAGATTGAGATCAGTGACTGTATCTTTGCCAATTAAGAATGAGACTTGGGTAAGCCAGGGTGGGGCAGGACTCCTGGAAAGGCTCACTGGATTGGACTTATGCACAGACATAAGGTGGCCTGGAGCACTTACATAGGTTTGCCTATGATTCTGGAAGCCTGTATTTTAAATATGTGCTTTGGGTCCCCAAAACAGCCCTCAGGTTTAGTGTTTGCTAGGAGAACTCACAGGACTCAGCATGTAGTTGTATTTGCAGCTAAGACTAATTACAGAGAAAAGATACAAAGCAAAACCAGCAAAGAGAAAGAGGTGCATGGGCTGCAGTCTGGAGTAACCAAGCACAAGCTTTCTGGAGTCCTTTCAGTGGAATCATATAGAATGTGTTTAATTCCTGTGACATGGCATTGTGAACACACAGGTGAAGTGTTGTCTGCTGGGAAAGCTCTCCTGAGCTGAGGAGTCAAGGGTTTTCATTGGGGACTGGTCCCATATCTGGCACCATCTGCCCGGCACATACCAAATTCCAGACTCCCAGAAGGAAGGCATGTATTCAGCATAAACTGCATTGTTTGCATAAGCAGTTTAAACATAATGAGCCATTCTTATCGGTTAGGGAATGATGGGAACCCTCCTGAAATCTAAGTTTCCAGATGCCAGCCAAGGACCAACATTGTGGGCAGGGCTTTCTAAGGATAGCAGTCTCAGGCCCGCTATGTTAACTTTGTGCACAAAATATAACCTTGGTTCTCCTTTTTTGGTGTGTGTTAAAAATATAGTGTGCTCATTATAGAAAACTGGGGGGAAGGAAAAAAGGACTGAAAAATTACCTTTAGTCTCATCATATACAAACAGCCAACTTTGATGTACTTTCTGTTTTCTAAGGTTTTTTTAATACTGTTTAAGACAAAATATAGTTGTATTATTGTTTATAAATGATAGTTGGCAGATTCTTTGATACTGATGATTTTGCTTTCTCTGCAGGTTTATTATTACAATGCTCGGACACGTGAATCTGCATGGACCAAGCCAGACGGAGTTAAGGTTATTCAGCAGTCAGAACTGACACCTATGCTTGCAGCCCAGGCCCAGGTTCAGGCCCAAGCCCAGGCACAGGCACAGGCACAGGCACAGGCACAAGCTCAAGCTCAAGCTCAAGCTCAAGCTCAAGCTCAAGCGCAGGCCCAGGCGCAGGCGCAGGCACAGGCACAGGCTCAGGCCCAGGCCCAGGCCCAGGCCCAGGCCCAGGCCCAGGCCCAGGCGCAGGCGCAAGTGCAGGCGCAAGTGCAAGCACAAGCAGTGGGAGCTTCCACCCCTACGACCAGTAGCCCAGCACCTGCAGTATCCACTTCAACGTCATCATCAACCCCATCCTCTACCACTTCTACCACAACAACTGCCTCTTCAGTTTCGCAGACAGTATCAAGTGAGTACTAGTCAGCATGTGTTTTCATTTAGGGGCTAGAGAAATGGACAAGTGGGAATGCATTCTAAAATGATCCTAGTGTTTTAGGTATTATCCTTGATGTTATTTAAAATATGTTTTTGACATTAAGACTTCTGGCTAAAAAGAACAGAAATTTACATTAGTAGAAGAAATTATTTGCTCAGTTGAAATTCATGAAGCTAAACTGGAGAAGTATAGAGTTAGCTATTCAACTTGGCCAACAGTAATGCTGGGTGATGTGGGGTTTGCAGAATAAGTGTAAGTCTTGGCCCCTGCCCCTATCTTGCAGAGTTTCCAGTTTTTCTAATTGAGGAGGCAAGAATAATGCATGTGAAACAATTAGAGAATAGCATGCAAAGTTATGCAGCGAAAATAGAAGATATAAGAATTCAAGAAAACGGAGAGACAAGTGAGTGGACTACATGGGTATTGAGGTTTATCATAAAGGATGTGTGATAGGATTTGAATAGGTTCAAAGTTTCGGAGAGGTGTTTCAGGTGGTGGGAAACGTAGATCAGGAAATGAGGATAAATATAGTTTATGAATTGTTAGGTGGGAGGATTTATATTGGTTAATGTATTGAATAAGAGACCAGGTTATGAAGAGTTTTAAGAACCAGGCAAATGGGTGAGGTAGGCAGGCACTAGGCGGTCTATATGAATGCAGGATTCTGGAAGATTTTTATGGCACTCGTTTTTTGGGTAGTGTTGAAATCAGGAAAACTTAGGAACTTTTCAGTAATCTTGTTTAGAGGTAGATGGGTCCCAGAATGGGATGCAGGCAGATGAAATGTGGAGTTGTGTTAGAAGCAGTTCGAAAGATAAGAGAATTTTCAGGTATGAAGACACAGAGGCCCAAAGGTTACATCTTTTTTATAAAGATGAGAGACAATTAATAGATTTCAGGGATGAGGAGAGAAGAATATTAATTTGCTTAAAAGATTGTCATTAATATTTATGCTACTAGTTCTGGGTTTTATTTTGTTTTTGTTTTTGTTTTTTGATATAAGTATGCTGCTACTTTTTCTACAGGCTGAGATTGAGCCCCCAAATATTTAAATAATTTTATTGATTTGATTATTTATTATGATACTGGCATGAAGATACATAGTTATCCCTACAAGGCGATTATAATTTAGATTATTTTGCTACCTGGATAATGGGTGAGAATAAAAAAAAAAAAGCTGTCTCTCTTCCCTCCCCCAGTAGCTTCAGGGATAAGGGAATTATTAGTGTATATTACCTTGTAAGAAATAAGTACATGAGAGAAATTTAGTCATACTACTAAATTTAAATTCAAATTTGATTTTATTTTATTGACGTGAGTAGTAACCGAAGAAGTAAGGTACATGTGATACGGAGACAGTTTTTTTAAAGGCCCTATTTGATATTTTTTAGAGGGCTTGGGAGAAAATGTACTTAATAGGAAGATGTAAATAATGCTTTATAGGACTCTTGTAGCTAAGTTGAATTCTGAAAATACAGATTAACAGTGATACTAGCTAGTTGGTTGAGGATCTTTGCCTTTTTATAGGCAAATGCTTCTAAAACCTGTGGGGCAAGGCAGAAAACAGTCAGTTTTTATGGGGTACTTGTGGTGGTGATGGGAAAAGGAGATTAATTAAAAGCAGTGTGGTTCTACGTGGAGGCTCTGTGTTGCTTCTGTTTTGTTCCCTGCCTCTTCGGAAGGAAAAATAGTAGTACTTTGTTTTAAGGGAGGTGGGTAGCCAAAAACTTTTAACTGTTCTCTTTGTATTCCATTTCCATATCGGAGTGGTCTATCAGTAGGCCCATAGGTATCTTGTCATTACCAACCGTTCTATTCAGAATTCCTGTTTTTCATTTTTTGTACTACCCTTCAGTGATAGGGAGGCCTTTATTCTAAGAACAGAATAGCAAAATCTTGTTCTTTTTACTGCGTTTAAACATCAGTTTTGATGTTGTCTTTCTGAGTATTCCTGATAGCTGTTTTTAATTTCGCTTGATTCAGTGTCAAGAAGTGTTATCAGTCTTAATGTTTCTCCATCTGTTAGAGGTAGTCACTTGTCTTTTTTAGTTAAGATCTGAGGCTGGATTAGTAGTATATTTTGAGGTCTAGTGTTACACTAGTCATTTTAGCAAATGGAGTTAGTAGGAATTTACCTACTATAAAGTCCTAGCTACCATTCTCCCAGCCTCCCAGGTAGTTCTTTTGTTGCCTTTGTCCCTTTTCTCTCATGATGCATGGCAACTAATCAGATTCAGAAAATCCTGTGTCAGCAAGAGGAATAGGTTGAGTGCATACTTTTTGCCATCTCCATTTGGTGTTCCTTTCCCCCTGAAATTTGATGCCTTTGTAACTCATTTTATTTTCCTGACTCAGTACTTTGTATTGTGAGTTTAGCAAATATTACTAAATACTATTACCATGATTTTTTAAAAAATGTAATTCTGTGAACTGCAGTGTAAACCTGTGGGTAAATTGAACTAAAAATTAAGGAATTTATATTTTAACCTCAGTTGAGCATAAACTCATTTTATCCTGTGCAAGTTTGTGAAAAATGCTGATGAAATCCTCCTCAGGGAAGTTGGGAAGAATAACTTGATATATTTTCAGCCACTGCAGTAGATTACAAATGCTAAATGGTATATGTATGGGACTGGGCAAATGTTGCATGTAATTTGTATTTTTCATACTGTTATAAAATTATATTAATATGATACTGTACCCTAAGGCTAGGTCTATGCTAGACCACCAATTCATTCCTGGGCCCCTGAAGATACTTGTTTGGCCCTGCTGTCTATTTAGCCAAGGTGAGTCCCTCATTAACAAGTATGAAATTGCTGACATCTTCCCAGCCTAAGTGAGTTTTTCATTGTTAGGAGCTGAAGGAAAGACAGTGAGAAATTTTTTCAGTTGGATTATTGGGTGGTTTGCATTAAACAGTGTGCTTTTCCTTAGAATAAAATTGGCATAAAGATTGGGAAAGCACTGTTTTACTTAATTTGATAAATTCATTCTTATTCCAATATAGGTAAAGTTTGGCATTTTTCTTTATATCAAGATAAAGTATTAGTTACCAATGAATTATGAAAATGAATTTTGTTTTGGAACTGGATGGGTTGTGAATAAATAACAAAAAATGTTTTGTAATATTTGAGAACTGAAACTTAAAAAAAAGGAAATACGAATTTTAAATATTTCGGGGGTCACAAAGTGTGATGACTAGGGATGAGATGTTTTATTTTTGATATTTAAAAATAACATATTAGCAGAACCAAATTATCCTGAATTTCACATTTTGCTGGTCTCTCACACTGGAAACCTGAGGGTTTTTTTTTCTTTTTTTACCTTTTTCTTTTGAAATAATTATAGAGAAACCCAAGTCGTTTTTGACTCCATTTGTTCATATCCAGTCAGTCATTAGTTATTGCATACCTTTTTCTCTCTGTTCTTCCTTGCTTGGACAACTCCAGATATGTTGAAATTGATTTTCCCACCTCTGTTCTTCCTTTTCTTCCTATGCATCCGCCAGGTTAATTCATCAAATGAACAGTGATTGTTACTCTTCCATAAAGAAACCTTCATTCTACCTCCCCCACATCCCTTTTACATTCATGAAGTCACATAAATAACACGTGAATGCATTCTTATAAAAAAAAAATCAAACTCTAACGAAGCATGTGTAGTAAAAAGTAAAAGGTGTACACAGATACGTTTTGGTGTTCATTCTTTTAGATCATTTCTCTACGTTTACATAAGTTCTTCCCTTTCCCTACCCAGTCAAGTGCAGACTCCTTAGTCATCTGTTCAAGGCCTCCCACTTTATGCCTCTGGCCTGCCTTTCCAGCTGTAACTCACTGGTTCTGTTGGTATGCCTAGTGTTTTACTAGTTGACTGCTTGTCTTCTGTTTTCTAAACAATACCTTGTTGTCCCCTACTCTTTGCTTTTACTCACTTTTCTCACCACTTGCTTATTTTCTCCTTTCATTTTGTCATTTTCCTTGTTGAAATCCTAATCTTTCAAGGCCTATCACCACAGTATAAAATTTTCTGTACCGTCTCACAGTAAGAAATGGTCTTTGGGTCTTGAGTTACACTCCTATACATTTATCCCATTTCACTTTGTGTTTTAGTTATTGTTTATGTTTCATTTAACTATTTTCAAGCTTCTTGAAGACAGAGACCTTGTTATAAATTCCTTGCAGTGCATGGAATGGGCCCTAAATACTTACATACTGAATGAGTGAATGATGAATGAATATAGTAAAATGGTTTAAGAAGGAGTGATACATATTTCTGTTTTATCTTTTATCAGCACCCACAACACAAGATCAGACCCCAAGTTCTGCTGTTTCAGTTGCCACGCCTACAGTTAGTGTTTCAACTCCTGCTCCTACAGCCACACCTGTGCAAACCGTTCCTCAGCCGCACCCCCAGGCGTTACCTCCTGCCGTTCCTCATTCAGTACCTCAGCCAGCAGCAGCAATACCTGCTTTTCCACCTGTAATGGTACCTCCATTTCGTGTTCCCCTTCCTGGCATGCCAATTCCACTTCCAGGTAAACCAATAGATTATAATAGTTTTTCCAGCTATGTTTTCATATTGTCAGTTAGTTTGTTCTCATGTGTCTGTTGCATTTGAAATTTGCCTTGAATCTCACTTGTTTGAAACATTTTGAAAGATTCATGGCTAACTGCAATATTTTTCTCTTCAGTTTTGGTAAATGTCCTTTTCTGTTGTTGTTGTTTACATGTCTTAAAATTAGAGCCACATTTAAAGCAACACTCATTTTGGATAATGGCCCCAATGAATTAAAAATGATCATCTTTTTGTGTAAATATGTTCTAAATGCAATATTTTAAGAGATTGAGTGTATGAAGTTGAGAAATCACAGGTCACAATAAGTAACACAAGTTAAGTGATTTCTGTATCATACATTGGCCTAAGCACTTTACATGGAACAATTCGTTTAATTTTCACAACCATCTTATGAGGTAGATACACACACAGGTTAAGTTACCTGCCCGTGGTCACGTAGCTAATAAGTGATGGTGTTGGGGTTTGAGTCTGGGCACTCCAGATCCAAAAATCATGCTCGTAATAATTACGTTTTACTGAGAAGAAAATGTGAGTCACTTAACTTTAAAAAAATCATCTAAAACAAAGCATAAGTTTCCCTTGTAACAATTGTGAAGTATAACAGGCACCATTTTAACGTTTAAATAATTATGGTGAGTTCATGTGTTTTATTTTTTTAGGGGAAATCATTTCAACTAGAGAAGGAATTAAAAGATTGTGGAGTAGAATTTTTCCCATAGGGATTAAACAGTGGTAGTGTTTGGCATCGTAATTTGAGTGTGTTTGCTGTTGTCAAACATACTTACTCCTTAATCCATGGTCCGTTCTCCTAGAATTACAGTTGAAAATGTTGACGCCTTAGAGACGTCAAGCTCACAAGGCTAGTTTGCAGCAAAGATGAATAGAACCTAGGCCTCTTAT
Organism: Balaenoptera musculus; assembly: GCF_009873245.2. Taxonomy (NCBI): domain Eukaryota; kingdom Metazoa; phylum Chordata; class Mammalia; order Artiodactyla; family Balaenopteridae; genus Balaenoptera; species Balaenoptera musculus. The sequence continues at coordinate 121,920,544 of NC_045787.1, forward strand.
CTCCTAATTTCACACTCCTTCCACTATGATTGCTGCTTTATTGTACTAGTTTTTGTGTAAGAATAGGGTTGTGATACAGCTATTTCTTAGATTTGCACACATTTTAATTATCACATTGTCTGTTTCCTCGTAACTACTTCGAAAAGAACACTTTCCTATATTACACCTTAACAAGAAAGAAACCAAAAATTTAAGAATTAGTGGGTTTTTTGGAAAACCTTTTTACATATTGTCGATACAGTGTTAGGTAATTAAATGACCAGTATGTGATGTTTAAGAAACCGAAATCATTTAAAAGTAAGAAGAAAATAAAAAATGTTTTCTCTAATACTAGGGATTACCCTTTTTCAAAATTAAATTTAAGATTAAGCAACTGATACTTTCCTCTTTGGATATACTCTTAGTAGAAAATTAAGTGATGAATGGATAAAAGCTTGACATTTGTCATAACCTCTTGCAATCTTGGTCTGCTTTAGGGTCAGGGACAGTGTTAAGACCAGATCCTGGATTCTGAGTGATCATAAGGAGCTGAGGTTGTTAATTCTGTAGAGAGAAGATTGAGAGGTAGCATAATAACATATATGAGGTATTGGAAAGGCTGTTGTCTAAAAGGACTTTGGTTTTGCTTTAGAGATTCTTAATAGGACCAGTGGGTGAAAGAGTAGCAAAATTTATGTCTGTAGAAAGTGGAATTTTGTCACAGTAAAATCCCTTCAGTTATAGCTGTCTTTGGATGTCTTGGTCTTCTCTGGTCCTCACCCCACCGTTAAATTTTAGAACAGATGGTAACCGTTTGTGTTACCAGATGAGGTAGTACCTATGAAGTTTGGCAGTAAAAGGCATTTAATAAATGGCAGCCACTAATGATATTTTGTAGGTCAGTTGGAAGAGAACCTGAGTTAGATAATCTGTAAAATTTTATGCAAGATACCAGAGATTCTTTGGAGAGGGAACTAATGTTTTATAGAAAGTAATATTTGTTTTATATAGTGAGGCATCTTAGATATTAGAATTCGTTCATTTTCTCATTTCCCCTTTTAATTCAGTCATCTAAGGTACTTTAGTAAAAAAACGAATGGAGAAGAAGACCTGTTTTTCTCCTCCCCAAATCTTTCATTTTATGTATAATGCCATCTATCTCTGTTTTTCCTTTTTTATATCAATTCAACAGTAAGGTAAACAGGAGGAATTTGGATGTAATTTATCTTGGAGCCTTATATTCTATTTGAAATAGCAATGTATGGTGCTAATGAGGATGATTAAAGAAGGGATAGTCAAACAAGATGAAGAAAAGGAGTGGAAGAGTTAGGTAAAATATAGGAGTAAGAGGTGGAGTTGGGGATAGTGAATTGGATTAGGATTACAGGATTTCTACTTCTTAGTCTGTAAAATCTTATTTGGAATTTTAAGAAGCTTATGGTCAGTGACATCAGGATTATCCAGAATTCTAAATGGAATTTTCTAATTTCCTGGTAGAATATAATTTGAGGGCAGAGTTGTAGGAAAATTGAACAAATGCTCCTTTTTAAAGAAGGTTAAAAATTTAGATGTTTGGTTATTTTGTGAGTCTTCATGATATGCATATAGTCACCCTTAGAAAACCTTAAGTTGGTCTTTTTAACACGAGAAGAAACAGACGTGTCCTTTTATTATGGCCTATAATGTTGATAGTCAAATACAAGAGTTCTGTGTTGGCGCAGCTGATATTTAACAATGGCAGTTAGGCCTAAATATGAATATATTTGACTTTCTTCTGTTTAAGTTATATAGTTGAAATTACTTATTAGGGGATGGTTTTGGAGAACACTTTGAGAGTTGAGAGTAACTTTACTCTTTGAGAGTAAAGTTCATATAGTCTAAGAATTGAATTTCTAGTGCTGACTTAGTAGGCTCAGTGATCCTGCAGATAGCAGTATTTATACTAATTTAAACCTAATATATGCTGTAACTTCCTTAATCAAACGAATTTTTCCATTGCTTTCTTTAAACATTATGGAAAATAAAACTATACATATAACTTTACTCAGCATACTTTTTTGATCCAGTGCGTTTGTTTTAGTTTCATTGTTAATAGAAAGTTTAGCTTTAATATTTTTACTTAAAATAGTAATTAAGAAATTAAGGCACTTTTCAAAAATTGGCAGTATTTTGTGTGTGTGTGCGCGTGAACATAGGTATGTTATTTACAAATGCAGGGGTTTAATTTAATTTTAGTCTCTGAATTAGGAAAAATTTATTTTTATGTACTTTAGTGGGGAAAAGAATTTATTACTTTAAATTTTTATCAGTACCAAAATAGGTTTAGTTTTTTTTTTAGCCAAAACAAATAGAAAATAAAATTTAACTTCCCAACCCTTTGCCTTCAGCCTTTTCCTTTAAAAGTTTTAAAAAATTCACTCTTAATTTTGATTTTCCTCAATTAATCAGTCTTAGTTTTCCAGCTTTTCCTTTCATTCCCTTTTTATCACCATTGTAATGCATCATGATGAGTCTTCATTCTTCTAAGAACTGTACGTAATTTCCATTCTTTAATACAAGTGCTACTCCTTTAGCTGGCTTAAACGATTGAGGTTTCTAAAGTAATCAGCCCATGTAGTCATAAATGATACTAAAGGGGCTGTCTTCTTCTTAATTTGTTAGCCTGCCCCCACAGTGTTCCAAGCCCGTGGCGTTCCATACAGCAGGCACTACACACGGATATTTTGTCATTAGTTGAATGCTACCCTCCTCTTCATCTTTGCCCTTTTATTTAAAGTATTATTTGCAGTGGTATATTTGGATCTGTCTCATACTTTATTTTCTTCCTTTTCCTCCCGCCCCTCTTTGTCCTATCTTACTCTTCTTCTACTTCTGCATGGTTATGCTCCATGCCTCTGCTTTTGCATGTAGTTCCCACTTAGCAGCAGCACAGAGAAAGTGTCTTGTTAGTGTCATGCTGCGTCTGCCTTTCACTGGTGTCTTAAGCAGCATGGGTTTGATGTCCTGTGGGAAAATGTCCCACATGAAAACATGAAAACTTGTTATGCATACGTAATGAAGGGGCTTTCCTTTGTTGAATTTAAACTCTTGAGACTCCTTCAGATATTATCAGCTGGTTTGATAAAAAGGTAATTGATGCTATAATTTAGAATTAGTTATCATTGGATTTGGCACCACTTCCCACAAAATGTCAAACAAAAAGAAATTCTACTCCATCCTTGGTCTTTTTCATTGGAAATAACATTCTAAATTGTAGTGGTAAATTATTCCCCTGAATCCCAGTGGTAGCCGACATACAATGGCAGCTTTCCAACGTATGCTTGCTTATCCATTTTACAGGTGTAGCAATGATGCAAATAGTCAGCTGCCCGTATGTAAAGACAGTCGCTACCACCAAGACCGGTAATTTTTAAAACCATCTTAGTTTGTTTTGTCTGTAAGTTGGCATGGTAGTGAATGTTGTTGTTTATCCTTTTATTTATTTATTTTGCCCAAGTGAGTGGATTTTTTTATATTTTTCTTTTTAATGAGCAGTATAAATGCAGTTGTCATATTTGGCCAACACTTAATTTTCCCGATTGCCTGTAGTATTAGCTTTGTTGGTTCACAAAAGCAAATAAGGTCAAATCACTTTATATCTTAATTTTTGTAATAAGTGTAAACAACTTCATTCTCATATTCATAACATTTAATTTTATTTTTTGACGTGTGTTTTTAAGTTAAATATAAAAAAATCATTTCCATGTGTAAAGTGATGTGATTATGCTTGCATGCTAGTGAGTATATGTGTGTGAATATTTGTGTGTATAGTATAAATTTGCAATTTAAAGTTACTGAAGTTAATTACCTGAAACTTAAATTCTAATATAGGATTTGAGGGGTTTTTTTTTCAATTTTGATTCACGTTTTTGATTATTTTATTTATAATACCAGCTTGTTTAGCTGTCTGGTGAAAAATATAAATCTTGGCTTATCTTTTAAAAAAAAAAAAGAAACATTGCTCTCTTTCCGGAAAAGAATAAACTGTCAAAGAGTTTACAGGCATATCTCACTTAATCACTTAGTATATTAAAGTTGATTTGATAATAAACTCAGTCATTTACTTTATTTTTACTTATTTATTTTTTCAGTCATTTACTTTAAAGTAGAATTCATATCCTTTTTAGGTAGGTACCTTAGAACAAGAAAACAATTTTGCCTCAGGAAATATGCTTAGTAAATGTGCTTGTTGCCTTGATTTCATTAGAATTTGAGGAAATTCTTTATAAAAATATATTTCTATTAATAAGTAGAGAATATACCATTATTTTTATAATTTATTATGTTATAATTTATTAAGATTTCACTTATAGTTGTGACCCAAATTTCTGACTGTTCTTAAGGTACTTCTTGGGTTCAATTTCTGAACCTAATTGAATTTAGGCATTAGAAGTAAGCCAGGGATATAGATTTAAGTAATTAAATCATAATTTATATGATTTTTTTTTGTTTCAACTGGCTCATTCATTATTAATGTTTAATAGAAAGATTTAGCTCATATTTTAAAGCTTTATTTTGTATCACAATTTGATACTTGGATCTAATTTTTTTATTATTCTTCTTCTAGGTGTATTGCCAGGAATGGCCCCTCCTATTGTACCCATGATACACCCCCAGGTTGCTATTGCAGCTTCACCTGCTACCTTAGCTGGAGCAACAGCAGTTTCTGAGTGGACTGAATATAAAACAGCAGATGGGAAGACATACTATTATAATAATAGAACATTAGAATCAACCTGGGAAAAACCCCAAGAGCTAAAGGAAAAAGGTATAGTTTTAATGACTTGGTGGGACATAGTATAAATAGAAATGCTATTTGAAATTCTGAGTTAATTCCTTTTTTAAAACGTTTGAGGGATTTTCTAGTTACATAGTGTTGGATTATTTATTTCCTCTGAATTGATAAATATGTATTTATTTAAAAAGCCAGTTCTTCTACTTACGTGTTTGTCCATCACTTTATCATCTGGAGAAGTTAAATTATATGTACACACTAATATATATATTTTACTCTTGTCAGGAATTGCATAATTATTCTACTGAATAATTATCGTTATCATTATTGAGATTGATAGTAATGATCAGGAAGGAATGTGTTTATTGTATGTGTTCTGAAGAAAAACTTTAGGCTGTTGGAATCTTGGGGGAAGAGGACTCATAATTTTCTATTTCACAAGTCCCTGTTTCTGTTTTTTAGTATGTTATCCCTTTCAGCAGAATGAATGATTGCTACAAATGATATGTGAATGACCTGAAAGACTTTATGTCCCTCTGAAATCCTAGTAGTTCTTTTCTGCTGACAGTTTCCTGATTGGTATAGCAAGGTATTTGAAGTTGAACATTACATTAGATTCAAATCAATGATATTACAAGGAAGAACATTTTATTTTTGTGGTTAATAACTAGAAATGGAATATCTTAACTGCTTAGTCTCTGAAAGTTCATCAGAAGTTACATCAGAACCACTGTGTGATGTTATCTCAATTTTTAATAGAAAAATTAGAGGAGAAGATTAAAGAGCCAATTAAAGAACCTTCTGAAGAACCTCTGCCAATGGAGACGGAGGAGGAGGATCCTAAAGAAGAGCCAATAAAGGAGATAAAAGAGGTAAAGGGCCATTACCTGTTTCCCTGGGAGCCAGCATTGATTGTTGGGTGCAGTTTACTTGTAACTGAAAATCCATTTGCTGTAGTTTCATTTTTATTTTTTATAAATGTATTTTATTTTTGGCTGTGTTGGGTCTTCGTTGCTGTGCGCGGGCTTTCTCTAGTTGCGGCGAGCGGCGGCTACTCTTTGTTGCAGTGCGTGGGCTTCTCATTGCGGTGGCTTCTGTTGTTGCAGAGCACAGGCCCTAGGCGCGTGGGCTTCAGTAGTTGCGGCATGTGGGATCAGTAGTTGTGGCTCGCGGGCTCTAGAGCGCAGGCTCAGTAGTTGTGGCGCATGGGCTTAGTTGCTCTGCGGCATGTGAGACCTTCCCGGACCAGGGCTTGAACCCGAGTCCCCTGCAGTGGCAGGCGGATTCTTAACTACTGTGCCACCAGGGAAACCCATTTGCTCTAGTTTTAGATAATTGCTGTAAATCTGACCTGAAATTTTAGGGTTCTTTGAAATTTCTAATTCAGTTTTTCCTTTGAAAGTTTCATTAAATTACTTCTTATACTAAACCAAGACCCCCCTAGAAAGAAAGGACCTTGGACCAGAGCTGATGTCCCCTCCTGACTTACAGACTGGTACATGTTATAATTAGAAGTACAACTTCATATTGGGGAATGATCGTTGCATTTTATTTGTCCTCTCGTGGCATGGAATAATCTCTCTACAGCACTAAAAGAGCTCTGCTTTTTGGAAGCTTTTTTTATTCAATGAGGGACCAATGGTAGTCTTGTCTTATCAGTAAGGAATTTAGCAGAAAAAAGAAACGACCTTAAATGAAGAGGTCTCCTCTAATCTTCTATACCCTTTTCCTTCTTTCTACTCTTAAACAGATGGTTAGTGAGTCTGTAAGATAGGACCTGCTGCTGATGGGGTCTACTGTTATGCAATTCGGCTCTGTCTAGGGGGCAAGGATTTAGAACTTATTTAGAAATTCTGACTCTGAGTCTCTCCTCTGTATGCTAGCAACAGACCTTATGTTGGTTGTACTTTAAGGTATTTGCAATCTTCCTTATATTTGTGGGATATTCAGGTATAGTTTTGTGATATTAATTTAATGGGAGTAATATCATTTCCCATAGGAGCCCAAAGAAGAAGAGATGACTGAAGAAGAAAAGGCTGCCCAGAAGGCAAAACCAGTGGCTACTACTCCTATTCCTGGTACTCCATGGTATGTACTTGACTTAAGCTGTTTGATTGATTGATTGCCATGCTTGATTATTATTATCCAATAGGAAGAAAAAGTACTTTAAAAAAAGCATGTGTCAAATACCTGTTTGTTTATTTATTATTTATTTTGGTTGCATTGGGTCTTCTTTGCTGTGCATGGGCTTTCTCTCTAGTTGTGGTGAGCGGGGGCCACTCTTCGCTGCGGTGCGCGGGCCCTCTCATTGCGGTGGCTTCTCTTGTTGCTGAGCACAGGCTCTAGGCGTGCGGGCTTCAGTAGTTGTGGCACGTGGGCTCAGCAGTTGTGGCTTGCGGACTCTAGAGCGCAGGCTCAGTAGTTGTGACGCATGGGCTTAGTTGCTCCGCGGCATGTGGGATCTTCCCGGACCAGGGCTCGAACCCGTGCCCCTTGCATTGGCAGGCGGATTCTTAACCACTGAGCCACCAGGGAAGTCCTCAAATACCTGTTTTTATCTACTGAATATTTTTTGGTTCTTGTTCATTGTATTTTGGGTGCTCAAAATTCAACTGCTGCAGTGTCTTCCTCCCTTCATGGAACTCGCCATTAATATTTATTGTTTAAAATTATAGATTTGAACCACTAAGATTCTGAATCTACTTTTTTATTGTTTAAAATGTTTTAAAATTGCTTTTGTGTATATATTCTCATATGTGATTATGTTTATAGAACTTTGTAAAATTATGTCTTTTTATCTTAGCATTGAATAGTCTATTTTTTCTTTCCTTCTTATGTTTGGTTTTCCCTTTTCTTCCTCTCCCCACATCAGGGCTTTCTCTCCTGTTCCTTTTCTAACTTATTTAATCCGTGTACAGTCTACACATGGCAATGAGTTGGCTTGTTTCTTAAGTCTTATAATCTACAGATTCCCCTCCAACTTGTTTTCCTTGCTTTTTCCTCCTTGCTTTTATATTGAAAAAATAAATGTGTTTGTTCTATAGAGTCCCACAGTCTGGATTTTATTATTGCATTCTCATGGTACTCTTTAATAGAATCCTCCATTCCTGAATTTCCTGCAAGTTAGCAGGCAGTTACAGAGATGTGATTGGATTCATGTTTGATCTTTATCTCATACATTTCCTATTTCAGACCTAGATTCAACCATTTTCCAAGGAGCCCTGGTTTCTTTTTGTGAGAAGGGGCATTTATAGGCCATGTGGGATCTAGGGATAGTTGTTACTACTGAATTAGTCATTATTTTTAGACCTCTTTGGTAGACAGAGGTGGAAGATACATACATTTAAAGATACATCTTAAGTTCACACCATTACTTGCAGTTCAAGTCTACTACAAGATTTTTACTGACTCTCATCATCTATCTTAATTCAGTATCTCCTTTTCTTCTGGAAACCATCTTTGAGTGATAGCAACATAATTACTCATTTGCTTTTCTCACAGGCAAGACCAGTACTATCACCGACAGTGTGATTACTGAATACAGTTTAAGCTTTTTTTTTCCAGTTATTTTTATGTTTAGGGTATATTACTCTAGGGATGTATAGTCAAATCATTGTGTTTTAAAAGCATTTTGGAACAGTTGTTTTTTATGTAGTTATTCTACCAACTTGGTACACAGGCTCCCTTTTAAAAATAATTGTGCAAAATATTTACCCAGTTCTAGAATCAAAGTTATGAAAACAATTTGTTTAAAAGAATGTACTTCTAGATTGTGGTTTCTCTGAGTATTGTACATGAAAAGCCGGTAACCAACTCCAAACCCTACCAGTCTGGAGTTTTGTGGCCGTTATCAGTTTTCAGACTTGGGTCTTTCCTCAGATTAGTAAAATTTTCTTTTGGGATTTGTTTAATTAATGCTTTTCTTCATCTGTTTCTTTCCCCCTTTCTGGAACATTTGTAACTTGCTTGTTGAGTATCTTGTATTTATTCTAAATCCCTTACTTTTTCTCTTATGCTTTATATTTATAATTCCTGTGCTTTGCTTATTTTCTCATTGACCTGATATGATATTAGATGAATGCATACAAAAAAAAAGCATACAATATAAAGGAATTATATGAAGTAAAAAATTACTTCATAGAAGAATTCCACTGTCACCAAGCCCTTCCTCATTAGTAAAAGTTTGGTACATATGCTTTCTGCACCTTTTGCTATATTGTGTTTTATGCACATGTGTGTAGAGATGTGTGTGTGTTATACATGCACATTACAGTGTCTTTAGAAAGTATATTATTTCTGAATTTTTTAGTAAATATGTCCTAGACATTTTGCAATTTTAGTACATGTAAATCTATTTGTGATAGCAGTTTTCTGTTGTATGAAAATAGGTAATTTTCCTACAAATGGGTGATTAGGTGGTCTTCTGTTTTTGTATTGTTTGTGGGGTTTTTTTTGTTTGTTTTTTTTTTTTTTGGTTTTTTTGCCCTGGCATTACAAAAGTTGCTGTTTAGGGCATCCTTTATACATACATATTTCTTTGGGAACACATGCCAAGTATTTCTGTAGGATTTATTTCTAGAAGTGAAATTGTTGAATCAAGTGATACAGCTATTTAAAATTTTGGTGAATATTGCTAAATAGACCTCAGAAAGGGTTTTTTTTTGTGGGAAGAAGGGGGTGTACCAGTTAATATTCCCCAGCAACAGCCTGAGCGTACCAGTTTTCTCTCACTCTCACCAGTGTAGGGATATTCCTTTTAAATCTTTAGTATTCTGATAAGAAAAGAAATCTTGTATGTTTCCAGAATGTTGGTATAATTGAACCTATTTTATGTCTATTGGCTGTGCATTGCCTCTTTACAGTTTTTTGCTCATCTTTTTATGGACTTGTCTTTTTCTTATTGGTATGTGGGAGCTTTTTATGTATACTGCTGTTAACTCTGACATAAAGAACTCGCACACCTCGATAATACGGAAAACAATCCAACAAAAAAGTAGTCAAAAGACATGAACATGTACTTTACAAGCAGCACATGTGAAGGAAGCTCCTTGTCATTAGTACTCAGAGAAATGTAAATTAAAACCACACCTATTAGAATGGCTAAAAGTTTTGAAAACTGAGCATGCCAAATGTTTTAGAGGATGGTGAGCAGCTGAAACTCTCATACACTGCTGATGGGAATTTCAAAATGGTAGGACCACTTTGCAAAGCAGTTGGACAGTTTCCTAGGAAGAATATATAATAAATAATTCAGCCATTCCACTATTTATTCGAGAGAAACAAAAACATATGTCTATACTTTTACAAGAATGTTCGTAACAGTTTTATTTGTAATTTATTTGGGCTGTTTCCAGTTTTTGGCTATTACAAATAAGCAGGTATCTAGGAGTGGAAAAACAGAAAACTAGAAACACCCCAAATGTGCATCAACAGGTATATGGATAAACAAATTGTGGCATGCTATTCAGCAATAAAAAGGAACAAACTATAGATACACTCAACAACACAGATGAATCTCAAAGTCATTTTTGCTAGGTGAAATCTTTTGTGGAAGTCTTTTTTGTCATGGAATCCAACCAAAAACTAGGGCTTACTGATCCTAGGGAATACAAAATACTTCTAGTTTTGATCTCTCTTTATAATTAATTTAAAGGCAGGAGTTGGGGGGTGGTGACTGTAATACATTTTCATCCAATTATTCAGTGCAGAGTTCTCTTCAAGAATTTCCATTAGAACCATCCTGAGACACTTAAGCGATCTTGTTAGATGTTTAACTTTATTGGGAAAAAACTAAGCCTAAATTTTCGATTCCAATTTCTGAAACACTGTTTGATCCATATTAATAGCAATAACTACTTGGAGATGGAGGTGATATTCTACTAACTCATGTTGGCTTCAGAATACCTAGGTGTGCTAATACAGCTCCAATGGTATTAGTGATAAATGTGGAGTGAGAGACTGTCAGGACATTTCAGCATTAATAGAAAAACTATGGACAAAGAATTCCTGTGTCACAAAACTACCCTGTGCTAATAATATGCATGATAAAGTGATTAGGGGTGAAGTGTACTGATAATCTGCATTTTTTAATGTATCAAGAAAAATAAGACTGGCAGATGCATTGATGGAAGGATAGATAAGTGATAAAGCATATATGATAAAATGTTAACTGTAAAATCTAGGTGGTCAGTATATAGTGTTCATTGTTCTAGAAACATTCTTTCGATATTTTTGTATGTTTCAATTTTTTTCATAATATTGGGGGTAAAAAACTATGGAAACAAAAAAAAACCCTAGAAAAGCAGCAGTCAATTGATATAAATATATATATAAATAAAAATAAAGTCCCTGTGCCACTATAGTTAAATACAAAAGTTTAAATACTATAAGTTCAAAGATAAATTTTTCATAAGTTAAAACCCAACACAGATTACAGACAAATAAAACATGGCAAATACAGGCAGCCCTCAATTTGCACTTTGTACGGGACTGTAAAAAATTTATGGCAGGCTAAATCTTTGTGATGCAATCTTAGTAAGCAATGGAAAAAGTTACAGTTCTCAATGACCTTAAAAATTTTTGTCAAAACATTAAAAACTCTCTTAGAACCAGAAACTAAAGCTTGCTGATCTAGGAAATATAAAACGCTTCTAATTTTGACCTCTCTTTATTCTTAAAACAACAACAACAAAAAGTCAGATTGATGCTCTGAGATACCAGGAAAAGAATTCTAGTATAGTTAAGGAAAACATGGAACTTCACGTTTTACATCTAGCTTATCTCTAAAGAAATAATAATTTGAAGAGCAACATCTAAAGATATCAAAAAAATAAACTAATAAAATTTGATTATCCAAATGAAGTAGCATACTTGCTTAGCTGAACAATTTGTTTAACTTAGAGTTAGCACTTACCCATCTTATAAGAAATAGAAAATAATAAATTAGGGAATTAAGGTTACGCTGATAGTACATTCCTTCATCAACAGAACTTGGAAGATAATTTGGACAAGTGGTTATCTTCCGTGTATTCAGATGGACTGTAAAAACACTAGGACCATATAGTTGCATTTTTGGAGAAGGAATGGGGTGCTTCCTAAGAAAGACACACAAAACCTAGAAACAGTAAATAAAAGATAAATTAAATTTGACCTCATAAAAATATAAAATTTATATGTGATAAGGTTTCATATATTAATTTTGTAGACTAGACTCTTGCTAAATGCATTTATTACTGTTTTGTAGATTCTCTGGGATTTTCTACGTAAATAATTCTATCACCTGCAGATGGGAGCACATTTATTTCTTATTCTCTGGTCTTTAATGCCACTTATTTTTCTCTTCTTATTGCTAGGACTATCATATCAGAGCAATGCTAAATAGAAGAGGTGAACATCCCTCCCTTATTCGCCATGTAGAATGAGAAAATTCAGTCTTTTTTTTTTTAATATAAATTTATTATTTATTTTGGCTGTGTTGGGTCTTTGTTGCTGCATGTGAGCTTTCTCTAGTTGTGGTGAGCGGGGGCTACTTTTCGTTGTGGTGCGCGTGCTTCTCATTATGGTGGGCTTCTCTTGCTGCAGAGCATGGCTCTAGGCTCGCGGGCTTCAGTAGTTGTGGCACACGGGCTCAGAAGTTGTGGCTCGCGGGCTCCAGAGCGCAGGCTCAGTAGTCGCGGCACACGGGCTTAGTTGCTCCGTGGCACGTGGGATCTTCCCGGACCAGGGTTCAAACCCTGTCCCCTGCATATTGGCAGGCGGGATTCTTAACCACTGTGCCACCAGGGAATTCCGAAAATTCAGTCTTTTACATCAGATATAATACTAGCTATAGGTTTTTTTTTTTTTTAATTTGCTAGTGTTTTTATCATAAATCTGCACCTTTCGAAATGAGTTTTTCTCCTTCATTCTTTTAATATGGTGAATTACACTGAGTTTTGAATGTTAAACTAGCTTTGCATTTCTGGAATAAGCCTTGTCATGGTAGATTAATCTTTTTAATATATTGTTGGATTTGATTTGCTAATGTTTGATTAAGTATTTTTGCATCTATACTCCTGTGGGATATGGATCTGTAAGTTTCTTTTGTAATGTTTTTTGTTAGGTTTTGGTATTAGGCTTATGCTGGTTTCATAAAAATGAGTTGGGTGGTGATTGGAGATTTCCATTCCTCTGTTTACTGAAAGTTTGTAAGATGATAGTACTTTTTCCTGAAGGTTTTATAGAATTAACAAGTAAACCATCTGGGATCAGAGTTTTCTTTTTGGGAAGGTTTTTTTTTTTTTTTTTGGCTGTGTTGGGTCTTCGTTTCTGTGCGAGGGCTTTCTCCAGTTGCGGCGAGTGGGGGGCCACTCTTCATCGTGGTGCGCAGGCCTCTCACTGTTGCGGCCTCTCCCGTTGCGGAGCACAGGCTCAGTAGTTGTGGCTCATGGGCTTAGTTGCTCCGCAGCATGTGGGATCTTCCCAGACCAGGGCTCGAACCCGTGTCCCCTGCATTGGCAGGCAGATTCCCAACCACTGCGCCACCAGGGAAGCCCTGGGAAGGTTTTTGATAACAAATTAAACTTCTTTAATAATTATAGGACTATTCAGTTATTTTTGTTGTAGTTTCTTCTGTCAGCTTTGGTAAGTTTTTCAAGAAACTTGCTTATTTTATCTAGGTTGAATTTGTTCTAATTATTCTCTTAATGTCCTTTATTTTTTATATTTTTATTTTTTTAAATATTTTCTTTATTTTTTCTTTTGGCTATGTTGGGTCTTCCTTGCGGTGCATGGACTTCTCTCTAGTTGTGGCTAGCAGGTTTTCTCTCTCTAGTTGCACCGTGCGGGCTCAGTTGCCCCACGGCATGTGGGATCTTAGTTCCCCGACCAGGGATCCAACTTGTGTCCCCTGCATTGGAAGGCAGATTCTTTACCACTGGACCATCAGGGAAGTCTCCTCTTAATATCCTTTAGATTTCTTTGTTCTTAATTATTCTCTTAATATCCTTTAATGTCTGTGATCTGTGGTGATAACCCCTTTTTCTTTCCACATAGTGGTGATGTGTTCTTTTTTTGGATCAGTCAAACCAGAGGTTTGCCAATTTTGTGGTCTTTCGTAAAGACCACCAGCTTTGGGGTGGTTAGGCCCCTCCCCCCTTTTCCCGCTCTTATTTTTTCTTTTTTCTAATTACTTTGGGTTTACTTTATGCTTTTTCTAGCTTCTTATGATGTCCTCTTACATCATTAGTATTAGTTCTTTTCTAATATAATCATTTAAAGCTTAACATAGTTTCCTTTTAAGCACTACTTTAGCACCAACCTACAGATTTTGGTATGTTGTATTTTCATTACCATTCAGTTCTTACTATTATGAAATTTACTTTTTGATTTTTTCTTTGACTCATGTATTATTTAGAAGTCTGTCATTTCATTTCCTTAATTTGGGGTTTTTCTAGGTATTTCACTGTTACTGATTTAATTGTGGTCAAAGCATGCACTTTCTTGGGTTTTGATACTTTCAAAGTCACTGTCTTTTTGTTGTTGTTCAGCAGATGGCCTTTAGTACTGTTAGTTTTGGGGTTTGGTTGGTCTGTCAGTTGTTGAGAGAGAGTTCTATTAATCTTTTATAATGGGATTGCGTATTCCTCTCTAATTGGTCCATTCTTCATCTATTTTTAAGCTCTGTAAATAGGCTTATATACACTTTACACTTGTTATGTGTTCCTGATTGTCTTTTTTTATCATTATGAAATGACCCTATTTATCTCATAATACCCTTTGTCTTCATCTGTTATTAAAATAGCCATGCCTGCCTTAATGTTGTGTGCATGGTATATCTTTTCCCATCCATTTACTTTCACCCTTTCTATGACTTTATGTTTAAAGTTTGTCTCTTAAGACAGCTTATAGTAGTGTCTTGTGTTTTTATTCACTCTGTCAATTCTGATGCAATTCATGAAATAAATGGAAGAGAAATATGAAATCAGAAATAACAGAATATAATAACAGAAATTAAAGCCACATTGGAAATAGTAGAAAGGTGAACAGGTTCTGCTTGGTACATAGTCAAGAACAAGAAGAAACATTTGAGAAGGCTGAGAAAAATAAACAGAAAGAACAACCACATGAATGTAACTTTTGGTTGGATTTAGATCTATTATTTTTTCTGTCTTTTCTATTTTTGTTCCTCTGTTCCCCCTTTACTACTTGCATTTGAATTATTTGAACATTTTCTAATATTCCATTTAATAATTTATCTGTTGGCTCTCTGGTGATATCTCTTTGCATTAATTTTTGTTGTTCTAGGGATTACAGTGTACATACCTAACCATTATAGCCTACTTAGAGTTATTATTGTACCACTTCACATAAAATATGGAAACCTTGCTACCATATAGGTTCATTTTGAATAATTTTTCGTACATATTTTGAAGAACTTAAGAGGAGAAAATATCTTTGATATTTACCATTTCTGTTGTTTTCCCTTCATTACTAAAGATCCAGCGTTTTGTTTTTTTTTTTTTTTTTGAAGAATCATTTCCTTTCAGAAAAACTTTCTTATAGGGCAATTCTGATGGAGATGAAATCTCTTAGTTTCCCTTCATTGGGGATTGTCTTCTTTTCCCTTGTTCCTGAAGGATATTTTTGCTGTATATGGAGTTCTAGGTTTGCATTTCCTTTTTCCAGAACTTTTAAGGATGTTGTTTTACTGTATTTTTGCCTCTGATTTCTGGTAATTAATCCACGATCATTGGACTTGTTTCCCTGTTTGTTTTGTGCCATATTTTTCTTAGCTGCTGTCAAGGATTTTTCTTTATATTTGATTTTCACCTGTTTGATTATGTGTGTCTAAAAATGATTTTCTGGAAATTTATCCTGTTTGGGGTTCACTGAGCTTCCTTAGTATTTATGTCTTTTACCAAATTTGGAGATTTTTGGGAGCCATTTTGTCTTCAAATTTTTTCTGCCCCAATATTCTCTTCTCCTTCTGGGATCCCAATGACGTGTCTGTTAGGCATTTTGATATAGTCCCATAGGTTTCTGAGACACTATTCATTCTTTTTTTTCACAGTTTCTCTACTTAGAACTTTTGTCTTCATTCATTTCAAGTTTTTGCTTATCTTTGTTTTTGTTTTTCTTATCTCATGAGACGTAATTATAACTGCTGCTGTAAAGTCTTTGATTATTTCAACAATAGAGGCTTTGTTTGATAATTTCAGCATCTAGGTCACCTTGATGGCAGCTGTGGATTAACTTTTGATTATCTGGTCATAAAGACCTGGTTTCTCTTAGAGTTTTAGCTGCCTGTGCTACTATCACTGTGCAACCAGGGGCCACCTCAGGGCAGAGGTTTGAGGGAGGAGGGGAAATTTATACCCTTGCTTCTCTAAATTTTGACTCCATACGTCTGTTTATTTTTTTAAAAAAACCTTACAGAGTTCTTACGTACTTGTTTTTTTCTATATTGTTGCTGAGTTTCTAGTTGTAATTAATAGGAACAGTGGGCTGTAGTGGGCTACAGTGCCATAGCACGATGGGGACTTCTCTTTATTTTTTAATATTTGATATAGTCAAATATTAAAGCCTTCATAAATGATTGCATTTGAGTTTGTAATCTGGTTTGGTAAGAAATATTAAGAAGTATTATGTAATATGTAGGGTGCCATGGTCTGTTCTTTAGCTTCAGAACTGCTTAATAGCATTATTTTTTGCTAGTAAGTTCATCTTTTGTGATAGGTTAAAATTGAGTGTGCCAAACTTCAGTTCCTGAGCACTCTAAATTCTGATCACAAATTGCTTTGCTTTTCCTGGTTTTCTCCATTAGTATGTTGAGCTGCTATTTTACCCTCAGCCAGTCAGCTCTCTTCTGTTCTAAAAATCATATTTTGCTCTCTG
Source organism: Balaenoptera musculus (assembly GCF_009873245.2). Taxonomy (NCBI): domain Eukaryota; kingdom Metazoa; phylum Chordata; class Mammalia; order Artiodactyla; family Balaenopteridae; genus Balaenoptera; species Balaenoptera musculus. The sequence continues at coordinate 121,937,171 of NC_045787.1, forward strand.
TAAGTAATAATAATATGAGTGTGTCCTTCCCCACCACCACTTCCCCTTTTGGTTGGATGGTAGTAAAAGACCTAACTATAAAATAATGTTCCATTACATAAGAAAATAATGTTTGAATCAATTCATAGGTGTGTTGTTTGGACTGGTGATGAGAGGGTCTTCTTTTATAATCCTACCACCCGTCTTTCTATGTGGGACCGACCTGATGATCTGATTGGAAGGGCGGATGTTGACAAAATTATTCAGGAGCCCCCTCATAAAAAAGGAATGGAAGAAGTGAAGAAACTGAGTAAGTTTTAAATTAGGAGTTACCCTCTAATTTTAATACTCTTTTAATATTTTTATGGAAAATGTGAGGCAATTTAGAAATCCTCTCTGTTTTCAAGGAATATTTGAGAAATGGAAAATAGACTGCTCTTCTAGGTTGAGTTCAGTAATTTAAAAAGTAGAGAATTTGGGTAAAATTATGTTTTGTAAAATATCATATATATATATATTTTTAACTTCTTGTCCTTTTCAAGGTTGTCAGTCCAAGATATGTAGGTACTGCTCATGCTTGCTCCATGCTTATTAAAATGCTCCTCAGTGAGCCTTTTAGCACCTTTTGTGATTAGTAATATATATTTTGAAATAAACTGTACAGAGTATTTTTAAAATAAAGTTTACTAAAGTTTTGTAAAATAAAAATGCAAAGGTCTTTTAAACTTGATGAAATTTAGAGAAGATAAGCCTTATTCCTGAGACTAGGGAGACTCCTGCACCTTATTAAGAGATAATCTTTTAATCTACTTTATGCTCAGATAGCATTTCAGTATATATGATATATAATAAGTAGAAATATTTGTACATATTTTTATTGCATGTGTTTTATTGGTAATTTGCCATTGTATTGATATGATTGTGTGTTTTTTTTAAAAAATAACTATTTATTTATTTATTTATTTTTGGCTGTGTTGGGTCTTCGTTTCTGTGCGAGGGCTTTCTCTAGTTGCGGCGAGCGGGGGCCACTCTTCATCGCGGTGCGCGGGCCTCTCACTGTCGCGGCCTCTCTTGTCGTGGAGCACAGGCTCCAGACGTGCAGGCTCAGTAGTTGTGGCTCACGGGCCCAGCTGCTCTGCGGCATGTGGGATCTTCCCAGACCAGGGCTCGAGCCCGTGTCCCCTGCATTGGCAGGCAGATTATGATTGTGTTTTTAAAGAACCCCCTTGTGTAGTATAGAAGCATGATAAATGAATCATTTAATACTTCAATTGAAACAAATCCTGGTATGTCATTTATAATAATTGAGAAATCTTCGTAGATTATATATACGTGGTACTAACATTTTCTGCTTACTAGTGATTTCCAAATTAGTGAAACTTCATCTACCCGGTGCAGAAGATATAAGGGTTTGATTCATTTATTTGATAAATACATGTATTAATAAACATTTCAAAATGAATCAAAGATTTAATGTAAAGGGAAGATGAATAGAGGAGGTGTAGAATTATCATGCTTTGTTTAATGTTTTATAAAGAAGTGTTATGAGATAGATATATAAACAGTAATTTTTTAAAAGAAAAGATTGTGTACATGTGCATATAACTATTCATAATATTTGAAATTTTTTTTTGCCAGGGCACCCAACCCCAACAATGCTGTCCATCCAAAAGTGGCAGTTCTCTATGAGCGCAAGTGAGTGAACTATAAGTTGCAGCTTTAAACAAATGCTGCTAAACACCAGTGTTCCAGTAGTGGTTAGTGGAAGGATTCATACCTAACTATTTAAATTTTGGCTTGCTTATTTTTATTCTGATAGTTTAATTAAATTTTCTTATAGTTAAAGAAGAACAAGAATTAATGGAAGAAATGAATGAAGATGAACCTGTTAAAGCCAAAAAACGGAAGTAAGTAATACTTAACAGTTTATGTAATTTAGGTAGATTTTTACCTTTTGGAAGCTGTGTTTAGGCGCAGTCAGTTCATGATTGGGACAGGTAATGTGTGTGTTAGGAGACAGAAGTCATGATTGCTCTCTTTAGGCCTGTTATTAAAAAGCTTTGCTTCAGGATGTAGAAATGGTGTCCCTTCTGTTGCTAGATGTGCAAAAGATTTGGTTATTTAAATATGTATTATAAAGTCAAATGACATTCTAGGAGTTAGTTGATAAATTATTTTCAGACATTCATTATGCCTGAATTTTATAAAAATGTTTCCTCCCTAATGTAGACCCCAACAGACACCATTCCAAAAATGTGATAAATGTAGACCCAGATTTCTCTCTCTTTTTATATACTGGTCACTTCACTAGTCCTTGTGTCCGTGGTCATTACTTGGAAGGAACCCATCAGCTTATTAGAAAGTGCTCTGAGAGAAAGAGAGTGGTATAAGTGGAAGTATTAGCTTGACCAATGCTTGGTAAAATATGAATGTTACTAACTATGGGGGGTGAAAGGGTGGGGTAGAGGGTGTTTGTGTATGGGCCGGGGAGGCATGGGACCATTATTTAGCAGCAAAAAGGAAAGTTTGAAGATGTTACTATGGACTGGTTTATCGTAGTCCTTATCTGAAAAGGACAGATTGAATGCAGCCAAATTATGGCAAAGAAATCAGTAAGACAACCCCTGTCAAGGGTGGTTCTTTTATTAAAAAATTTCTTTATTGGCAACAATGTTAAAGAAAGTAAGATATTAAAGAGTCACTCATAATTGACCACAGTAACAACAGCTGTTTGAATTTTTACAGTTGACTTTTTTAGTTCTTGACCAAATGTATAAGTATTTTTATTGGTTGTAATCAACTGAATTTGTGTTCTTTTTTTAAAAAAAGGAGGATAAGACGTTTGTTTTCTTAATTATTATAAATGACTGTATTCATTCTGTTTATGTACCATAATTTTGGATGTTCCTACAATGTTAAACTTTTAGGTTGTTTTTAATTGTTTGTTCTTATAGACAACTCTGTAAGGTTTTTAACTGCTTTTATCAGGAGAATGTCAAAGAAGTCCTTTATGTGGATTGCCCGAGCTTCTCTATTTAGGTACAAAGCTAAAAGCCTATTTTTCCTGGCTTAGTTTTTCTTTATTTCTTTTATTGAGATAGATAGTGATAGTTTGTACTGTGACATTTTCATTTAGTATAATTCTGTAAAGGTTATTTGTTTTCATTAGTTGTATTTCTTGGATGTCTTTTAACTCTTTATTTAAATAGTTCTTAAATGAATTATTGTAAGAGGGTATATTGTTTGGCAAATTGCTTTTACCTGTTTGTTTTGTGCATATCTTAGGTCACAGACTATCTCGCTAAGTTCCTGCAGGTCACGGACTATATCTTCTATTTTTGATTCATTCCCTAAATTGCCAATTACCTCTCACTATATTTGTGGGCTGGCCTTATTAGTTCCATTCATCTCCTGGGCTACCTTCGTTTTCCTATATAGCATGCTTTTGAATTTCCTGATGTTCTGTTTTCCTAATTCTCTTAAGTTTATGCAGGAAATATGAACCAGTTTTATTTTTATACTTAGCAGATCAAATTTAAGAAGGAAGATCTGCTTAAACACACCTGAATGTTACTGAATTACTTTTTTTGATTATTCACATGAATGGTCCTTCTTCATAGGGCAGAGGTTTGAGAGGTGACTCAATTGCATGTTTACAATCTCACTTGAGTACCGTACAGCAGCAGGGTTGCCCTTAGCCCTGAGGTGCATTTTTGGAGAAACAAGAAGTAGTTTAGTCATTGATGAGCAGTTCTAATTCCACCTAACTACTCCGGGGCCTATGTTGCTCTCTGGGACCTGTCCTTCAACTTAAATCTCAACTTATCACCCAGAAAGTGAGTAAAAAAAATGTCAGGTAGGTAAGGTATATATCTCACATATCCACTTGGCCAGGTTTGCAGATATTTTCATTTTATTTTCAAAATAAATATTTGAGATTACTAAGACTTATACCAATTTTTATTAGATTAAAAATTGTATGCATTTATAATGTAAAACATTTTGGAAAATATTGTTTTTCCTGTATCATTTCAAGAACTAAAAATTATATTCTGTGCTGTTTTTGATTCTAGCACATAGAGTTTTAGTGCAATATTAGATAAGTTTTTTGTTTTTGTTTCTGTTTTTAAGTAAGGTAGTTCATTTTGTGTATCAGCTAGTGTCAGGGAGAGACAGCACATTAAAGGTATTTTTCATTCCTAACAATGCAGCCGCTGTAACATCATTAGAAGCTCATTGTAACTTTATTATTATTATTATAGTGAAAGTTGCTTATCCCTTAGAGTTTATTTGAAACCCTCAATATAATTCTTTTTTGCCACAAATATGCTGCTCAGTAGTGAGTCTTGAATATTCCAATGATTTTAAGATTTTAATAAGATTCCTTATTAATATTTTGTCAGTTGATGCCTATATTTTCTTTTTTATAGGAGAGACGATAATAAAGACATTGATTCAGAGAAAGAAGCTGCCATGGAAGCTGAAATTAAAGCTGCCCGAGAAAGGGCCATTGTCCCTCTGGAGGCCCGAATGAAGCAGTTCAAGGACATGCTGCTAGAGAGAGGGGTCAGAAAACAATCTTTGGGGGAGATATTTCTGTTTTGTATAAGTAATATAAATATGTCTTGCTAAAAGGTCAAATCTAAGGTTAGTGCTCATGTTGTGGGGGGCGGAAAAGGGAAGCCTGTCAAATCACTGTACTCTTTCAAACAGCCTTTTTCCTGGCTAATATCATGTTTAACTAGATGCCATTTTACTGTCCTTTTAAGTACAAATAACATTTAACATTTATTGGGTCATTAAATTTTGGTGAGTAATATAAGACGAATATTAACATTACAGAATGGCGGACTACGCGGAATAGGTAAGGTATATGTGATTCTTTTAATATCTACAGAATGGCTTTTGGTTAAAGGAGAACTGGTACTTTATGATATTACTGTTAATGAAGCTTAATTGAGAAGGGATTTCAACCTTTTGATTATATTCACAGATTCATTTGAGTAAGTAAAATTGTTCAACTTTAAATCCCAACATTGTTCACAAGGTTGGAGCAAGCTTGGGAAATCAAAATGCAAATCTTCAAGGCTTTTTCTGATGTACTGATTTTTAAAATGTCACACAGTAGTGGTTATTTTAATGAGTAATTAAGTGTGTGTTATTTCTATATAATATAGAAATGTTCAGAGCCAATTAGTGTGGAAGTGTGCTATTGCTAGCCTCCCACTGCTTGTCATTTATTAGTGATGGAAACGGCAGTATGGTTTTTATTATGTGTCCTTTTTAAGCAGATGTCCTGTAGATTTCAAGCAATATTATGTGACCTTTCTGTTTTTAGAGCCAACTTAATTATGAGGCAATACATTTTTTTATTTTAAAGGTGTCTGCTTTTTCAACATGGGAGAAGGAGTTACACAAGATAGTTTTTGATCCTCGGTACTTATTGCTTAATCCAAAAGAGAGAAAACAGGTAAAAGGAAAATAACAGTATTTAAGTGATGTATATCCCTTGCCAGCACAATTTTTTAAATTAATTAATTAATTAATTAATTAATATAAATTTATTTATGGCTGTGTTGGGTCTTTGTTGTGGTGCGCGGGCTTCTCACTGTGGTGGCTTCTCTTGTTGCGGAGCATGGGCTCTAGGCATGCAGGCTTCAGTAGTTGTGGCACGCGGGCTCAGTAGTTGTGGCTCGTGAGCTCTAGAGCACAGGCTCAGTAGTTGTGGCGCACGGGCCTCGTTGCTCCGCGGCATGTGGGATCTTCCCAGACCAGGGCTCAAACCCGTGTCCCCTGCATTGGCAGGTGGATTCTTAACCACTGTGCCACCAGGGAAGTCCCCAGTATAATTTTTATATTGTAAGGAATAAAGTACGATCCTTTTTTTTTTTTCTAACATAGTACTTTAAGAACAGTTTCATACCTTAGAACATAGTGATCCTTTGTGTGGACATTTCTGCCTCAGAAATACTTGGATTTTTTTGCCATTGTGGACATGGCTTTGCCTCATGCACATTTTGTCCTTATGCTTCATACATACTGATGTTATACCAAGGTTTCAGGGTCATTTCACATGCATTTATTAACTTAGTTTTTACTGGTTAAATGATGCAAATTTAGAGTAGAAAAATAGCAAAATACAGATGAGTAAAAAGGAATAAAATCTACCTCCAATCCTTCCCAACTGATAGGCCCATTGTTGAACACTTGACCCATCCCAACTGTTATGTGCTAATATACATATACATATATATGTGTCTGTATTGTAGATAGACAAGACTCAGTGTGTTTTTATCTCACACATGCTACCCACACAAAGTCCACATCTATTAAGTGGCAACTGTTAAAATGTCTTCTCATTGTAAACTTAGAGTAATAATGGACGCTTCAAGGTCTCTGCTGAACTAGGATTATAAGAACTAGAGTTAACTTGTTACTGAGCTGCCATTTATTTCCACGATGATTCAGTGACACATACCATCTCATAGTGATTACTGCTTCCTCTAAAGCATTGCACACTTCCAACTTACATAATTCCTGAATTACCTGGACCACCCTGACACTCATTTCTGTAAAATGGTGAGTATGTCGAACCACTTGCTATAGTGCTGTTGAGCTACACGATTTCACTTGGTAGAAGTAGTGTCCATCTTCCATATTTATAATTTAATTGTTGTAATAATTCTCTGCACAGTTTGTACCATTATGCATGTAGGTCTAATCATAGACATTTTATGAAGAGATGAAAGTTACAGTGTGCCAGACATGTATTTTAGACTCATAATAGGAAGACATGACTTTCCATATGTATTTGCATCTGTGTTTCATACACTGTAGTCTTTTTTATTTTAAACTATTTGTGTGTGATGGTCTCATATTCACCTCAGTTGATGGCCCTATCAAAACCTCTAAATTAGCTTGATTCTTTACTTTTCCCCACTGTGCATTTCAAGTCTTATCAGCAAAATCTACCTCCAAAACCTTTTCTAAATTATTTACCGTTTATTTACCCCTTATTTACCATTTCTCTCACTATACCCTAATTCAAGGTACCATGGTCATCTGTGTGGCCTCTAATTGATCTCCTTGCCTCCTTCCAGTCTTGCTCTCCTCTGTAGTCAAGTTCTTTTTCCACACAGCAGCCAGACTAATTTTAAAGTTTGACTGACAAATTAAGGCAGTGTTCCCTTGCTTAAAAAATGTTCATTGCTTACTATTTCATTTAGAGTAAAATTGAAACTCTTTTTCATGGCCTATAAGATTCTGCATACACTCATGTCTGCATACTTCTCAAGCCTCTTTTCTTATGTTCATTTATTCTAGCCACGCTGGCCTTGATATGCCTTGGCCAATACAGGCATATTCTGGTACTTATTAGTCCCTTTTCCTGGAATGTTCTTCCCTTAGGTGTTTGCATAGCTGACTAAATCATTACATTCCGATACTTGACCAGGTGCCTTCTGATTAACCTGTCTCTTTGCCTTCTTTACTTTCTTTGTAGCACTCAGAATTCTGCCTAAAATTATCTTAACCATCTGTCTTTTCCTACCACAGAGGGCAGGAACTTTGTTTTGTTCATTGTTCTGTATGTGGTGCTTTAACCTGAATATCCCTGAAGACTTTTTAAAACTTTTGTGACTTACTCTTCATGGCACTGAGTGTTGCAGTTTCTGAGTTAAATTACAAGTGTGTATTGAGAACTAAAATTCTTTTTTAATTTTGAAGGCATTTTATAAGCTGGTGGTATTATTAACTCCTTAATAGAGTTACAGTTAGAAAGAGAAAAAGTATCAAGCATTATTCTGTTTTAAATAAAAACTCAAAGGTTCTCATACTTTTTGAGTAAAAGTCTTTTTAAAACTGAAGTGTAAGGAATGAGGGAACGTAAAGCCAATTATATTGGGAGGCATGGCACAAATAATTAGGAGAAACTTGGAAGCATACCAGAATTTCTAATTTTCTATGAGATGTTCATCTCAGAGAGTGAATCCTAACCTTGGTGTGGGATATCCTAGAGGAGAGGATGCGAAGTTTTTTTCAGCTTCTGAAAGGAAACAATATAAATTCACTTGGCTTTTATTTATAATTTAGTACTTTTACAAGTAAGAAAGTATACACTGAGATAGGAGAGGGGTTGGAAACAACACTCTTCCCCACTTCTGTCAGCCTGCAGATACTTTCATGAGCTACTACAGTGCTATATTTAGGTTTTGAAAATGACCTACATGCCTAGCAGGGGACTGGTGAGATAATTGTATATATTTCTATATAGCTTTTAAAGATTTGTGGATATATATGAACTTACCTGGAAAGAGGTCTTAAGTATTTAGTTAGTTAGTTACGCTGGGTCTTTGTTACGGCAGGGAGGCTCCTTAGTTGCGGCATGCGTGTGGGATCTAGTTCCCTGATCAGGGATCGAACCCGAGGTCTTAAGTATTAAAAAATAAAAACTTTTTCTGTTTTACCTTTTTCCAAGATGTGCATGCACATTTTTAAGGGGCCACAGAATTCTTTAAGATATGTTTGGAAAAATATTAGAGTGTTTTATCTTCCAGAAGACATTTCTTTCAGAGCCTTCTGACTTTCTTCAGTCTGGACTGGTTGCCCTCTACACCTGATGTACAGCTGTCATTTTTGAGGATGACAGCTCTTGATCATCATCCTGGGGATTCCTTCATCTCTCTTTTTTTGTGGAGGGGGGAGTTTACCTGTCTCCTGCATTGTATGTCGTTTCTTTCTTGGTTTACTCTCTTTTAATGCATTCCATCTCTGTAGTAGCTTCCTGAGAGAACGTGCATGGGAAATAAATTTTTGAGGCCTTATATATTTGAAAACACTTTTTATTGTACCCTTATTTGGAATTGTTTGGCTTGCTAAGGAATTTGAAGTTGGAAAATCTTGTTCCTTCAGGATTTTGAAGGCATTGCTCTGCATATAGTTTTCAGTGTTATTTTTGAAACTTCTGTTTATTACCTGTTCCCTTGTATGTGGACCTTCTTATTTTTTCTGTAACATGTAGGATCTTCTCTTAGTCTTCAGTGTTATGAAATTTCATGGTGATTATGTATGGCTGGTGGAAGGGCCCTTTGTGCTAGGCACTTGGTGGCCCTTTCAATGTAGAAACTTTTATCTTTCAATTCTGGTAGATTTTCTTGCATTGCTTTTGTGATTTGCTTCCAGCTGCTTTATTTTTCCATTCTGGGCCAGAGCATTTGTGCTCTGGGCTGGTCCTCAGAGTTTCTTATCTTTTCTCTCTTGTTTTCTATTTCTGTCTTTTTAAAAAATTTTCTGGATGATCTTCTCAACTTTATTGTCTAATAACCCTTCAGTTAGATTTTTTATTTTCTTTGTCACGTTTTAGGAGTTCTTTTTTTGTTCTTTGAGTTTTCTTGTTTCATGGTTGCAATGTCTTAGTTTTATGAGATCGTTTAGGATTTTTTTCTTATTTTTCATTTTCCTGTATAGTCTCTCTTTCCCCTAAGTTTTTTCTGTCTTGGTCTCTTTTTTTCATGTTGGAGAGTATCCTTAGATGTCTTTGTGGACCCTAACTGCTAATGATTAAGAACAAGGCACTAAGATGCTATTTGGGCATTCTTAGCATCTGGGTGGGCTCTCATGATTGTTGGCCTTACTGTAGAACAGTGGTTCTCAACCAGAGCATTTTTGCCCTAGGGGACATTTTTGTTTGTCACAACTGAGGGAGTGCTGCTGGCATCTTTTGGCCAGGGATGCTGCTGAACATGATCTGGTCCAAAATGTCAAAAGTGCTGAGGTTGAACCACCCCCCCCCTTGCTGTAAGGTGGTTTGTTGAGATCCTATAGAGGAAGTAATTTTTAGGCTGGTTAGATCCTGGATAAGGACTTTTAGTCTCCTTGCTCTTGCTGCATTGGTTCTGAAAGAACTGGGTCTTGATATGTGGTATGTAACTGCTTAATTCCCTGTTTTCTCAATCTGGTACGCCTCATTCTTAATTTATGTTCCCCCAGACCAGAGACAGTGTTTTGCCTTTTAGAGCAAGGGTCAGAAAATTTTTAACATAAAAGGTTAGATAATAAATATTTTAGGTTTTGTGGGCCATGTGGTCTCCGTCATGATTGTGTAACTCTACTGTTGTAGTGTGAGAAGACCCACAGATTTATGTAAAGGAATGAGCATGACTGTGTTCAAATGAAGCTTTATGGACACTGAAATTTAAATTTCATTTAATTTTCGTGTATCATGAAGTTTTCTATTATTTTCCCCAACCATATAAAAATATCAAAACTATTCTTGCGCTGTAAAGAAACAGGCAACAGGCCAGATTTGGCCAGCAGATCGCGATTTGCTAATTAACCCTTGCTCTAGAGAATAACCCCTTGCCTTACTGAGTTTCAGGAGTGGCAGTGCCCCAGATACATAAAGTTGGCAAGGAGGATCTAGTGATTAAACTGCTTCTTAAAAAGCTTTATTGTAGCATTACCCTATCCTCACTTCATGGGTATCTGGTGCTATCAATTCTGGAGCTGTTTGAGAATTCTCTAATTTAAAAAATTGGTTACTTTGTTTTCTTGACTGCTGGTTTAGGGTCAGCTTTCTTGTGTCTGCCGAATCCTTTATCACCTCTCCATGTGCTTTTCAGCTTCCAGAGTTGCTGTTTCTTTTTTGCACATTTCTGTGTTCTTACTGGTTTGTGACTTAAAAAGTTCATCATCTTGACTATACATTATTAAGTGGGAAAAAATATATAGAATATGTGTAAAGCAAGATTACATTTTAGGTGAAAATAATTATGTCTTAAAGATAAGCAAAGAAATAAAATATAGGTTCCATATTGTTAATGTTTTTTTGTAGAAGGGATTTGGGAAGACTGATTTAAACATTTTATATTGCTTGAAATTTTAAAAGTAAACCTGTATTCAATTTGTAATCAGAGAAAATGAAAATTAAAGGGGTTTTAACTTTTATTCTGGAAGCCTAAACAGAGGGCGTGTATGCTTGTGTAGTTCTGTCAATTGAAGCTTTAAGGTGAGACTTGCTATAGATCGTCTGCATATAATTGAGTTACCTATGATTAATATACTTCTCCTATTTTTGGACAAAGATATTGACTTAGTATTTTTTTTAATAGATTCTACACTTTGGTATTTAGATTACCTATATGAAAGACTAACTTGTCAAATTGGTTTATTTTTGTAATAGGTATTTGATCAGTATGTAAAGACCAGGGCAGAGGAAGAACGCAGGGAAAAGAAAAACAAAATAATGCAAGCCAAGGAAGATTTCAAAAAAATGATGGAAGAAGCAAAATTTAATCCAAGGTATATGGTTTATTACTATCAAATATCAAAGTATGTATATATTTTCTCCTAGATCAGTTGAATATATATATGTGTGTGTATACACACACACATACACACACACACACACACACACATCTTTTGGACTTCTGGACATGAAAAACTTCTTGTTTCATTATTGGTTTCTGCCTTTCTAATAATCTTCGTTCTTTGGAGGGAATCCCTGGTGCTCTATGAGGCATTGGTTTTCAAGAAAAGGTACCTTTGTTTTAAAAGCTTCCCTCTGAGAATAAGTTTCCTTCTCTGGAAACTGGTAAATGATTAAATATCTGTCCCTGTCTTCTTAAAGTTTTACACATAATGAATTGCAGAGTGGGAACATTATTTTGATTGAGTTGAAGTGGTGAAGGACCTTCCATTTCAAAAATTTCTAAGTGTCTAGATGATTGTCTTGTCTGACATTTTCATTTAATTGTTAATATATATTGAATATATGTAAAGGACTAAAGGAAAGGAGACATTTTAAACTTATGTGCTTAGCATTATAATAACAATAATAGCATCAGTTATTGGATATTTTAGATAGATGTATGAACTTACACATATATGCAGTTAAAGCACATGCATATGTGTATGTATATTATCTCATTCAGTCTTCAAAACAACCAGTGTGATTTAGGTGCTCATATCCTACCTATTTTACAGATAAGGAAAGTAAGATATATGCAAATTAGGTAACTTCCCTGAGTGAATGTGGGATTTCAACTAGGTTCCAGTATTACACAGAATAGTCAAGACAGGGAGAATCACTTTCTTGTAGAGATATTAAGTTGCTTTGAATATACCAGAACATGGAGAATCTCTAAAACTATGGGGTAGAATCATGGAGTCTCTGGGTTAAATGGCACTTTTTATAAAAGTTTATCTTGTTTAAACAGTTATTTTTGTCAGTGGAGACAGGGAAGAGTATTGTTGTTTGGAAAAGTGTATTTGGTACACTTTTTCAAAAGTGTATATTTGAAAAATGAGAAACTTAATGGTGTTATTAATACAGATTTCATAAAAGCAAGCTGAGTATTTGTGAGCATAAAGAATATAATATTCTTCAGAGGTTAACAGAGTTTCAGACTCTCCAGGGGGTCTTGGGCTTTTTCTTAATCAAAAGGGTAAGTTCATGGGTCAGTGTAATTGCAACTGGGTTATAAAAGACGTTTTGGAAGGCAGTTGAGGAAATTGGAACATGAATTGGTATTATATAATATTAGAGATTAGTAATTTTCTTGGATATTGTGGTTATGGAAGAAAAAGGATTTAGTCTCAAGAGATGGGTGCTGAAATGTTTATAGATGGAGTCTCATGATGCCTACAGGTTATTTTGAAATGATTCAGCAAAATGCATCTATAAAAACCCTTTATGGGTCTGGGAATAATTGAGACTCCAATGAGATTTCTCTTTTGTGGATTTGACAAATTAAGTCTTGCTGTATCACAGTACCCTACTGATATTCTTTTGGGGCAGATAGAATTGTTGAAGTGATCTTTACTATGCAGGTTGCTTCAGAAAGTAAAGCCATCTGGCACATAACTGGAAGTCTTAGCACTTGGGGCATTGTGCTGTATTGCTAAATTGATGCATTTTAATACTAGCATAGAGATTAGGACCGATTTTAGTAAGTAGTAGAAAACGAAGAGGAAAAACTTAAAGTTGAGAAAATACCGTCCATAGACCTACTTTGAATTGGGAAAAGGCCACTGGCACAAAGTTCTTCAGTAGAGTTCATAGATATGAAACACTGGAGTTTATTCCAAGGGAAAGAATGACTGGGGAGAATTACCTAACTTTAGTGCCTATTTCTTCTATGTCTTTTTTCTTTTTTAATGGAAATTTCAGGTATACCTCCTATGGTCAACTCCGAGTCACTATGCTCTTTCCCATCCCCTACCACCAACCAACTATCCACCTCACTTTTTTCCTGCAAAGGATTCTTATACCTTGTCTGTTACAAAGTAGCATTTTTGGAATTAAAAGATGAGTCATATGAAAACATCTGTATGGGAACCTAATGCTAAAACTTCATTTTAGTCTCTTCTCGTAAAAAATAGATATATTTTACATATTTTTTAACCTATTTTAAATAATATAAATATGTATAAAATAATTGAATTCTCACTTTTATACATTGATTTTACATTTTAAAAAGTTTAATCAGTAATAATTGCTTTTTTGTCTTAAAATTATAAAGCAAGGTATACTTAATTTATCATGAAAAGAAAATAGATTTAATGGACTACATATGATCCCTTTTCTGGGGTATGCATTTTTATTTTACCATATAATTTTATTATGGTTACATATCCATTGTATGTATATGTATGGTTACATACCCAGTTTTGCAATGTATCCTTTTGTTAAAAATGTTGAATTAATGAAGTTAGATATTGTGAGTAATACCAGTTGCATATAAAAAGATTGTTAGAATCTGGCTTTGGTGAGCAAAGCTTAAAAATAGCAAATGTTAGCAGTGAGTAGTACGCCTAGTCTTCAGTTGATGTTTTAAACTCTAAATTCTAAAGTTAACCAGCCAGTTTTTTCTTGATAATTAAAGTAGTAATTTAATCTTTGTTTTAATACCTAAGAGGAGATGTTTTATTTTTGAATTGAGATAAGTAGTTTTATAGGGGAAAGTAAGCTTTATTTTTCACCTCTAAAAACATGCTAAATATGGGAGTGTTTATTATAAGAGTGAATTCTTATTATATAAGGTGAAATATATCCAAATATATGAAAGCATTATAAATGCCTTTTATTCATGAAGAAACCTTTTTAATACTTAGTTTCATTAGCCCTCATAGACCTTAATTTTCCATATCTCTGCTGAAACTCCCTAATTGTTCATCCATTAAGATCATGTTTTAAATTCTTTGAACATATTTTTTAATTCTTCCAGTATAATTGTAATAGTTTTAAAGGATTTGTCTATACCTAAAACAACATCTGGGCATCCTGGGATAATTTCTATTGGCTTAAAAATTTCTTTTCGTATGGATCCCATGTTTCTTTTTATGTTTAGTGATTTTTAATTGAATATTGGAAATTGTGGATAATAGGTAGAGACTCGAATCTGTTACCTTTCTCTCAAGAGTGTGTATTCTTATTTTAGCAGGCCAATTACAGGCCAGTCACTTTAATTTTAGGTTTGATTTTATGCTTTGTTAGTATGGATCTCAGAAAGTGGAAGGTGTTTTTGTCAAACTTCCGACTTTGTCTCCCTTGTGAATCTTTTGTGGGCTTTGTTGTCTTAATATTGTTCTTTTTCCAGCACTACTCAGTGTCTGGTATCTCTTTTTTGCTCTTAAGCATGTAGCAGTTTGGTACCGGGAGTGGTCTTTCTGCTGGTTTATAGCTTGGCCTTGGCTGTCTACTTATGCATGAGGGATTTCAAAATGGTATTCTTCTGGGGTAGTACCCTCTTTCTATAGCTTATTCCTCTGCCATTTTAGCACCGAAACTCTGATCTCTGCTGCTTCTAGCTCATTGGGACCACTGTACTCTGCTTGGACTCTACCTCTTTGCATTTTGGGAAATTGTCCTGAGGCACAGTGCCACGGGGCTTCTTACCTCAGTCTTACTCTACCTGTTGTCCACTGCTTGAAATCAGTTGCCTCATATATTTTGTCTGGATTTATAGTTGCTTATGGAAGGAGAGCTAATTCAATAAGAGTTATTCCACCATGGCTGGAAGCAAGAATTCAGCCTCATCTTAGGGTGGAAATAGATGGACTCTTCAAGTCTCTTGAAGCACACAAATTCTTTGCTCTCAGATGTCTATCCCCCTAACATCATGCTGATAGTATACAGATCTCTAACCACATTTTCACTCTTCAGCCCTTTTCACTCCTTTCTGTAGGCAGATGTTGGGACTCATTGTCTTGTTGGCACATATTCTTACTGGGAAGATGGTATCGTCTGCTATACCTTTCTACAAGTAGAAATAGCTCTACCAAAGTTAGCACACTTGCCATTTTGTTACAGAGCTACTTTTAGTGAATTTGCAGCCAAGCATGCTAAAGATTCAAGATTCAAAGCAATTGAAAAGATGAAAGATCGAGAAGCCTTGTTTAATGAATTTGTGGCAGCTGCAAGGAAGAAAGAGAAAGAAGATTCGAAGACCAGAGGTGAGAAGGTAAGATGGTTTTAGTTCCAGTGGTGTGATTGATGGGAGTGTGAATGGGAAGGGACTGAGCTGGTGCTGTGTTGCTAATCTCATTCATGGGCATAAATAACAGGACCCACATTTATTGTTTAGCTTTTTAAGTTAACTTTTACAGTTGTTTATAATATCACTTTACTTCCATAATGCATACATTTTAGTAGTGTCACTAAGCTGCATAGATTTTCTTTAAATTTTATTAATACTAGGATGCACAGTAAACTCAGAACTGGTTATTAGGCCTATCTATTCACTGGTGCCTGCCTAAGATTTCAAGGTTCTTTATAGGTAGTAACATTTAAGTTTTTCAAAAAGCTTCTTTATATTTTTTGCCCTCTAAAAGATAGCACTTTAGTGACTTTCTAATCTTTTAGTAAACATATCTTACATATGAATTATTGCTTATCAGAATTAAAGGTCAGCTATTAAAGGTTAATGAATTCCAAATGTCATTTGATAGTGGTGTCAGGAGTGGAGAGGAGCTCACCACTGAGGAGGCAGACTGGTAGGGAGGTGGCACCAGTGGTGCGTAAACCATCAAAACATAACAGCCACTCTCCTTAGTGACCCTGTCTGCTTTGTGAATAGAGAAAAAGAACCTCTGAAGCTTTATCATTCTTGACATTTAAAATTGCCTCTTATTCTAGAAAGTTAAAATATTACAGATTCTATTAAGAAATGTTGTTATGGAAGTAACACCACTTTTGTTGGGAGGAAGCCTCTTTCATTGAAAATAGCAACAGTATTAGGTGAAATAACTTTTGTCAGAAATAACTGAAATTTCCTGATTATCTGATTTATTATGCTTCAAGGTAGATTTTTCCAGAATTATTTCACTGTTGACTGTCTTTGGTAAATGATTATGCTTCTCAGAGGAAATGTGCAAGGTTGAGTTCTGCATAAACATTTTGACTGTTGAATTTGAATCATGTCAGTGAATTGTTTGCTACTTTTGACTTTTAGTAAGAACCTGTTTTTTTAAAGAAAACCAAGTAAATAAATGATTGATATCGTATGATTGCTTTTAAACAAATTGAATGTTTTTCTCTTTGCATTTGTAACTGATGTTCTTTTTCTAAACACTTTTTTTGGTAATTATTTTATGTATTCTGTTTTATAACAAGTGGATAGGCTTTATAGTTTTGTGCTGTGTGGCCTGTCAATCAGTTTGGTCTGAGAGCTGTCAGTCACTGCTGCTACGCAAAGTATTATGGGATTCTCTAGTGAGGAAAGCATTGATATCTCTCTGTGTGGTCACTTTAGCCTCCCACAGTTCCGGTACATTACATTTTTTTTAGTCTTTTTCCTTATGAAGTAATGAGAGTTGTGCCCAGGATGTGTTAATTAAAATAAGAAATTAAATAGACATTACATCTAAATAAACTTAATATATTCAGCTTTACTTTCTTTTGATTGTAAAATTTGAATTCTCTAAATTAAAGGTTTATCTTTGTACTATTACATTGAAAAAAAAGGAAATTACCAAAGTAAAACTTTCTCAGTCAATTTAAAGAATGCAAAATCAATTGCTAACTAGGTTATGAAAGCAGAAATCTTTGTAAAGGTTTAAATGTACTTTTTATACTCAAATTTTGAGAAGTATCTGGTTAATGAAGTTTTATCACTTCATGACTTTCACTGTGTATTTATTTTTATGAAGTACATTGGCAGTACATTTTTTAAAAATGGCATTTTAGCTATGTGTAATTGAATGGTAAACTGGTATATTGGAGTTTCTTTGTTCTTAAGATTCCTAACTGGTCTTTGTAACATTGAGACAATTGAATCAATAGCTGAATAGTAAAAATTTAAAGCTAATTACTTGCTGAGTCAAAAACCTGTGAAGGGCATTGACTTTTGGTGAAATCCTTTTTTTTCCCTTTAGGAGGCATTTTCAAGCTAAAGGGTGCAATCATCATTTTCATGTAGCTTTTCACTGGTAGTTTTATAAAAAATGCCCCCAAAGCTGTTTTATTGGACTGTTTTGTTTACCAAAGTAGCTACCCTCTAGTTTTTGTTTATTTGATTATAATTTATTATTATTATAACCAATTTTTATTAAATTATGTTTCAAATAATTTATTTTTTGGAACAACAGATTTGAAGTTGCATATAATGGAGTTAATCCTCTTATGAAGTTGGCATTTTTCTCTCTTCCCTCTCTTTTGAATTAGCTGCTGAGCAATTTTTGTTGCAGTACATTAGGCTGAAGAAACTATTTCTCCCTTTTTAACTAAACAGCTTAGTTGGTAAGGTACTTCCGTTTTTGGAGAGAAGAAAATAGGGACAGTAGGACCTTGAACTGTTGCTAATGGAAATTGACATTTATGCAGTTGTTAAATAATTCTCATATAAAAAGCAGCTTCGGTAAGCCATTTGTAACCTGTCATGGTAATATCTACAGTGAAAGAAGTTAAATTTTATTTAAAGTTCACTTTGTTTATACATCATATATTTTTTTAACTATATGATAATTCTTTATAGGCTTCATGTCTAATGTTTGAAATATTTTTAAGTTAATGTATATTCTTATGGCTTAGAAAGATTCCTATTTGATACAGCTTACATGTTTCATTTAATGTAAATTTTGCCTTCTAGTTATCCCATGCATCTGGGAATTTGGTGTTCATTGTGTCAGATACAAAGTTAGACAGATGAACAGAAAAGTAATGTTACACCGCTACCTCAAGTAGTTTCTTTATTGCCATCTAGAAATATTGGGCTTATGAGTTATTTCTCATTAATCCAAACAGTCAAGAGCCAAGTTAGGTGAGTGGAGAAATCCACAGCTGAATAGCTCATCTTTTAAAAAGTTCTCTAATGCAGAAGCTCTGTTTTTTATAACCTTACAAGTGTTTTCTAGAAAGGACATTTACCTCCCTTTTAATCCTCTATTAGGAGAAATGAGGTTACAGTGAGAAGTGAGAGGGTTGAAATAGGCAGAAGGAATGATTCATTTATTTTGTGCCCACACAAAAATTCTGATTCCATTTCTAATTTCTCATTCCCTTGGTCAAGTAGGAAGGCAACATGTTTAATTCCTATGGGGAGGAGAGGTTCTTGACCTGGTCAGAATCCTCTGTTGGAATGACTTTAGCTACCTCGGAGGTCTTCCCTGGTAGCAGTACATAATAATTTAAATGTGACTGAATTTTAGAAGAGGTCCTCAAAATGCATAAAAACAAATGCCTTGTTTATTCTTTTCTTCTCTTATTAAAAAGGTAAAATTTTTAACAATTCTAACAAATTTTTCCAGTTTTAACAATTTGGAAGAGACGTTCTAAGTATTGTATATGTTGACACTAAAAGGTTAATATTATTTAATACCTTTAGTATAATGTTACTAACTTGGTACTTGATTTGTTAAGAACGTTAATTTCATTGACACTTATATTCTGGTGAAGGCATACATGTTTAATGGCTAAAGAGCACAGGAAATCTGAATGTAGTGGTTTTTTTAGAAATGACTAATTATGACCATCGAAATTGTATAATTTTCTTACATATAAAGGTAAAAACATTGCTCTTTATTAAAACCAAAATGTAAAAGTTTATTGTTTGTTTTTACACATTTGACAGTATCATTTCAGATTTGTAATGAATAAGACTTGCTCTTTGTGCTCAACTGGTTCTAAATTCCCCTGTTAATTTTAACAAACAGTTTTATTCATCTACTTTTTAAAATATTCTTGCTATCTTGATGTTAAAGTATTTTTGCCATTAGTTCATAAGCCTGAATCTTATGGCAAATGGCAAATTCATATTCTTCATAAAAACATGGCAGTTCTGAGATCAAAAGTTATAAACAACCTAAAAAAGTTGTTTCTATATTTGAATAATTTCATTGAAGAATATGATTTATTTTGAATTTGGTAGATTTTAAATGAGAGCCTGTATGTGTATTGATTTTTATATTTCTCGTAAAAGAGCAATTCTGATCTTCTTTTTTACTAAAATTCTGCTCTAACTGCATTAAAAAAGTTATTCTCATCTTTAAGGTAAGTGAACTTTTTTTCTAGTTGTAAACATTTATGTATGAGGAATTTCTTATAGCATATTGTTTTCCTCCCACCTCACACCTGTTTTGAAATACAGATAAAATCAGATTTCTTTGAACTATTATCTAATCATCACTTGGACAGTCAGTCTCGATGGAGCAAAGTAAAAGACAAAGTAGAAAGTGATCCACGTTACAAAGCAGTGGATAGTTCATCAATGAGAGAAGACCTTTTCAAACAGTACATTGAAAAAATAGCCAAGGTAACCATTGTGTTTACTCATACAGTAACCATGGAATAGTAAAATTCTTAATTGCAGTATAAAGGCATTTGCTACTGTTTTGGGTTTAGAATTTTTCTTGTTGGTATTCCTAATAGACTCTCTAGTAGTTGACTTTGAAATGAGTGTTTAGGTATATTGGTTAAAAACTAGGTTTGAAATTTTGTATTTGGCAAACTAGTTATTCTGTGGAGGCATATTTTGATGGAGTTAGTAAGAAGGTTAATGTAATTTCACTTTTACAGAATTTAGACTCAGAAAAAGAAAAGGAGCTTGAAAGGCAAGCCCGCATTGAGGCAAGCCTTCGAGAACGAGAAAGAGAGGTGCAGAAGGCTCGTTCAGAGCAAACAAAAGAAATAGATCGAGAGAGAGAACAGCACAAACGAGAAGAAGCTATCCAGAATTTCAAGGCTCTTCTGTCTGATATGGTATTACTATTTTGCTTTTTTCTCTGAAGTACTGGATATTAGAAATCTATTATGTTACCTCATTAGTGGACATTTTAATATTCTTTAAATTGACTCAGAGATATAAGTTAGTAAGTTACCTATAAAGTATTTTTAAATTGAATACTTGGTATTAACACCATTAGAATAGGAAAACCCTAGTTATTTAAAATTTTCAGAGGTTTGATGTTTGTATGAAAATTCATGATCTTTTAGTCTCAAAGTTTTTAAAAAAATTTTCCTTGATGAAGTCATCTTAAATCATCACACTTGCATGTCATAGTAATAAAGTGTTCTGAACATAAGTTCATCTTTTGATGATTTGGGTCATCATTGTGATGATCAGTTATTGTACATGTAGACGGTATGGAATGTAGGACTGGAGGTGTACTGACCCCTGGGATTTTTTTTTTAAATCTTTCTGTATTATCCAGGGTTGTTGAGGTAGGTAGGGTTTTTTGTCCCTACACCGAATGCCCCCAGACCACTCTGCTGTTCTACTTGTTTTTTCCTCTTCTCTTTGTCATTGTCTCTCCTACTGTTTCTTTTCTTTCTTTCAACAAGGCTCTTCTCATCACTCCTGTTGCTTCTTCTGATTTCTTCCCTTGCTTCTGCTGATCTGTTTTCAATGACTTTTTTCTGTTCTCTGGACAATTACAGTTGTTTCTTGTTTTCTCTCTCTGCCTCTGCTTCCCCCAAATTCATCCTCTTTATTGCAATCACAGAAGTCTTTGTAAAAAGCAAATCTGATGATCTTGTCACTCTCCCTGTTACTTGAAGAAGGTTAAGGTCCTCCCTACTTCTGGAAGTTGCCTACATTTCAAATTCAGTCTCCTTAGCATAATATAAAAAACTGTTCATTCCTTGACTTCCTACCTTCATATTACCTTATCCTTTTTGGTTTCCTCTCTTGCCCCCTAAGCTGTAGCCTTGCTGAACTTACCTTTAATGAACCATACTTAACGTTTAATGAATGCTGTCATTACACATGCCAATCCCTCCACCTATAATGCTTTTAAATTTCCCACCACAGTGGCAAACTTTGTCATTCTTGAGGAGCACACTCAAGTATCTCTCTGTAAGGCTGATCCTGACCCATCTAGGCAGATTTGATCTCACTGTTGCCATTTACCAAACTTGTGCTCAGCATATACCTTTGCAGCACTTATTACATGTTAGTGCAGTTCTTTGCTTATATGCCTATCTTCCCTACAAAAAGTAAGCCCTTTGAAGGAAGACATAACTGTGTTATTTATTTAGTATTCCCAGTGCCAAGTTCAGTGTTCACCTGACATGTTTTTAGGTGCTTGATAAATGTTGGTTAAATAAATGTTTTTATATTTTTCTTCTTTCTTACTTTTCTGTCTTTTCAGCATCCCATATTTCTTAGCATTGGCAGAGGTGTGACTTAACTTGTAATGCCATTACCATCCATGCAGCATACCTTTCTGCTGGTTGCTGAACCAGCCAGACCTGTTATCTTGTTAATGAAGTTAATTCCTGCTTGTGTGTGAAAGTGTCACTTCCAGTATGTAGTTAAGTCCCAGATTGAGCTCAAGAAAAAATTTTTTTATCTGGTGAGCTGCTTGTGCTGTGAGATGGTATATTTCCTCTTTTATTTATATCCATTTCTGCTACTACCAGAAGTTGGTATGATGTTCAGGAGAGTACCTAGGTACTTAAAGTTCTTAGGGACCATGGTTGATGGGAGATATCCTGTCTTCATCCTTGCCACCTCTAAACCCATACTACATAGCTTAGGTGAGCTCTGGGAGGTGAGATTTTCAGTGACTGCTTGACTGAGATGGAGTCATCAGAAACTTCTTTTATTAAGTGTATTGTTCCTAAACCAAATAAATGATTCTTTTATTGATGAAATATGAAAAGGTAAGTCTGTTTGGTGATAGATACCATTCTCTATTTTTAGGTACGTTCTTCAGATGTGTCCTGGTCTGATACTCGGAGGACTCTTCGGAAAGATCACCGCTGGGAATCTGGATCCTTGTTGGAAAGAGAAGAGAAAGAGAAGCTTTTTAATGAACACATTGAAGCACTTACCAAAAAGAAGAGGGAGCACTTTAGGCAACTTTTGGATGAAACTTCTGCAGTAAGCGGCTCTTACTTTCCTACTTTAACCTAGATGAATCTTTGTTAATAATTCCCAAAGTAAAACATTGATATGACTTTTAATGTCGTTCTCTTTAGACCCATTACTGGAGTTCATGGGTTTTATGATACTTTGTTCTCCGATTTTTTTGTTCGTTTGCTTAAGTTAAAATGTTGATGGTATTTTCACTGTTTAGAAGTTACTTCCTTTTGCAGTTTTTAAGTTCGTGTCTGCTCCCTTAGTAATTCCATATGTCCTTAGCTGTGTGTGATCATTGATGCTTCCTGATGATAGAGTTAATAGATTCCTTCTTTTGCTCCATTTTCAATTTGGTACCGTGGCCCTCTTGTTTGGCAGTTTGTACCCTTTGTTCAGGTTTTGCTCCTATTTATCTGATCTCTCTTTGGTGATGGTTTCTTCAGAAGTTATGATGTTGCCCATGGAGATACAGGGTTTGCAGGTGATTGTCTTAGGTCACCTTGAAAGTATGGCCATGAACATAACTCTTGTGGTAAGCCAACAAAGAGAAACTGCATTAAAGCTGCTTCCCTGTCCCTAACTTAGTCCAGTTATGCTTGGGCATTATAAGAGATTGCAGGTCAGTGTAATATTATGTACCGTATGTGCTGCAGTTTGATCCCCTCAGTAAAAGTGAGTTCTATTTATGTTTTTTATTCACTTGTCTTTCAAAGATCACCTTAACATCCACGTGGAAAGAAGTAAAAAAAATCATTAAGGAAGATCCTCGGTGCATTAAGTTCTCCTCCAGTGACAGGGTAAGAAAATTTTGTCTGAGATTTACTTTCAGTTTATAAATATTAATTGGGTGCTTAATCAGCAGCACTAGTATCTTGACTGAAATGAAGTTGATGGTTTTAAGTGAATAACTTTTAAGTGTATGAGAAATAAATCTGAATTTCAAGTTTATATTTTCTTTCTTGTACAGTATATTAACAAGACAGCACAAGAGGAACTTTAAAAATTTAATCCTTGGGGTTAAGCCTGTGTTTTGGGATCTTCTAAGAGACTAATGAAGCTATAGTTTTTATTTATTGTATAGTCAGGTCCCACTAGATAGATATATTCAGCCTGGCAGTTGGTACCAGGCTATCAAAGTGCTTGACTCTTACAGCCACGCTAGCAGAAAAACATAACATGATCTCTAGTTCTTATATGCTCCAGAGACTTTGGAGTAGGGGAACCTCAGATGTGTGAGGTTTGTAGAAGCTGAGCTCTCTTCTGGTGCACTCTGGCTCCTGTGTAGGAGAAGAACTCACCAAGGGTCTGAAATAGTGAATGATGTCAAGGAAAGTGTAGCTCATTCCAGTCCATTTTGTCCCTCAGCCTTCATATGTTCCTTCTTCCCATCATTCTGTCCTGGTTGGTTTCTCTAGGTCTAGAGTCCAGAAAGCCCATGATCTAATATTCTTCCCCCTCTTACTCCATTAGGTGGAATTTTAGATGTGTGGACCACAAAATATACGTGGTTGGAAAAGAGTGGTAGACAGATAGCTGAGAGATCCAGTCTCAGTCTCTAACTTTTCTGATTTTTAGAATTGATAATAAGGTCTTTTTTTTTTTTTTTTTTTTTTTTTTTTAAAGCTCAGAGTTTATACTTATTTTTGCTATTCCCTTACCAAGCTCCCTTACTGAGCTAAACGCTCAGTTGAACTTATTAAAGTTCTGAGCATTATCTTATAAATTATACCACATTATTTTTGTGCTTGAAGATATAAATAGTCTTTAGGAATGCACATTTAACCCTTAATTTCCTTATTTTTAAGAGTGTCTACCTCTTGAGGTTGTTATGAAGGGTAAAGGAGATATCTTATAAAACCCTCAGCACAATGTAGCACATAGCAAGCCCTGAAGTTTTAGCTACTACTAATATATGGTTCCTCATTCTTGCTTTTTCCCTTAAAAATGTACACTGCAGATTTTCCTTTTTAATGAATGTTACATGGACAAAACATACCTTATTGCCTTTTTCTTTTGAATTTTTTTATGTCGTGACTTACAGGTTACTTGTTTAATAAATAATTGAAACTAATTTTGGAATTAGTAGAATTTTCCCCCCTAATCTTATTGTCCTTTTGCAGAAAAAACAAAGAGAGTTTGAAGAATACATCAGAGACAAATACATCACAGCCAAAGCTGACTTCAGGACGCTTTTGAAAGAGACCAAATTTATAACATATAGGTGTGTGCAATGAAATGTTTCATATCAGCAGTCATTGTCTTTACTAGTCCTTACTCTGATGGCCAAAGCATACTTTGCATTCACACACATGTTGACATTATTAATTTTTAGGAGTAAGAAGAAGGCAACTTTATCAAAGATTGAATACAGCCCATATCTACCCTTACCTTTTTTCTTTCTTTTTTCTCTTTTTTTTTTCAAAGAAAGGGCCCAGATGTTAATTCTTATTTTGTGTTACCCACCCATCCAGTTTTTAAACATACTTTTGTTTTCACTTCACTGCTTTTTTAGAAGTATTTCCAAATATATAAGAATTGTATTTCATGAAGAGACTTAAAAAAAAAAAACTTTCACTATCAGTTATCTTTGCCTCCTCTGAAGACTATTCAGTGTTCATTCTAAAGCTTGAAATCATCTTATTTGAGCTCAGCAGAAACATTTTTTCTCAGAGGAAAGCAGTTTGCTGGATACTTTTAAATTAAAACTTTAAATTATAAAATCAGAGCTTTAAAACAAATTTTCTCTGTAACATACCCAGTAGTTCCCCAACCCCAGCAAGTTGTCATCGGGAGAACAATTTTACATTGCTTAGCAATCAGTATGCAGGAAACCATTTTTGTTTCATGCTCCAGCTTTTCTTCTTTTAAGAGAAAAATTTGAAACATCTTAATGAAGGGTATGTGCACGGGAGGATAGATAGTGCTGAGGGTGTGGTTTTTAGGTATTTTGTGATTGGATTTTTTGGTCAGGATCCTTAATGTTTTGCATCAGCTTGGGCATTTAAATTAGATGTGAAGTAAGACTTCTTTCTACATTTTTATAGTTAATTTAGTGAAAGATGTGAAAGTGAAAGCTTGTGAAAGATGCTGGGATTGGCAGCCCCGCAGACTGAAGTCCTCTGTTCATCCACAGAACAGGTACAGCACGGGCAAGATTTACCCACCCACCCTCAGCCCTGATCTGGAGGGACCACCAGTAGGGGTGGGAGGGTAATTCAGCTTCTGAGGCCCTTTCACTCCTTGGAGTCTTTGCTGAGGCGACTTACAAAGGTGACCACTGCAGTGAAATTTTTCTTAAAAAAAAAAAAAAAAAAAATGGAAACACAATTAGGAACTAGATGGACATTTCCAGCTCATTTCTGAAAGACCTATGAACAGCAGTCAGTAATTCTTGGACTTCTTTTCTTATTTCAGATCCAAAAAGCTAATCCAGGAATCTGATCAGCACCTGAAAGATGTAGAAAAAATTTTGCAGAATGACAAACGGTATCTAGTACTAGACTGTGTGCCAGAGGAGAGGCGCAAACTGATTGTGGCATATGTGGATGACCTGGATCGCCGGGGTCCACCCCCACCTCCCACAGCATCAGAGCCCACAAGACGATCAACAAAATAATTCTGAATACTCTTCCACAGGGGTGTCTGTTAATTCAAAACGCTTGCATGAGCCAATTTTCAGGTTTTTACATGTATGTGCGTTAGTCAAACTATTGCAAAACCATCTGATGAACAGAAGGAGAAGCATCCGTGAACAGTTTCTGAACAGAGGACACTTTGGAAATATTTATGCTTTTCTTTGTGTGGCATGACTGACTTGCATACTCAAATATAGGCTGTCTCTAGTAAATCTAAAATCTTGAAGCTAAAAAATTATCCTTTTATGAGGTGTGGAAGTCAGTGACTTTTGGTGACGTTCTTTCTAGCAGTGTTATAATACATGCAAGACGTAAGAGCATTTGTGGTTTGAACTTGCAAGATGCAGATACCACAGACTCCAGAAAAACCTAAGTTGGGGTTTGTTTTGTTTTGATTTTGTTTTTTAAAGCGGGTAAAAGACAAAACACTGAAAATTGAATTCTTATCTTCCAGAGGCTAAGATTATTATAATGGACATACTTTTACCTTTGTCTCTAAAGAACACTTTAGTTTTATTTGTTCACTTATGTGCTTTGATTATCCCCTTTGAATTATAGGCCAAGTCTTGTTGTTTAGCCTAAGAGAAGATTTATTTAGTAATTTCTTCTCAGGTATGGAACCACGGTCATAACTAACATGTTGACCAGACTAGGACTGCTGTTAAACACATTTTATTCACCATTAAGCGATCTTTATCAATATTCTGGATTAGACAACAAATTACCTTTCTTGGGTGTTCCCTGTAAACTGTACTCCTATTTGAATGTTAAATTTTTGTTTCTAAAGTTTAATTTTAAGATGTTTGAATGTTCAGTTTATGTATTTGAACTACAATAAACCAACCCTTTTTATATACATGGATTGTATATGATTATTGTTATATAATTTATAAATACTTCTTTTAAACCTGTTCTTAAAAGCAGCAGCAAATGTAATTTGGCACAAAGAAAGTTTAAATTTTGAATATCGCATCATTTTAAAAGGCTTGAATATAATAAATCACTTGCATCATAAAAGGGAAGGAATTTGTGAAGAACCATTTTGGTGCTCAGTCTCTTAGCGGTGCCTTAGTGCTTCATAGCAAGAAGATGCTGATTTTTGTCTGTTTTCTTGTTTTTGTCTTTTATATTAACATATTGATGATGAATGCCTTTTTGGACTCCTTTCAATGTGTCATACACATCATACTGTGAAACTTACCTTTGATTCCCAATTGCTCTTTCTAGCTTTACCTCCCCAGTTTAAAAAGATCCCTCTATTTCATTACTTCATAGATTGCTAGTTTGAGTTACCACATAAATAAAATGTTTAAGAAAAATATATGTTAACAGGATAAATTGTTTTCCCTGTTAACTCACACCTGCTGTGATTGCAACAAAACCTAAAAAAAGGGACTACGGTATTTGTATTTGTTGTATGCATACAGACCCAGACACGCATCACACACATACAAAACTACAGTCACATCTCTGTGACTTAGTGCTTAGCTTAAATACATGAAGCGCCACAGAAATGATGTGAGTTCTTTATATAGCAACCTGGAGTGGGTTATCTGACTAAAGTCTAACCTATAAAATTGGTAATTAACAGGATTTTTTTCTTTAATAAATCCATTGAGTGATTTTGAAGCTTGTCAGAAGTGAAACAAAATGCATGCCCAAAGGAACACAATTATTATAGAATAGGACTGTCCTACAAAGGTGAAGTTTCTAGAATGCTTTATTTTGTTATTCTGAATTCCACATAGTATTGTTTGCCTACTCACTATGTTCCGTTTCTCACCATAGAAAAGTGTGAAGAAAATGGTTTGGTGATACCTATTTTAGTTTCCTACTTTTGCTGTAAAGTATTTGGGATTGATTTTTCACGTAAGGTGTAAATCAAACTTTTCTATGCAGATTTCTTTAAGGGAGCGAGGACTTTGTATATTAGGTTCTTTTTTTTTTTAATTGAAGTATAGTTGATTTACAGTGTCATGTTAGTTTCAGGTTACAGCAGAGTGATTCAGTTATACATATGTATATACTTTTTCAGGTTCTTTTCCCTTATAGGTTATTACAAGATATTGAGTATAGTTTCCTGTGCTATACAGTAGGCCCTTGTTGTTTATCTGTTTTATATATAGTAGTGTGTGTATATTAATCCCAAACTCCTAATTTACCCCCCTACCCCCCATGAGGTTCTTAATGACAGGGTCATTTTAATTACATTGTGTTTCAATATTTTCATTTTGATATGGAGCTTATCAGCAAGCTCTTTAAAAATACATGGTTCGTTGTGCTCTGATACCTGTGCAAGTGTTAAGGTCTGACCTCCCTGTAAAGCCCCCTTGTGCAATGATGATTTCGAAAGCAGCATTCAAGACAAAGCTTTAAGTCTCCAAAACTATCTGAAGTAAAACAATTGTTTTTATTTGATTACAAGTTAAAATGTCACACAGTGAAAGCTTACATCCTACATTTACTATAGATAATGAACATAAAAATCTTTAATTCAAATAGTTCATCACAGTTTTAAAGGTAATCCAATTATATAGCTATTGTCTCACAAGACAGTATTTTAGGTACTTGGGTTAACTGTACTTTATGTGCTCTTGTGAGCCTTAAAATGAAATATGTTATGAACCAAGGCAAAAAGCCTTACCTTCTGTGTTAAAAAAGCAAATTATGACCATTTATAAAGGACAAACCAAAAAACCCACAGACTATACATTAAAAAAAAATTCCATCCACAGCATATTTTTATATTTTCTCCACTGCTTGCCCTAAATGCAGTTTTTTGTTTGTTTGTGTTTTCAGAGAGAACCCCTCAGTGAAAATATCCCAGAATTCCATTAGAGTAACCAAGAATCATGGATAATTGTCTTTATTATATTTAATAGGGGAAGAAATGTTATCATCATCATTGTTTTATTGGGTATGCTTTACCATGCTGTAAATTGAAGTTATTGCTTGTTATTCAAATTATACTGGTAATATGTTTGGGAACACAAAATTTAACTTTATTGCTTTTTCTGCATTGCCTTGTCTTCTATTAGCCAGATTCTCTGTCTTGTGTCCATTGAATTTTCTCTTTTCCATGCTAACTCTCTCTCTCTTTCTCTCTTCCTCCCTCCCTTTCTTCCTCTCTCTCTTTTTCCCCACTCCCCCCCCCCTTTAGTTACTCTTGATAGTCTTTGTAACTTAAAAACCCTGAGGTATTTTAAAAGTTGGGCAGGGTTCATTGTTAGGGCTATGTTTAATGCTCATTTAACAAGAAAGATCACCATCTTAATATTTGAGGGTTACATTCACCAGTTAATACCTTTATCATTAACCATAATGATATGGTTAACATAGCTTATAGTTTATCTTGAGAGAAAGAAGATGTTGGGAGAAACATTGATTTCAGCTTGTAGAAGATTGTCTCCTGCTACTCTTTGGAAGAGGAGTTAATTGGAAGAGAATTAAGGGTGGTTTTTAAGTTCTTTCTCAAAATCAGAATATAGAATATCATGATAGGCTGCTAAAATCCCCAGACTTAGAAACTGAAGACTCACAGAGGTGCTTTAAAGAGATCAGTGAAGCAGATTTTAGTATAAGGCAAAGTCTGAATTTACTTAAACTTAGCCAAAATAAGCCATGGTTTGAAATTAGCCCAGAGTTGGAATAAGGTGATGTTCCTTATTCTTCAACCTTCAGTCATGGAAATTCTGTATGGATTTTCATCAAGTAAATGAACATTTCTTAAGCAAATGAAGATAACTCATTAAAATTTATGTGTTAAAAATCTCAAGTAGAAGTAGATTTTGAGCTCTGGTTATGTGCAATAAGGTTTGATAAGTGAAGTTAGAGTTAGCAGGTTCAGGAAGAAACTAAATGTAAAGAGATTGAACCTTTGACAGATAAGCTCCACTCCAGCCAGTACACGGCTGGTCCTAAGGACTACCCAGTAAAACAGCCATTGTGGACATGTGACAAAACAGCTGGCCTTTCTAATCACTTGTGACAGAAACATCTTCAAACAACAC
The DNA here is from genome assembly GCF_009873245.2 of Balaenoptera musculus. Classification (NCBI taxonomy): domain Eukaryota; kingdom Metazoa; phylum Chordata; class Mammalia; order Artiodactyla; family Balaenopteridae; genus Balaenoptera; species Balaenoptera musculus. The sequence goes on from NC_045787.1 coordinate 121,967,093, forward strand.
AGTTAATTCTCTGGATAACCAGGTTATAACATAGTTATTACTTCTAATATGGTGTCCTACTTACCAAATTGCACATTTTGGAAATGCAGACTGCGAAGCATTTTTGTAATTCCTAATGGTAATTTTATTACGTTTCATATGGCAAAGTCAACAATATTGATAAGCAGCATTACAAATAAATAACAGTAATCGCAATTTGTTTTGCTTTGAAACTATTTATCACCACCTCCTGTCTCTTGATCTTCGTGTTCCCAGGGGATAGGGTCATTGTCCTGTACACAAGGGACTGTGTCTCTCTCATGCCAAAACTGCTCTACATCAGGGAGGATGGGAATCTCTGCCTGCTCGGTTTTCTCTTTGCTGGATGAGGGAGAGCCAGTTTTCTCTTTCTCTGGGATGGATGATGGGGATTCTGGAGATGGAACATTGTCACGAAGGACCTGTGAGTTACCAGCGGGTGTTTCCTGAGACTCTGAAGCAGTTGGATGTTTTTTGGTTATCATCCATTTCCATAAGCCTTTTAAGCCTTCCTTGAACTCCTCTGACATCACTAGAAAAATGAGAGGATTTGCTGAAGAGATGGAAAACATTAGGACTTGAGACAGGGCTATAAAACCTTGCGGTGGGGCCGGGCCTCCAGCCTTCAGGTGCCACATCCACAGCCACGCTATCCATTCAGGGAGCCACAGAATAGCGGAGGTGATGGCAATGCTCAGCAACATCACTGTGAGTTGCTTTGAGCGCATCTGGCTCCTGAGATTTTGAGTCTTAGTTCCTCGTTTCTGACATCGCCCATAAGCTCTCCAGAAATAAAAGCCGGCAAAGAATAACGGAAGGCAAAATACCAGGAGAGGGTAGAGCTTACCAAACATGGACATGAACTCTTCGGCCATAGCGGGTACATCCATGAGGCACATTTCCACACCTGCGTGATGCCTGGTGGTGCTAAAGAACCATTCTGGCAGGGGTAGCAGGCTAGCCACAGCCCAGATGGCTGCCAGCACCGACCAGATGGTGCAGTTGTGGATATTTTCTTGCTTGGCTGGGTCACATGCGTACATGAAGCATACTTTGGCCACTGCAATGATCGTCAGGCTCTTGGCTGCCATGCACGTGTGGATGAACCAGTCAGAGGATTTGCAGACAAACCAGCCTAGATCCCAAACACCTCTGGAGTATGCTGTAGCTCGGACAGGTGCAGAAAACATCAGGAGAGAGAGATCAGCCAGGCTGAGATTCAGAATCAGGGAGTGGATCATGGATGGCTTTCCTTTCCAAGCACTGTGGAGGAGGATGCCAATCACACACAGATTCCCCACGAAGCCCACCAGGCAGACAGCCACCAAGAGAGCTGGGACTATGGTCCTCCAGTCCTTGGAGTCAGAGGGCAGGTACCCGCCGGCAAAGTGGAGGTGAGCAAAGGACCCGTTCATGGTGCTGGAGTTGGAGTCTGCCAAGGCAGCTGTCAGCATTCCCCTTTCCATCCAGCTTCTACTTGCAGAAGTTAGCTTCTATTTGTCTTTCTGCCTTGGCTCTTTTGTGTAAGAGGTAAATACGTCATCGTCAGTGTCAAATGACACCTCTGGACCCTCCCCTTGCAGACTGTGGAAGAAGTTTGACTGCTAAGCTCTTGTCTGCTGCGTGTGCTGTTTCTTGCCTGCACTGAGTGACAAGCAGCAGGAGAGTATAGCTGCTGCTCATCAGCAAGTCTAATCAGATTGTCAGCTCTTTGGAGTAAAAAACTCCCCAATATACCCATCAGTGATAAATGAGGAGAACGTACATGTACGTGAGTGATGTTCCTGCGGGGGGGGGGGTCACTAGAGCCAGTCAAGGCAATTACTTTCAACTAGCTGTTTCTAAAGCTAGACCTCCGTCTGTAATACAGCAAACACCACATCTGAATAACCGAGTCCTTTGCACTTAGGCACATGTCAGAATCACCTGCATGGCTTGATCCAGCAGGTCTGGGGTAGGGCCCTAAAATTTGCATTTCTAACAAGTTCCCAGGGGATGATGATGATGTGGGTTGGGGGAACCACACTGTTTTAAAGGAAGAACCAACACTGCTCTCCCCTCCCCTCTGCAGGGATGAGCTTCCTCTTCTTTTACTAAACCCTCACCACCACTTCAGCCCCATCAACGGCTGGCTGAGGTCAATCACACAGAGCTAGATAATGAAAAAAAGCTGCTGGTAAGAAGTCCTATTAAAAAAATCTAATTATGGGTTACTCTAAGTTTAGTCTATTGCGAATTTTTTAGACGTATTTTGGAGCACTGCATTAGAACGAGTTTACATACTAATAAGACTTTTAAACAAGTGATGGTGATTAAAGCAACCAAATGATGAATTAGGCTTCTTTTCAGAGAGAATTCCTAAAGGATTTACTGACAAGTGAAATAAAAGGAAAATAATTTCTATGCAGAAGACATTTACGAGATTTTAAAGAAAATGACATTTTAAAGTTGGGAAAAGAGAAAATTCTTGGATAAAATGATTCTAGAACCAGTCTTGAAATTTTATAATGGGCAGTGGAAGGATACTCTGGAGGAGGTCAGAGGAGCTGGAATTGTTCAGGGAAAAGGGTTTGTGGAATTGAAAGGATTTTGTGTCCTACTCTGTGCTGAATCAGAAATGCGTAGTGTCATATAATGGAAAGTGTGCTGAGCTCAGAGTCCGACGACTGGGTTCTGGTTCTAACTCTGCTTTCACCAGTTTTTCTCTGGAAACTAAGGATGACATTTAAAATCTCCCCAAAGACCCAGAACTCAACAAATAAGTATTGACTCAATAAAAACGTAGTGAATATTAGGAAAGCTGTCTGTGGTGCTGGGTTACCTTTTCTGTTTTCTTTCCCTTTCCCTGCAGGAAGTAGCTGTATCTATGAAACAGTAAACGGGGGTAATGTCTTGTCCCAGCAATTCACAGTAACCCCGAGTTAGTGCTGTGGACAATGAAATATCCTTAAGCCTCAATAGAACCACTTTTGAGGGTGAAGAGGCCCACACCATCTTCTAGGAAGGCAAACAGTGGTGGGGGGCAGTATGCAGAGAAACACGTTAAGTGCTACTTAGAGCAAATGAATGTTTTGTGAATTATAGGCTACAGCAGAGCCAGTCCTACCTGATGTATGTGGAAGAGATGAGTTCAGGACCAGAAAACAAATGCTACTTTACATTAGGGCTTATAAACTTGGCATGCTCAAAGCTCCTGAAGATACAGAAGACAAAAAGCTAAATGATTCAAGGAGGTTTTAACAGCATGAAAGTTTGATTCTAACTTTTTGTTTTGAAATAATTGCAAACTTATAGGAAAAAAAAAAGCAAGAATAGTACAAAGAATTATCCTATACACTTCATTCTGATTTTCTAATTATTAACAGTTTGTGCGCACACTCTCTCTACACACACACACACTTACTTGTATATATATACACACATAAACATACGTATTGTTTTCTGAACGATTTGAGAATTGGAAATGAATTTTTGAGTTTTCTTCCTGGATTATCATTAGATATAAAAATCAAAATGAGACTATGTGCTTGTAGCAAAAAGGAATTCTCTCCTTTGGCAACCCTCATTACCCAATCCAAGTTTCCGTTTATCTTTTGATATATCAGCCCTTGTGCATCTAGGTATTTGACAAATGTAATATGTAGCTTGTATCTGCTCTTTGTTTTAACATCATTTCCATTTAAAGGATAAGTGTAACTTAGCCAACCTAAAAGAAGAATTACATCATATGAATTTTTCTTATTTACATTATGAATTCAAGTTATTTTGATCTTTCTTGATAGCATATTCATTTAAAATACAGGATTAAATTATATGCGCGGTGGACATTTGTTAGGTTTCCTTATTTTTATTTATTTTGGGGAGTTGACCCTTTCTTATTTTTTATTTTTTATTTTTTTCTATAAATTCCCACAATATTGCATCAGATGAAATGAACTTGTATGTAGTAAGTGTCTACACACTGAGATTTTTTTTTTTTATAGTAATCTTTTATTTATTTATTTATTTTTATATTTTTTATTTTTGGCTGTGTTGGGTCTTCGTTTCTGTGCGAGGGCTTTCTCTAGTTGCGGCAAGCGGGGGCCACTCTTCATTGCGGTGCGCGGGCCTCTCACTGTCACGGCCTCTCTTGTTGCGGAGCACAGGCTCCAGACGCGCAGGCTCAGTAGTTGTGGCTCACGGGCCTAGTTGCTCCGCGGCATGTGGGATCTTCCCAGACCAGGGCTCGAACCCGTGTCCCCTGCACTGGCAGGCAGATTCTCAACCACTGTGCCACCAAGGAAGCCCCCCCTTTCTTACTTGATAGAAGGGATCCTGGGGGAAGATGATACAGGTGAGGTGGATGGAGAAGGACAATACAGAAAAAAGACTGAGAGTGTTTGGGATGAAAACTGGAAACAACCCCTTACCCTCACCCCAAAATGCTGGAAAGAACTCAACTATCCACCAGTTGGTGAATGGATAAAGAAACGGATGTATTCATACAATGGACTACTATTTAGCAATATAAAGGAATAAATACTACAACATGGAGGAACCTCACAAATACTATGCCAGTTGAAAGAAGCCAGACGCAAAGATGATGTATTGTGAGATTCCATTTATATGAAACGTCCAGAAAAGGCAAATCTATAGAGATGGAAAGTAGAATAGTGGTTCCCTGGAGCTAGGGGTGGGAAATGGGAGTGACTGCAAATGGGCACAAAGGACCTTTTTTGGGGTGAGGAAAATGTTCTCAATTGGGATCGTGGGGATGGTTATAGAGCTCTGTAAATGTACTGAAAACCTTGAATTGTACACTGAAAACGAGTGATTTTTATGGTACGTAAATCATACCTCAATAAAACTGTTTTGTTTTTTTTTTAAGAGTTATTTGGGATGGAGAAAAGGTAAAGCGCAGATGTTTTTGCTCTTAGAATGCTGAGTAACCTCCAGTATGAGGGGATATTCCATTCTGAAACTGTGATTAAAATATGTATATGGAACCAGGGAGAGATTGTGACCTAGAAGGATGAAGCCAAAGGACAGAACTAGGTGGGAAAGGGCAGTGGGGAGAAGGGAGACCCAGAATGCTGGGGTTCAGAACTTGCTGCCCCTGTTGCCTGGCTTCCCCAGCTTGGAAATGGGCTTTCATCAGAGCCTTCCCCCTCTGCTTCCACACTCCTGCTAAGACACTAGCAACAGGGCAGCCGTCACACCCAAATACCTCAGCTGGGTTCCAGGCTACTTTTCCTTTCCCTGACAGGGACGCCACCCACAGTGATGATGCCAAGAGGTAACCCTCGGAAACTGACAAACAGTAACAAAACAATGGAAAATCTGAGCCATAGACCTCCTTTTTTTTTTTTTTTTTTAATTTACAAGGGACCTCAGACAACTTAATCCTCAAAAGAACCCAGGCAAAGCAAATTAGTGGCCAAGATTGTTAAGTGGCTTCTGATAAAAGCGGAACTAGGTGTGAGCTCTTAAACTAGAGTTAACTAGGTAAAGTTTATCCTATAGCTCAGTTACAGGGAAGGGGAGATAATGAAAACAATCATTTATTGAGTGAGTCCTCAGTGCCAACTTCTGTGCTATAGATCACACAGCTAGTAGATGAGAGAATGTAGATCACACAGCTAGTAGATGAGAGAGTTGGTATAGAGACCCCCATGGGTCTGAGCCCCAAGTCGGGGTTCCAGAGCTGGTGTTCATAAGCTGTGTGCTGTCCTGCCCCATTAAGGACGTTGTGGGATACTCACTGTTCTCTAAGCATTGTGATTATGAAATTGGTCACTTCAACAAGCATGTATTGAGCCCTTTGGCACTGGGAATATAAAGCCCGTGTATTTTTCTTTTTTCTTTTCTTCTTTTCTGGGGACCTGGCATTGTGAGTGTAGGACAGGAGCTGGGGATCTGATATACCTTGGTCTAGGCGGTAAGTTGGGAACCTGGAACACCCTGGGTCTAAGAGGAGCTGGGTGCTTCTGACACCTGAGTCCAAGAGAGGATCCCAGCTATATAGGTATATGGGATTCCTGGGTCTAGAGTGTGAGCTGGCTGTCTGGGATCCCTCAGTCCTGGAGGTGAAATGGGTACCTTGGGTCCCCCAGTCCTGAATGGGAATTGGAAGCCTGGATGATGCCTGGGTCCAGGAGAGAAGCTGAGGGCCTAAGATCAGAGCTTGGACCTTATGTGAAGCAGGTGTGGGGTGTGGAATTAGAGTCTGGGATTCCTTGGTCCTAGGAGGCAACCAAAGGCCCTAGACCCTTGATTTCTGGAGGGGAGATGTTCCATGAGTCCTGGAAGAGAAGTAGGGGCTCTAAATCCGTCAGTGGAGAGAGAAGAAGGGGATCCCTCGGTTTCCTCTCGCTCTCGGGCCACCCCACCCCTGGAAGTACCTGTCTCCAACGCCTCAAACAGGCATGTGCCTGGCTCACCCACCCAGGCTCCCGGGGCACTAACCCAGATCTCGTGTATTTTTCTTTCAGTGAATATTTGCTGAGCCACTTCCCCTGGGCCAAACACAATGCCAACCCCTGGGAACCCACTGTGGTAGAAGGGCCCCTTTTCTAGAGGAGTTACCATGTAGTTGGAGAGGTGAACAAACAAGAAGTTGCAATGACTGTGCTGCAAGATATCAGCTAATGATGCCTGCACGAGGGGCGCCTGGAGCGAACACACCAGTAAACAGCTGCTTCTCATCAGAGAAGTTAGCATGGCTGGCTTTCGGGTTCTGAGAGTAACCTCCTTCCACCTGTGGGTGTTCAGGTTCTGAAGGTTGCAGGCGAAGCTCAAGGAGGAGCAGAGTGGGTCAGGTGGGGCTTCTTGACCAGCTGCACTTTGTTGGCTTATAGAGCATGCTCAGTTCCGTCTCTGAGGGCAGTAGAGAACGCAGCTCTCAGATGTGCACGCGCTTTACCACCCTGCGCTCCCACTCCCAAGGTCAGTAATACACAGTTGGCGGTTCCTTCTTTGACAACCGTCTTGCTTTGCTGAAGCTTCCTTTCTCCAGTCCTCTGACGGTGCTGCTTTTTGGACCACAGTTCCTTGTTTTTGTGGAGCATCTTTTGCTGTGCGGCCTTCCTGAGAGACCTGTCCCAGTATTTCGTGTCCGGTGTCTTGGAGTGTCGTTCCAGGCTGCGGGTGCAAAGCTGAGTGAAGCTCCATCTCTAAGGAAAGTGTTGGGTAGGTCTGGCTGGGTCTGAGTGGCCGCTCCTACAAGACAGCCCCTTCCCTCTCCCTCCTGCTTCTGCTGTTGGTTAGGTAGCTCTTAAGTCCACCGTGGGGAAGATGATGGAAGTAGATGGATTGTGCTGTTAGTTACAAAGCGGGCATCAGGTCTGGAAACATAGATCATTATCTTGCCGTGTTATTTAACATCAATAACCATTTATTATGTGTTAGCACACGTTTCCACACTGGATGGCCATCCTGTCTATTTCACATTCCACAGACTGGGAGTCAGGAGATCTGAACCCTTCCTTACAAAATGAGACCGTTAGATCTGCAAGGGACCCTTTTGGATTGTCTGTGTCACAACTTCATTTTCCAGATTGGGAGACAGATGCTCAGAAAGTGTAAGTGACCTGTTCTAGGTCACTTGGTTCCTCGGTAGCTGGGCACCAGATGGGATCCAGGAATCTCAGCTGCTAGGTGGATGCTTTTTGTTCTTCATACTGTTTTGGACTTTTTCCTGCTGGGTTTTTTGCCTTTGTTAATAACTTGTGTTTTGACTTTATGGAGGATAAAATTTGGATGTAGATGCGAAGCCTCTTTGGAAAGCAAGAGGTTGGTGAGAACATAAGGTAGCTGCATTGCACCAGCTTATGTAGAACTTAAACTTTCTTTTCTTGAAAAAAACAAATTTCTTGTCCAATCAAAACACAGCTGTGGTTAATATGATGATGTATTTTCTTTTCTGTTGTTTTTTTCATTGCAAGAGTTTGTTTGCTTTTTACATTGTTAGAATGCAAATTGTAATTGAAGCTCTGATTTTTGTTGTAATGTAATGAGAGGCGCTGATTGTCCAAAATGACCCTAGAGAGAACTGTCTCAGGGTTGATTTCACCACAGTGAAGATGACAGTCTGCTTTTTGTAGAGGCCATAGTCCTAGGAGAACAGCAAGTAAAGGACTAACATATATATATGGGCCCAGAATGGTTAAAATCATGCTTTGGATGCATGTTTTTGCAGGGTACAGTTTGCTGTGGGTTCTTACTGAATGATATGTCCCATCATTTAGAGGAAAATCTAGTTGTTAAAAAAAAATCAAAAATTTATTGCTATATCCACCTTGTACAGTGAATTTTTTTCACACTTTTTTTTTTTTAAAAAAGAGCTTTATTGAGATATAATTCACATACCATACGCTTCACCCACTGAATGTACAATTCAGTGGTTTTTGGTATTTTACTCTTTTCACATTCTTGCCCATCCTAAGTAGCTACTGTAGATGTGATGCTCTCTTCAGCACTGCCTAGAGTTGTTTCCATGACTACTGAATCCAGCAGGTGGTGTGGCATCATTGCACATGTCTCAGACATCCCAGGACTAGACGGGCTGGGGAGGGAATGCGCTGTGTTCGGAGATCTCACGCTAACGCAGTTTCCCGGGGGCCTATTAGAAACGAGAGTACACCACCATCCCCAAGTCCCCGACTTTGCCCTCCTTTTTAAAATGGGAGAGGCAGCTCTTGTGTCTGTAGGTCTTGCCCTTCATGTTTACTCTTGGGAGGGAAAAAAGTTTAAAAAAAATTGTTTTAAATCCTCAATAATATCATATTCCAAATCCTGGAAAGAAAAGATGTTTGGATGGAGGGGAAGGAGGGGTTGAATTTGATTGCAAATGTTTCAACCTGGGTACAAAACATTGTCAATCAGCTTTTCTGCCGAGTACATTAAAACAAAACCTTTTCACACTTTTCGATCCCTCACAAATCCTTGTTGAAAGTTCAGGAAATTCTTCTAAAAGTTTAAAACTTTCCACTGTATGCATTATTTTACCCCTTATTCAGTAGTTGTAATTGAGAAGTTGAAATATGGAAGTTTGATTTATTCTTGTAATGTCTATAATGTTTACCTTCATAAAAAATTTTAATATTAGGTAAAAGAGGTGATAATGTCATCATTTTGTAGAAGAAACTGAAGCACCCCAGAGGTTTTGACTTTCTGGTAGTTACAAAACTTGTTAGTTACTGAACTGAGAGAGACCCTGGATTCCTGATGCTGGTTCCATTTCTTCCCACCAGATCAGGCTCCCAGTGGGACATCAGTATATTGAAAGATGTTTTCAGGTATTCTGTTTTAGTTTCTTGTTGCTGCTATTGAAATTATCATGAATTTACCAGCTTGAAACAACACATGCAATAGTCCTGGAGATTGAGAGTCCTCAAATAAAGGTCACAGCTGGGCTGCATTCTTTCTGGAGGCTTTAGGGGAGACTCCATTTCCTTGTCTTTTCCAGCTTCTAGAGGCCACCCACAGTTCTTGGCTCCTGGCCCCTTTCCTTCATCTGCAAAGCCAGCAGCATATCATCTTCATCTTTCTCTCTCTCTTTCTCTAACTTCTGTTTTCATCGCATATCCTTCTCTGCCTCTGGCTTGTGACCCTACCACTTCCTCCTTATATAAAGGACCTTTGTGATCACACTGGGCCCACCGAATAATCCAGGATAATTTCTCCATCTCCAAATCCTTACCTTAATCATATCTGCAAAGTTCCTTTGGTCATGTAAGGTAAATATTCACAGGTTCCTGGGATTAGGAATAGACGTCTTTGGGGAAGTTATTATTCTCTCCTCCATGTAGTCTAAAAAAGTTTGGTGGTAGTAAATTTGGTATATGCTGTGTTAAATAGGACTTCTCGCACTTTAAAAAATATATAATCAAATAAAAAATAATAACCAAAGCTTACATTTGTTGAGACTTTACTATTTGTGAAGCACTTTGTTAAGTTTTACATGTATTATCTCATTTCATTCTCATGACAATACTAAGGAGTTCTGTTCCCATTTATCAAATGAAGAAACTAGGGTGGGATGAATTGGGAGATTAGGATTGACACATATACACTACCCTGTGCAAAATAGATAGCTAGTGGGAACCTGCTGTATAGCACAGGGAGCTCAGCTGGGTGCTCTGTGATGACCTAGATGGGTGGGATGGGGGGATGGGAGGGAGGTTCAAGGGGGAGGAGATATATGTATACATATAGCTGATTCACTTCGTTGTACAGCAGATATTAACACAGCATTATAAAGCAGATATACTCCAATAAAACAAACAAACAAACAAACAAACAAAGTGAAGGAACTTGCTCAAGTTCACATTGTTAAATCAGTGGCAGAGCTGGGATTCAAACTCAGATCTGTTTCATGCTAGAGCATGAGTCTTGGAGTTTTGTTTTTTTTTTTTTAACATCTTTATTGGAGTATAATTGCTTTACAATGGTGTGTTAGTTTCTGCGGTATAACAACGGTTTCAGCTATACGTATACATATATCCCATATCCTCTCCCTCTTGTGTCTCCCTCCCACCTTCCCTATCCCACCCCTCTAGGTGGTCACAAAGCACGGAGCTGATCTCCCTGTGTTATGCAGCTGCTTCCCACTAGCTATCTATTTTACATTTGGTAGTGTATATATGTCCATGCCACTCTCTCACTTTGTCCCAGCTTACATTTCCCCCTCCCCGTGTCCTCAAGTCCATTCTCTACATCTGTGTCTTTATTCCTGTCCCGGCCCTAGGATCTTCAGAACCTTTTTTTTCCTTTAGATTCCATATATATGCGTTAGCATACAGTATTTGTTTTTCTCTTTCTGACTTGCTTCACTCTGTATGACAGACTCTAGGTCTATCCACCTCACTACAAATAACTCAATTTCCTTTCTTTTTATGGCTGAGTAATATTCCATTGTATATATGTGCCACATCTTCTTTATCCATTCATCTGTTGATCGACACTTAGGTTGCTTCCATGTCCTGGCTATTAGTAAATAGTGTTGCAATGAACATTGTGGCACATGACTCTTTTTGAATTATGGTTTTCTCAGGGTATATGCCCAGTAGTGGGATTGCTGGGTCGTATGGTAGTTCTATTTTTAGTTTTTTAAGGAACTTCCTTACTGTTCTCCATAGTGGCTGTATCAATTTACATTCCCACCAACAGTGCAAGAGGGTTCCCTTTTCACCACACCCTTTCCAGCATTTACTGTTTCTAGCTTTTTTTTTTTTTAACATCTTTATTGCAGTATAATTTCTTTACAATGGTGTGTTAGTTTCTGCTTTACAACAAAGTGAATCAGCTGTACATATACATATATCCCTATATCTCCTCCCTCTTGCGTCTCCCTCCCACCCTCCCTATCCCACCCCTCTAGGTGGTCACAAAGCACGGAGCTGATCACCCTGTGCTATGCAGCTGCTTCCCACTAGCTCTCTATTTTACATTTGGTAGTATATATATGTCCATGCCACTCTCTCACTTTGTCGCAGCTTATCCTTCCCCCTCCCGTGTCCTCAAGTCCATTCTCTATGTCTGTGTCTTTATTCCTGTCCTGCCCCTAGGTTCTTCAGAACTTTTTTTTTTTTTAGATTCCATATATATGTGTTAGCATACAGTATTTGTTTTTCTCTTTCTGACTTACTTCACTCTGTATGACAGACTCTAGGTCCATCCACCTCACTACAAATAACTCAATTTCCTTTCTTTTTATGGCTGAGTAATATTCCATTGTATATATGTGCCACATCTTCTTTATCCATTCATCTGTTGATCAACACTTAGGTTGCTTCCATGTCCTGGCTATTAGTAAACAGTGCTGCAGTGAACATTTTGGTACATGACTCTTTTTGAATTATGGTTTTCTCAGGGTATATGCCCAGTAGTGGGATTGCTGGGTCGTATGGCCATTCTACTTTTAGTTTTTTAGGGAACCTCCATACTGTTCTCCATAGTGGCTGTATCAACTTACATTCCCACCAACAGTGCAAGAGGGTTCCCTTTTCTCCACACCCTCTCCAGCATTTATTGTTTGTAGATTTTTTGACAATGGCCATTCTGACTGGTGTGAGGTGATTCCCCATTGTAGTTGTGATTTGCATTTCTCTTATGACTAGTGATGTTGAGCATCCTTTCAGGTGTTTGTTGGCAATCTGCATATCTTCTCTGGAGAAATGACAGTTTAGGTCTTCTGCCCATTTTTTGGATTGGGTTTGTTATTTTGATGTTGAGCTGCATGAGCTGCTTGTAAATTTTGGAGATTAATCCTTTGTCAGTTGCTTCATTTGCAAATATTTTCTCCTATTCTGAAGGTTGTCTTTTCGTCTTGTTTATGTTTTCCTTTGCTGTGCAAAAGCTTTTAAGTTTCATTAGGTTCCATTTGTTTATTTTTGTTTTTATTTCCATTTCTCTAGGAGGTGGGTCAAAAAAGATCTTGCTGTGATTTATGTCATAGAGTGTCGTGCCTATGTTTTCCTCTAAGAGTTTTATAGTGCCTGGCCTTACATTTAGGTCTTTAATCCATTTTTAGTTTGTTTTTGTGTATGGTGTTAGGGAGTGTTCTAATTGCATTCTTTTACATGTAGCTGTCCAGTTTTCCCAGCACCACTTATTGAAGGGGCTATCTTTTCTCCACTGTATATTCTTGCCTCCTTTATCAAGATAAGGTGACCATATGTTTGTGGGTTTATCTCTGGGCTTTCTATCCTGTTCCATTGATCTATATTTCTGTTTTGGTGACAGTACTATACTGTCTTGCTTACTGTAGCTTTGTAGTGTAGTCTGAAGTCAGGGGGCCAGACTCCTCCAGTTCCATTTTTCTTTCTCAAGATTGCTTTGGCTATTCAGGGTCTGTTGTGTTTCCACACAAACTGTGAAATTTTTTGTTCTAGTTTTGTGAAAAATGCCACTGGTAGTTTGATAAGGATTGCACTGGATCTGTAGAGATAGCTTTGGGTAGTTTAGTCATTTTCACGGTGTTGATTCTTCCAATCCAAGAACATGGTATATCTCTCCATCTATTTGTATCATCTTTACTTTCTTTCATCAGTGTCTTATAGTTTTCTGCATATAGGTCTTTTCTCTTCTTAGGTAGGTTTATTCCTAGGTATTTTATTCTTTTTGTTGCAGTGGTAAACGAAAGTGTTTCCTTAATTTCTCTTTCAGATTTTTCAACATTAGTGTATAGCAATGCAAGAGATTTCTGTGTATTAATTTTGTATCCTGCTACTTTACCAAATTCATTGATTAGCTCTAGTAGTTTTCTGGTAGCATCTTTACGATTCCCTATGTATAGTATCATGTCATCTGCAAACAGTGACAGCTTTACTTCTTTTCCGATTTGGATTCCTTTTTTTTCTTCTCTGTTTGCTGTGGCTAAAACTTCCAAAACTATGTTGAATAATAGTGGTGAGAGTGGGCAACCTTGTCTTGTTCCTGATCTTAGTGGAAATGGTTTCAGTTTTTCACCCTTGAGAACGATGTTGGCTATGGATTTGTCATATATGGCCTTTATTATGTTGAGGTAAATTCCCTGTATGCCTACTTTCTGGGGGGTTTTTATCATACATGGGTGTTGAATTTTGTCAAAAGATTTTTATGCATCTATTGAGATGATCATATGGTTTTTCTCCTTCTATTTGTTAATATGGTGTATCACATTGATTGATTTGTGTATATTGAAGAATCCTTGCATTCCTGGCATAAACCCCACTTGATCATGGTGTATGAGCCTTTTAATGTGCTGTTGGATTCTGTTTGCTAGTATTTTGTTGAGGATTTTTGCATTTATCTTCATCAGTGATATTGGCCTGTAGTTTTCTTTCTTTGTGACATCTTTGTCTGGTTTTGGTATCAGGGTTATGGTGGCCTCGTAGAATGAGTTTGGGAGTGTTCTTCCCTCTGCTATATTTTGGAAGAGTTTGAGAAGGATAGGTGTTAAGCTCTTCTCTACATGTTTGATAGAATTTGCCTGTGAAGCCATCTGGTCCTGGGCTTTTGTTTGTTGGAAGATTTTTAATCACAGTTTCAATTTCAATGCTTGTGATTGGTATGTTCATATTTTCTATTTCTTCCTGGCTCAGTCTTGGAAGGTTGTGCTTTTCTAAGAATTTGTCCATTTCTTCCAGGTTGTCCATTTTATTGACATATAGTTGCTTGTAGTAATCTCTCATGATCCTCTGTATTTCTGCAGTGTCAGTTGTCACTTCTCCCTTTTCATTTCTAATTCTATTGATTTGAGTCTTCTCCCTTTTTTTCTTGATGAGTCTGGCTAATGTTTTATCAATTTTGTTTATCTTCTCAACGAACCAGCTTTTAGTTTTATTGATCTTTGCTATCGTTTCCTTCATTTCTTTTTCATTTATTTCTGATCTGATCTTTATGATTTCTTTCCTTCTGCTACCTTTGGGGTGTTTTTGTTCTTCTTTCTCTAATTGCTTTAGGTGTAAGGTTAGGTTGTTTATTTGAGATGTTTCTTGTTTCTTAAGGTAGGATTGTATTTCTATAAACTTCCCTCTTAGAACTGCTTTTGCTGCATCCCATAGGTTTTGGGTTGTCGTGTTTTCAATGTCATTTGTTTCTAGGTATTTTTTGATTTCCTCTTTGATTTCTTCAGTGACCTCTTGGTTATTAAGTAGTGTGTTGTTTAGCCTCCATGTGTTTGTATTTTTTACAGATCTTTTCCTGTAATTGATATCTAGTCTCATAATGTTGTGGTCGTAAAAGATACTTGATATGATTTCAATTTTCTTAAATGTACCAAGGCTTGATTTGTGACCCAAGATATGATCTATCCTGGAGAAGGTTCCACGAGCACTTGCGAATAAAGTGTATTCTGTTGTTTTTGGTTGGAATGTCCTATAAATATCAATTAAATCCATCTTGTTTAATGTGTGTCATTTAAAGTTTGTGTTTCTTTATTTATTTTCATTTTGGGTGATCTGTCCATTGGTGAAAGTGGGGTGGTAAAGTCCCCTACTATGATTGTGTTACTGTCTATTTCCCCTTCTATGGCTGTTAGCATTTGCCTTATGTTTATAAATATTTATAAATACAAACATTTACAATTGTTATATCTTCTTCTTGGATTGATCCCTGGATCATTATGTAGTGTCCTTCTTTGTCTCTTGTAATAGTCTTTATTTGAAAGCCTATTTTGTTTGATATAAGAATTGCTACTCCAGCTTTCTTTTGATTTCCATTTGCATGGAATATCTTTTTCCATCCCCTCACTTTCAGTCTGTATGTGTCCCTAGGTCTGAAGTGGGTGTCTTGTGGACAACATATATAAGGGTCTTGTTTTTGTATCCATTCAGCCAGTCTATGTCTTCTGGTTGGAGCATTTAATCCATTTACATATAAGGTAATTATTAATATGTATGCCCTATTACCATTTTCTTAATTGTTTTGGGTTTGTTATTGTAGGTCTTTCCCTTCTCTTGTGTTTCCTGCCTAGAGAAGTTCCTTTAGCATTTGTTGTAAAGCTGGTTTGGTGGTGTTAACTTCTCTTAGCTTTTGCTTCTCTTTAAAGATATTAATTTCTCTGTCGAATCTGAATGAGATCCTTGCTGGGTAGAGTAATCTTGGTTGTAGGTTTTTCCCTTTCATCACTTTAAATAAGTCCTGCCACTGCCTTTTGGCTTGCACAATTTCTGCCGCAAGATCAGCTGTTAACCTTATGGGGATTTCCTTGTATGTTATTTGTTGCTTTTCCCTTGTTGCTTTTAATATTTTTTCTTTGTATCTAATTTTTGATAGTTTGATTAATATGTGTCTTGGCATGTTTCTCCTTAGTTTTATCCTGTATGGTACTCTCTGTGCTTCCTGGATTTGACTGACTATTTCCTTTCCCATATTAGGGAAGTTTTCAACTATAATCTCTTCAAATATTTTCTCAGTTCCTTTCTTTTTCTCTTCTTCTGGGACCTCTATAATTTGAACGTTGGTGTGTTTAATGTTGTCCCAGAGGTCTCTGAGGCTGTCCTCAATTCTTTTCATTCTTTTTTCTTTATTCTGCTCTGTGGTAGTTATTTCCAGTATTTTATCTTCCAGATCACTTATCCATTCTTCTGCCTCAGTTATTCTGCTATTGATTCCTTCTAGAGAATTTTTAATTTCGTTTGTTGTGTTGTTCATCATTGTTTGTTTGCTCTTTAGTTCTTCTAGGTCCTTGTTAAACATTTCTTGTATTTTCTCCATTCTATTTTGAAGATTTTGGATCATCTTTACTATCATTACTCTGAATTCTTTTTCAGGTAGACTGCCTATTTCCTCTTCATTTGTTTGGTGTGGTGGGTTTTTACTTTGCTCCTTCATCTGCTGTGTTTTTCTCTGTCTTCTCATTTTGCTTAACTTACTGTTTTGGGGGTCTCCTTTTCGCAGGCTGCAGGTTTGTAGTTCCCGTTGTTTTTGGTGTCTGCCCCCAGTGGGTAAGGTTGGTTCAGTGGGTTGTGTAGGCTTCCTGGTGGAGGGGACTGGTGTCTGTGTTCTGGTGGATGAGGCTGGATCTTGTGTTTCTAGTGGTAGGACTGCGTCTGGTGGTGTGTTTTGGGTTGTCTGTGAACTTATTATGATCTTAGGCAGCCTCTCTGCTAATGAGTGGGGTTGTGTTCCTGTCTTGCTAGTTGTTTGGCATGGGGTGTCCAGCACTGGACGTTGCTGGTCGTTGAGTGGAGCTGGGTCTTAGTGCTGAGACAGAGTTCTCTGGGAGAGCTCTCACCGATTGATATTATGTGGGGCTGGGAAGTCTCTGGTGCTCCAGTGTCCTGAACTCGGCTCTCCCACCTCAGAGGCTCAGGCCTGACACCCGGCCAGAGCACCAAGACCCTGTCAGCCACACAGCTTACATGTAAATGGGTTAAATTCTGCAATCCAAAGGCACAGGGTGGCCGGCCTTCTGTGCTCTGAGCAGTCCTCCAGCCGGACGTTGTCCTCTGCGCCTGGTCGATATGAAGAACCTGTTTTGGATCCAGGTTCAGCTGCCTTCCCTAGCATCTAGAAGAAGCAGCCGACGCCCCCATCCTCCCTTATCCCCGCTGTAACTCGTCACAATCCTGGAGCACCCCAGTCTTGGAGTTTTATAATATTAATATTGTAATATGGAAAGCAGGGGGTTTAGGATGCAGAAATTTCCAGATTAATTTACCCAGAGCCATGGCATCTTACCAGGCTAGTGTTCTTCAGAACACTTTATGAAACGTTAAACTTGGTGACCTTTATATCAATGTTGTCGTATAGAACTTTGTATGACGATGGAAATGTTCTGTATCCGCGTTGTCCAATATGGGAGCCGCTAGCCACATGTGGCTATTCAACACTTGAAATGCGGTTAGGACAACTTAGGGACTGAATTTTAAATTTTATTTGATTTAAATTATTTAAGTAGAAATAATCACATGTGGCTAATGGTTTCCAAATTGGACAGCCCAGTTCTTTATTCTTCTGTATCTGATGTTTAAGTTTAGCCCAGGCCCATGTAGTTACTTTACTTTTGAGCATAATATTGTATTTGGTAATTCCTTGGTATCAAATGTCATTTGAAGAATGGTTGTTGATAGCTTCAAGAAATGCTTCTGAAAAGGAGGTGTCTTTGGGGTGGGAGATAATAGTAAGACAGGATTTCAGGTGTCATGGGCAGAGCCAATGGAGATTTGTAGACCACTGAGTCCTAGTCTTTGATGGAATTTTGTGGGGTGTTGGTTAGTTGACAGTCTCCCCTAAAGATGGATGTCCTAGTGAAAGAACTCTTCAATCATTCAACACAAGGTATGAAGATAGTCTAGAAATTGTGGGAGAATCAAGGAAGTAGGAAGGGCCTGTCAAGTCTTTGAAGAAACTCTGGGGAAACAGCATGCACTTTGGTGAAAAGATCATCTGTAATGTTATATAAGACTATATCATCGGAAACGTTGTAAAGAAAGTACCACGTTAATGTTACGGCCAATGTTGTTCACACTTACTTTAGCTGTTGAAAATATTTTTTCAGATGAAATCGTAGGTAGAAGTCCAATAACTGGACAGATAAAAGGGGAGCTGTCCTGTGTGAAGCAAGTGTTGGGTGGAATCATGGTCCTATTTTCCGAGGCCCCCTCTTTTACTGCTGTGGCCGTTGAGGTACCTCCCTGAAACTCTAGGGGGTATAAGTCACTGACAAGGTCCAGAAAAGGGTTTAAAAGCTAAGAGGCAGGAGTGTTCCTGGGTTTCTGAGGGAAGGCTGCATGGAAAGGAGAGACATGATACTTCCCAGATATCTCTATATGCATACTTTCAAATACATTTTATACACATATATAATTTTGAAAGGATACCACTAGATGCCATTGTAAATTTGCTTTTTCTTTTTCTATTATGTCATAAGTAACTCTCTGTGTTATCACCTGATCTGCATCTTTAAAATGGTGCTTGAGTGTTCTCTTTTATTGTTGTATGGGACAGGGCATAGGTTGGGGAGAAAGGGGCATCCTTAGAATCTCATGTCACTGATCTAAGCCAGGCCCTTCCCAACATCCTTGGGTATATTCTTTACTCAGAACCAGCCAATTATTTTTTAGAAAGAACTATTCCTGTGCATAAATGCCAAATGACACTGGAGATCAGTGAATTGGCTTTAAATCTTGCTACTGTCGTTTGCATTACCTGTGTTATGTGGGCACAGGAATTACATGAATAATTGAATCACGTTGAGGCTTTGAGTTCTTCATGTCTTCTATTTCAAGGTCTTGTCCCACCCAATCTTGAGCATTCCACTGCATGAAGTAATGGATTCAAGTTTACATGGCTAGTGAGTGATAGGCCTAAAATTTGAACCCAGGTACTCTGGCTTTGGCATTTGAACTCCAACTCATTAACCTATCTCCAAAATAGGCTTTCTTTCCAATAATGGTAACAGTAGGTAATGAGTTATCAAAGGGAGGCCCCTGGTGAATAGGACAAATGTAATAAACACTGTCTCTCTTTCTCATTTGAAGTGGTTATTTCTCCCATCATATTGACCAGAACCTAGATATCTCCTCCTTGGGGTCCCCTCTCAACAGCAGCCCTGCTTTACTGTAAAAATAACTCAGTGGTTTGGTGAACACCCTTCCATATATGTCTTTATCCAAATTTACAAATAAATTATATACATGTATGTGATTTAAAATGGGATCCTACTAGATTCCATCATACAGGAATTCACTCTTTCTTACTGTGTGCTATGTACAATACCATTGCTTAAGAGACTTTTTTTGCCAGAGGTGTGTGTGGAGATGACCTATGGGGACGATGAGACAGAGCTCTGTTCAAGGTGCAATTAATAAATATTATAAATTACCCAATAATAACTTGGCTCTAGAATTAATATTCAATCTGTTTCTTGGAATCAGACAAGGTCTTAATTTTTTTGTTTTTCATAAACAAACACAGCTGATTGTCATGAAGCCTCTACTAAGGCCAAAGAGTTTTCATTTTAATTTCATTTTGGCCTACTTAATCAAGGCTATTGCTGTATCAGTTGTGCTCTGTTTGAGACTTATGCTTCTGGTCACCACCTGCAATTTAATTTTTCCAATTCCCATCCATTTTTAATAATATGTTCATGTAATCATGCAGTTCCACAACTCTACCAAGCCTGCTGCCTAACCTGAACTACTGATGCGCAGGCAGTGCCCCTTGTGGACAGCTCAAAACACTAGTTCAGCTGATGGAGAAAAGAATGATTGTGGTGTTTGTTCTAAAGGTAGTGTTTTGGGTTTTTTTGTTTTTGTTTTTTCCCACTTGCAGCAACATGGATGGACCTAGAGATTATCATACTAACTGAAGTAGGCCAAAGACAAATATCATATGATATCGCTTATATGTGGAATCTAAAAAAAAAAAAAAAAAAGATACAAATGAACTTATTTACAAAACAGAAATAGACCCACAGACATAGAATACAAACACGATTACCAAAGGGGAAAGGAGGGGAGGGATAAATGAGGAGTTTGGGATTAACATATACACACCACTATATATATATAAAATAGATAACCAACAAGGACCTACTGTATAGCACAGGGAACTCTACTCAACATTTTGTAAAAACCTATAAGGGAAAAGAATCTGAAAAAGAATAGATATATATCTGAATCACTTTGCTGAAACTAACACAACATTGTAAATCAACTATACTTCAACAACAACAACAAAAAAGTTAGTTTGTGGGCATCAGTGACTAACATACAAAATAAAAGTTGAATGAAGGTCAGGGACGATTGTTGAATGGGACGTGGATGAAAAATACTTTTAGGATAAGCATGTTTGAGTATAGACAGAGGAAAATGAACACGGAAATAAGAAATGGTTAAAGATGCCCATGAGAGGAGCTGTACAATCTTCTTCTAAACTGTGGTTGGAGGACCAACAGTGTGTGTACTGTTTGGGAGCTTGTTAGAAATGCAGAATCCCAGGTCCCACTCCAGACCCTCGAATCGGAATCTGCGTTTAACAAGGACTGCAGATGATTCATCTGCATGGTAAAGTGTGAGAAACGCTGGTGTACAGCATGGCAGAAGTGTTTGGCCCGTGGACTTAAGACTTAGGTAGAATTGGGTTGGAATCCCAATTCTGCCACTTACTACCTGGGTGAACTTGAGCAGGTAACATTTCTGTGCCTCAGTTTCCTCATCTGTAAATGAGGAATAATACCAGTACATCCCTCACAGGATTATTGTTAGGCAGCTGTCACCACCAACATCACCACCATCACCACCATCATCGCTAATGTTTAATGAGGGCTCACCACACTCCAGGCACTGTTCTAAGCAATTTTTTAAGAATTCATGAATGGGATGGGGAAGGTACATGCCTGGCAAATGGTAAGTCTCATCAAATCTTAAAAAATGATGAGCTGTGATTATTATAATCACTCTAAAGCATGGCCTTTAGCAAGTGGGATGGAATGGAATTTCTCAGCTAAAGAAGTGAAGACTGTAGGTTTGGTGAGTGGAGGTGGATCCTGGGCCGGCTGGAGCCTTGAGCGCTGAACTCTGAACACTTGACCCACACTTTTCATCAGTGATGCAAGAAGGATTATTTAAGGTAAAACCAG
The DNA here is from genome assembly GCF_009873245.2 of Balaenoptera musculus. Classification (NCBI taxonomy): domain Eukaryota; kingdom Metazoa; phylum Chordata; class Mammalia; order Artiodactyla; family Balaenopteridae; genus Balaenoptera; species Balaenoptera musculus. The sequence continues at coordinate 121,988,160 of NC_045787.1, forward strand.
TTTTCTGAGAGTTTGCTTAATCTAGGAAGCAGCAGGAAAACTTTAAAACAGTGGTTCTCAAACTTTCTGGTCTGAGGGGACCCCTTTACCATTATTGAGGACCCCACAGAGCTTTTTGTTTATGTGGTTATATCTATGGAAATTGACCTTATTCGAAACTAAAGCTGAGAACATTTAAAAATATTAATTAATTTAAAAGAAATAATAACCCACTACATGTTAATGTTAAGCAATACTTTTATAAGAAATAACTATACTTTCTAAAACAAAAAAAATGTAGTTCCCTGATGGAGTAGTTGTTAGGATTCTGGGCTTTCACTGCCTGGGCCTGGGTTCAATGGGAACTGAGATCCTGCAAGCCGCGTGGCGTGGCCAAAAAGAGAAAAAAAAAATTAGTGAGAAGAGTGGTATTTTTCCACGTTTTTGCAAATCTCCTTAAAGCCTGGCTTCATAGAATAGAGCTGGATTCTCTTGGTCTGCTTCTGCATTCAGTCTGTGGACGTATCACTCATCATGTGGCCTCTAGAAAAGTCCACTGTATACTCAGGAGCAAATGAGAGTGAAAAAGGCACATAATATTTTAGTATTACTAAGAATTGGGTTTGATCTTGTAGACCCCCTGAAAATGTCTCAGGGACTCCCAGGAAACTGGGGATTTAAAAGATGAAAGTACATTCATTGCAAGCAAATATATGTAGTTGAAGTATTTATTTTCTACATTAATTAATTGCTTAATAGGGCAAAGCTCTGCTGGGATCCCACACTGTACTTGAAATGCATGAAACAGAATTTCTGTAAGAATGATAATTCTCCGTTTGATAATTCTCCGTTTTTGCTAATTCGGATTGGTCATACACACCTGTGGGTTTTATCATATTTCCATGGGAGTCTTTGATTAGGTGTCCTTGGCAATTACCCCTAGACTTCCAATTCAGCTGCAAAAATTGTAACATTTTGTATTCTTTGGCTGTTCCTGCTGCTAGTTGGGAATTGGTGATTAACTTACAGGGTATGATCAAAAAAAGCATTGCTTTCTTGTCATATTTTATCTTTTAGAGAGAAGAGAATGGTGGAAAAAAATAGAGTAGGGATCTCTTTAATTGAATATATGACTTTCCAAATAGAGCTGTTGAAGTACATCAAGTTGCAATGGGCTATAAAATCTCTGCACGTAGATTGGGGATGCCCTGTGAGGCGGTGATTTCCCCTGCTTGGAGGGTTGCATTTGGCAGCAACTCAGTGACAAAGAGCCTCTTGTTTTGTTTTGACCCCTGTGATGGCTACTGTGAGCACTGAGTTGTGACATTAGTTTAGCATCACAATCTTTGGGATGATTAAGTGCAGTGTAGCTCACGGAAACTTCGGGATGAAATTAATGTGCCTTAATCATATTCAGGAATATGGTGGGAAATGATTGCATACGCTATTTTTGGAAAAAATTAAAGCTTTGTTATGTAAATGAAGTAATTCTGAATTCTCTTCACAAATAAATCTAAACTGAAATAAACGATTTGTATTTGATGTTTGGCATTCCTGTGCACCTTTCAAATGGTGCTCTGTGAAAACCAAATTCAGTTTGCATTTTTTTTTTTTTTTAATTTTTTTTTAAATTTATTTTTTGGCTGTGTTGGGTCTTCGTTTCTGTGCGAGGGCTTTCTCCAGTTGCGGCAAGTGGGGGCCGCTCTTCATCGTGGTGCGCGGGCCTCTCACTATCGTGGCCTCTTTTGTTACGGAGCACAGGCTCCAGACGCGCAGGCTCAGTAGTTGTGGCTCACGGGCCTAGTTGCTCCGTGGCATGTGGGATCTTCCCAGACCAGGGCTCAAACCCCTGTCCCCTGCATTAGCAGGCAGATTCTCAACCACTGCGCCACCAGGGAAGCCCAGTTTGCATTTTTTGAATACATATCATCTGATGTTGGGAGGAGGTCAGGAATTTTTGTTTTGGTTTTGGTAAAGAATTTTGTTTTTTTGGGCGGCTGACCTACCAAATTATTCCAATCAACAGGCTGGAATAATTTGGTAGTTTTGTGCAGTTGCATGGAATTGTCAGCAGAGGGCGAGAGACTAACATACCTTGCTGATGCTAAAACCAAGGAGGTGTAGCGTGTATGAATTCAGACGCCTAGATGGTACGGGTGGTGGAGACGTTAGTGAGCTGGAGAGGGGTTCCAGGTCTGAAAGCACAAACTTGCACTCAGTTCTCTGATGGTTGTCTTGTGAAAGAAAGCCCTCGTGTTGCCAGGTCTGATTTTTCAGGAGAGAAAACATTCCAGATTTCTCCGAAATTTTCTGATTTAAAAAGATTGCTTAATTTCTTTTAAAGCATCATTCAGGGCAAAAAAAAAAAAAAAAAAAAAATCTGTAGGATCCCAGGATTATAAATGGCCCAGTCTTATTTGTCTCTTTTTCTAAAAGGACATTTCCATAGTATTTCTTTAAAAGGGGGGAGAGTGAAGTCTAGACAACAAAGGTAGAGTGGCTTTAATATTTCAGGGGGAAGTTGTGCAGTCTCCACTGGATTAAAATTTCAAGATGAGGGCTTCCCTGGTGGCACAGTGGTTGAGAATCTGCCTGCTAATGCAGGGGACATGGGTTCGAGCCCTGGTCTCGGAAGATCCCACATGCCACGGAGCAACTGGGCCCGTGAGCCACAACTACTGAGCCTGCGCATCTGCAGCCTGTGCTCTGCAACAAGAGAGGCCGCGATAGTGAGAGGCCCGCGCACCGCAATGAAGAGTGGCCCCCGCTTGCCGCAACTAGAGAAAGCCCTCGCACAGAAACGAAGACCCAACATAGCAATCAATCAATCAATAAATCTCTAAAAAAAAAAAAAATTTCAAGATGACAAGAAGCTTTTGTTTTGGAATCCTGATAGGAGTTGACCTGCTTGTTAGACAAGAATTCTCCTTCAAGTAATAAATTACTCTGAGTATCTATAATAAAAATATTTTTAATAAGTATTTACAGTAAGCCTACTGCTGTAGGAATGACCACACACTCCAGGTTTTGTGGGATTGTTGGACTTCTAAATATTCTGCCTTGATTCCCTATAACTATTTCCACACTTGTGAGGATGGTGTCTACTTTTAATTTGGGAGACGGAGTGACCCTCTGGCTGGTGACCCACAGCCCGCCCTCAAGTTCTACTCTGAGAGATAGGCTCCTAAGAGGTCTGTCTGAATTTTTCTGGTCTTCATCCAGGTTCTTCTCGTAATTTTTCTCGGCACAGCAACCAGAGTCATCTTTTGAAAACTCCAATTTGATTAAGTTTTTCCTGCTTCCGCATTCTTCCTTGTACTCTTTATTTTTTTTTTTAACATCTTTATTGGAGTATAATTGCTTTAAAATGTTGTGTTAGTTTCTGCTGTATAACAAGGTGAATCCGTTATACATATACATATATCTCCATATCTCTTCCCTCTTGCGTCTCCCTCCCTCCCACCCTCCCTATCCCACCCCTCTAGGTGGTCACAAAGCACAGAGCTGACCTCCCTGTGCTGTGTGGCTGCTTCCCACTAGCTATCTGTCTTACGTTTGGCAGTGTGTATATGTCCATGCCACTCTCTCACTTTGTCACAGCTTACCCTTCCCCCTCCCCATATCCTCAAGTCCATTCTCTAGTAGGTCTGTGACTTTATTCCCGTCTTGCCACTAGGTTCTTCATGACCTTTTTTTTTTTTTTCCTTAGATTCCATATATATGTGTTAGCATACTGAATTTGTTTTTCTCTTTCTGACTTACTTCACTCTGTATGACAGACTCTAACTCCATCCACCTCACTACAAATAACTCCATTTCGTTTCTTTTTATAGCTGAGTAATATTCCATTGTATATACATGTGCCACATCTTCTTTATCCATTCATCCGATGATGGACACTTAGGTTGCTTCCATGTCCTGGCTATTGTAAATAGAGCTGCAGTGAACATTTTGGTACATGACTCTTTTTGAATTATGGTTTTCTCAGGGTATATCCCCAGTAATGGGATTGCTGGATCACATGGTAATTCTATTTTTAGTTTTTTAAGGAACCTCCATACTGTTCTCCATAGTGGCTGTATCAATTTACATTCCCACCAACAGTGCAAGAGGGTTCCCTTTTCTCCACACCCTCTCCAGCATTTATTGTTTCTAGATTTTTTGATGATGGCCATTCTGACCGGTGTGAGATGATATCTCATTGTAGTTTTGATTTGCATTTCTCTAGTGATTAATGATGTTGAGCATTCTTTCATGTGTTTGTTGGCAATCTGTATATCTTCTTTGGAGAAATGTCTATTTAGGGTCTTCTGCCCATTTTTGGATTGGGTTGTTTGTTTTTTTGTTATTGAGCTGCATGAGCTGCTTGTAAATCTTGGAGATTAATCCTTTATCAGTTGCTTCATTTGCAAATATTTTCTCCCATTCTGAGGGTTGTCTTTTCATCTTGTTTCTGGTTTCCTTTGCTGTGCAAAAGCTTTTAAGTTTCATTAGGTGCCATTTGTTAATTTTTGTTTTTATTTCCATTTCTCTAGGAGCTGGGTCAAAAAGGATCTTGCTGTGATTTATGTCATAGAGTGTTCTGCCTATGTTTTCCTCTAAGAGTTTTATAGTGTCTGGCCTTACATTTAGGTCTTTAATCCATTTTGAGTTTATTTTTGTGTATGGTGTTATGGAGTGTTCTAATTTCATTCTTTTACATGTAGCTGTCCAGTTTTCCCAGCACCACTTATTGAAGAGGCTGTCTTTTCTCCACTGTATATTCTTGCCTCCTTTATCAAAGATAAGGTGACCAGATGTGTGTGGGTTTATCTCTGGGTTTTCTATCCTATTCCATTGATCTATATTTCTGTCTTTGTGCCAGTACCATACTCTCTTGATTACTGTAGCTTTGTAGTATAGTCTGAAGTCCAGGAGCCTGATTCCTCCAGCTCCGTTTTTCTTTTTCAAGATTGCTTTGGCTATTTGGGGTTTTTTGTGTTTCCATACAAATTGTGCAATTTTTTGTTCTAGTTCTGTGAAAAATGCCAGTGGTAGTTTGATAGAGATTGCATTGAATCTGTAGATTGCTTTGGGTAGTAGAGTCATTTTCACAATGTTGATTCTTCCAATCCAAGAACATGGTATATCTCTCCATCTATTTGTATCATCTTTAATTTCTTTCATCAGTGTCTTATAATTTTCTGCATATAGGTCTTTTGTCTCCTTAGGTAGGTTTATTCCTAGATATTTTATTCTTTTTGTTGCAATGGTAAATGGGAGTGTTTTCTTAATTTCACTTTCAGATTTTTCATCATTAGTGTATAGGAATGCAAGAGATTCCTGTGCATTAATTTTGTATCCTGCTACTTTACCAAATTCATTGATTAGCTCTAGTAGTTTTCTGGTAGCATCTTTAGGATTCTCTATGTATAGTATCATGTCATCTGCAAAGAGTGAACAGCTTTACTTCTTCTTTTCTGATTTGGATTCCTTTTATTTCTTTTTCTTCTCTGATTGTTGTGGCTAGAACTTCCAAAACTATGTTGAATAATAGTGGTGAGAGTGGGCAACCTTGTCTTGTTCCTGATCTTAGTGGAAATGGTTTCAGTTTTTCACCATTCAGGACGATGTTGGCTGTGGGTTTGTCATATATGGCCTTTATTATATTGAGGAAAGTTCCCTCTATGCCTACTTCTGGAGGGTTTTTATCATAAATGGGTGTTGAATTTTGTTGAAAGCTTTCTCTGCATCTATTGAGATGATCATATGGTTTTTCTCCTTCTATTTGTTAATATGGTGTATCACATTGATTGATTTGCTTATATTGAAGAATCCTTGCATTCCTGGGATAAACCCCACTTGATCATGGTGTATGATCCTTTTAATGTGTTGTTGGATTCTGTTTGCTAGTATTTTGTTGAGGATTTTTGCATCTATGTTCATCAGTGATATTTGCCTGTAGTTTTCTTTCTTTGTGACATCTTTGTCTGGTTTTGGTATCAGGGTGATGGTGGCCTCGTAGAATGAGTTTGGGAGTGTTCCTTCCTCTGCTATATTTTGGAAGAGTTTGAGAAGGATAGGTGTTAGCTCTTCTCTAAGTGTTTGATAGAATTCGCCTGTGAAGCCATCTGGTCCTGGGCTTTTGTTTGTTGGAAGATTTTTAATCACAGTTTCAATTTCAGTGCTTGTGATTGGTCTGTTCATATTTTTTATTTCTTCCTGGTTCAGTCTCAGAAAGTTGTGCTTTTCTAAGAATTTGTCCATTTCTTCCAGGTTGTCCATTTTATTGGCATATAGTTGCTTGTAGTAATCTCTCATGATCCTTTGTATTTCTGCAGTGTCAGTTGTTACTTCTCCTTTTTCATTTCTAATTCTATTGATTTGAGTCTTCTCCCTTTTTTTCTTGATGAGTCTGGCTAATGGTTTGTCAATTTTGTTTATCTTCTCAAAGAACCTGTTTTTAGTTTTATTGATCTTTGCTATCATTTCCTCATTTCTTTTTCATTTATTTCTGATCTGATCTTTATGATTTCTTTCCTTCTGCTAACTTTGGGGTTTTTTTGTTCTTCTTTCTCTAATTGCTTTAGGTGTAAGGTTAGGTTGTTTATTTGAGATGTTTCTTGTTTCTTAAGGTAGGATTGTATTTCTATAAACTTCCCTCGTAGAACTGCTTTTGCTGCATCCCATAGGTTTTGGGTTGTCGTGTTTTCAGTGTCATTTGTTTCTAGGTATTTTTTGATTTCCTCTTTGATTTCTTCAGTGATCTCTTGGTTATTAAGTAGTGTGTTGTTTAGCCTCCATGTGTTTGTATTTTTTTTTTTTTAAGAAATTCACGTTCTTTTATTTATTTATTTATTTATTTATTTATTTATTTATTTATTTATTTATGACTGTGTTGAGTCTTCGTTTCTGTGCGAGGGCTTTCTCTAGTTGCGGCAAGTGGGGACCACTCTTCATCACGGTGCGCGGGCCTCTCACCATCGCGGCCTCTCTTGTTGCGGAGCACAGGCTCCAGACGCGCAGGCTCAGTAATTGTGGCTCACGGGCTCAGTTGCTCTGTGGCATGTGGGATCTTCCCAGACCAGGGCTCGAACCCGTGTCCCGTGCATTGGCAGGCAGACTCTCAACCACTGCGCCACCAGGGAAGCCCCCTGTTTGTATTATTTTACAGATCTTTTCCTGTAATTGATATCTAGTCTCATAATGTTGTGGTTGTAAAAGATACTTGATATGATTTCAATTTTCTTAAATGTACCAAGGCTTGATTTGTCACCCAAGGTATGATCTATCCTACAGAATGTTCCATGAGCACTTGAGAAGAAAGTGTATTCTGTTGTTTTTGGTTGGAATGTCCTATAAATATCAATTAAATCCATCTTGTTTAATGTGTCATTTAAAGCTTGTGTTTCCTTATTTATTTTCATTTTGGATGATCTGTCCATTGGTGAAAGTGGGGTGTTAAAGTCCCATACTACGATTGTGTTACTGTTTATTTCCCCTTTTATGGCTGTTAGCATTTGCCTTATGTATTGAGGTGCTCCCCTGTTGGGCGCGTAAATATTTACAATTGTTATATCTTCTTGTTGGATCAATCCCTGGATCATTATGTAGTGTCCTTAGTCTCTTGTCATAGTCTTTGTTTTAAAGTCTATTTTGTCTGATATGAGAATTGCTACTCCAGCTTTCTTTTGATTTCCATTTGCATGGACTATCTTTTTCCATCCCCTCACTTTCAGTCTGTATGTGTCCCTAGGTCTGAAGTGGGTCTCTTGTAGACAGCATATAACTGGGTCTTGTTTTTGTATCCATTCAACTAATCTATGTCTTTTGGTTGGAGCATTTAATCCATTTACATTTAAGGTAATTATTGATATGTATGTTCCTATTAGCATTTTCTTAATTGTTTTGGATTTGTTATTGTAGGTCTTTTCCTTCTCTTGTGTTTCCTGCATAGGGAAGTTCCTTTAGCATTTGCTGTAAAGCTGGCTTGGTGGTGCTGAATTCTCTTAGCTTTTGCTTGTCTGTAAAGGTTTTAATTTCTCCATCACATCTGAATGAGATCCTTGCTGGGTAGAGTAATCTTGGTTGTAGGTTTTTCTCCTTCATCACTTTAAATATGTCCTGCCACTCCCTTCTGACTTGCAGAGTTTCTGCTGAAAGATCAGCTGTTAACCTTATGGGGATTCCCTTGTGTTTTATTTGTTGTTTCTCCCTTGCTGCTCTTAACATTTTTTCTTTGTATTTAGTTTTTGATAGTTTGATTAATATGTGTCTTGGCATGTTTCTCCTTGAATTTATCCTGTATAGGACTCTCTGTGCTTCCTGGACTTGATTAACTATTTCCTTTCCCATATTAGGGAAGTTTTCAACTATAATCTCTTCAAATATTTTCTCAGTCCCTTTCTTTTTCTCTTCCTCTTCTGGGACCCCTATAATTCGAATGTTGGTGCATTTAATGTTGTCCCAGAGGTCTCTGAGACTGTCTTCAGTTCTTTTCATTATTTTTTCTTTATTCTGCTCTGCAGTAGTTATTGCCACTATTTTATCTTCCAGGTCACTTACCCATTCTTCTGCCTCAGTTATTCTGCTATTGATCCTTTCTAGAGAATTTTTAATTTCATTCATTGTGTTGTTCATCACTGTTTGTTTGCTCTTTCGTTCTAGGTCCTTGTTAAACGTTTCTTGTATTTTCTCCATTCTATTTCGAAGATTTTGGATCATCTTTACTATCATTATTCTGAATTATTTTTCAGGTAGACTGCCTATTTCCTCTTCATTTGTTAGGTGTGGTGGGTTTTTGCCTTGCTCCTTCATCTGCTGTGTGTTTCTCTGTCTTCTCATTTTGCTTAACTTACTGTGTTTGGGGTCTCCTTTTCTCAGGCTGCAGGTTTGTAGTTCCCATTGTTTTTGGTGTCTGCCCCCAGTGGCTAAGGTTGATTCAGTGGGTTGTGTAGGCTTCCTGGTGGAGGAGACTAGTGCCTGTGTTCTGTTGGATGAGGCTGGATGTTTTGTTTCTGGTGGGCAGGTCCACTTCTTGTGGTGTGTTTTGAGGTGTCTGTGGCCTTATTATGATTTTAGGCAGCCTCTCTGCTAATGGATGAGGTTGTGTTCCTGTGTTGCTGGTTGTTTGGCATAGGGTGTTCAGCACTGTAGCTTGCTGGTCATTGAGTGGAGCTGGGTGTTGGCGTTGAGATGGAGATCTCTGGGAGATTTTTGCCGTTTGATATTACGTGGAGCTGGGAGGTCTCTTGTGGACCAGTGTCCTGAAGTTGGCTCTCCCACCTCAGAGGCACAGCCCTGATGCCTGGCTGGAGCACCAAGAGCCTGTCATCCACATGGCTTGTGATCAATATGGTCAATCTTGTGACATCACTGTTGAGAAATCTTTACTTTCGAACTGAGAGGTGCGGTGGATGGGATTTTTGCCTTCCCCAGATGGTTGAAGGTTACGAGTTTTGTTTTTGGAAACCCTACCACGTCCTCATTTCTATTAGTATTTTTGCAAGAAAAGTATAAAGAGAGTTGGAGTGGAGGTGAGATTTGTGATCCGGAAAGCCCTGGACGCCCTCCTTCTCCATCTTCTTCCTCTTTCTCTCTGATTAGCTCCTATCCAGCAGTCGCCACATCTTCTTTATCCATTCATCTGTCGATGGACACTTAGGTTGCTTCCATGTCCTGGCTATTGTAACTAGAGCTGCAATGAACATTGTGGTACCTGACTCTTTTTGAGTTATGGTTTTCTCAGGGTATATGCCCAGGTCTTCGTTTCTGTGCGAGGGCTTTCTCTAGTTGCAGCAAGGCGGGGGCCACTCTTCATCGCGGTGTGCGGGCCTCTCATTATCATGGCCTCTCTTGTTGCGGAGCACAGGCTTCAGACGCGCAGGCTCAGTAATTGTGGCTCACGGGCCTAGTTGCTCCACGGCATGTGGGATCTTCCCAGACCAGGGCTCGAACCCGTGTCCCCTGCATTGGCAGGCAGATTCTCAACCACTGTGCCACCAGGGAGGCCCTATTTTTAGTTTGTTGAGGAATCTCCGTACTGTTTTGGGATTGCTGGGTCGTATGGTAGTTCTAGTTTTAGTTTTTTAAGGAACCTCCATACTGTTCTCCATAGTAGCTGTATCAATTTACATTCCCACCAACAGTGCAAGAGGGTTCCCTTTTCTCCACACCCTCTCCAGCATTTATTGTTTGTAGAATTTTTGATGATGGCCATTCTGACTGGTATGAGGTGATACCTCACTGTAGTTTTGATTTGCATTTCCCTAATGATTAGTGATGTTGAGCATCCTTTCATGTGTTTGTTGGCTATCTGCATATCTTCTTTGGAGAAATGTCTATTTAGGTCTTCTGTCCATTTTTGGATTGGGTTGTTTGTTTTTTTGATATTGAGCTGCATGAGCAGCTTGTAAATTTTGGAGATTAATCCTTTGTCAGTTGCTTCATTTGCAGATATTTTCTCCCATCCTGAGGGTTGTCTTTTCATCTTGCTTTTGTTTTCCTTTGCTGTGCAAAAGCTTTTAAGTTTCGTTAGGTCCCATTTGTTTATTTTTGTTTTTATTTCCATTTCTCTAGGAGGTCTTCTTTGTACTCTTATAATCCTCCAGGGGCCTCTTAGTGTTCCTTAGGTTAAAGATAGACCCTTCCATGCCTGTTTCTCCTGATTTATCTCAAGCATCTCCTCTTCTTTGCACTCCAGCCACCCTGGCCTTGCAATTACCATGTTCCTTCACCTCACAGCTTTGGAACAAAACTATTTTAAACCTCCCAAGAGAGCTTTGCCTGTGGTAACACAGGCAACAAGTTTTGTGGAACCGGATGAGAAGCACTGAGTAAAGGTGGTGTAGACACAAGGGTTTCGAGTTAGGGTTATTCTTTATCTTTTATTTAGAGACATAAGGGAAAAGGATAGGGAATATTGACAAACTGGGAACCATAAAATTTGAGTTAAATATGTACTGATTATCTTATCAGTAAAAAGTTGCGTTTCTAAGTGTTTACTTAAAAAGAGCAAAGAACCTTCTAGTAATATTCAGTGGTTGGGTTGAATAGTTATCTTCCAAGAATTGTAGACCTGTAACTTTGAAGCTGCTTATAAGTAAAACAGCATTTGTTGACATGTTTGTTGAAGAATATTGTTCACCAAAATTGTAATATTAACCACAGATCATTAGTTTACTGATCTTCTATAATTAATCCAAAAAACGTATTTACAAATGAAATCAAACAGAACCCCAAACTCATATTCACCTCCCTGCTTCCAGTGGTTTAGATCAGCAAGGTCCAATAGCCCTTTGTATGATGATAGAAATGTTCTCTGTTTGTACTGTCCAATACGAAATGTGGCTGGTGCAACTGAGGAACTGGATAGTTCATTTTATTTAATTTTAGTTAAAATTGCCACATGTGGATATTGGCTACTGCTATGGTCTGAGTGTTCGTGTCCCTCCAAAATTCATATGTTGAAATCCTAACCCCCAAGGTGACAGTGTTAGGAAGTGGAGCATTTGGGAGGTGATTAGGTCATGAGGGCAGAGCCCTCATGCATGGAATTAGCACCCTTCTCAAGGAGACCCCACGGAGCTCCCTAGCCCCATCTACCATGTGGGAATTGAATGAGAAGTTTGTGACCAGGAAGAGGGCTCTCACTTGACAATGCTGGCACCCTGATCTTGGACTTCTAGCCTCCAGAACAGTGAGAAGCACATTTCTGTTTTTTTTAAGCCACCCAGTCTGTGGGATTTTGTTATAGCAGCCGGAATGGATCAAGACAGCTAACAGATATAGATTACTTGGTTGTTATGTATCTGGAAGACTATCCTCCTTCAGAATTTGTGTTTGCAAATAAAAATACATAGGTGATTCTAACAGTTGAATTTCAAAGTACCATGTGAACTCTGTTTTTTCATAGGATCTATGAACAAGCAGGGTCCCACTGCCTGGGATATTATTTTTTCCCTTTTTTCCCAGTTAACTCCTTCTCATTCTTCAGATCTTGTTCAACAACTGCTTCCTCTGGGAAACCTTCCTGATATTTCTTATGTCTCCTTTTAACAGCACTGGTCCCTCTTCTTCACTAGAGCCAACGTGTGTGTTGGAGAGAATGATGCAGAGGTGAAAGAGAGGCTGATCACTCCAGACACACAGAAACAGCCTAAGGAGTGGCAACTGCTTTGGGAAGTCGGGAGGCAGGGGATCCAGATCCCATGTTGGGGACTGGCCTTAAATAGGAGGAGGGCAGTTAGTTCTCTGCTGTGGAAGAGGGCAGGTGGCAGATGGGTGCAGACACAGGGAGCGTTTGCTGTTTGGAGGTGGCCACTCCTGTTTGCTTGATAGCAGCCAGTAAGTAACAGGGGACAGAGTGTGGGAGGTTTGAGAATTAGGACAAATTAAGACCTGTTACTCTGGAAAGAGCAGAATTGGTGGGTCTGGCCGAAGGCTTATTTGAAATTAAGGATGCTGATTTATAATGATACCCACCTACCCAGGCCAGGCTTCACAGGTGTGGGCATAGAGGAAGCTGATGGTTGGGCTATTCAGGGTTGTGCTTTGGCCAAGTCTGCAGGTAAATGAGGACAGATCTGTCGAAATCAGGAAGGGTTGCTCTCTCTCCATTTGTGCCCCATTGTGATACATCTGGGAGTTCTTGCTGATCTTGCTAAAAAATGTGAAGCTGGTGAATGTGAGTTGAATATGGACTTAAAATCTTAGTGACATGTCCCATGTCCTCCTACACCTGACTAATTAGCTTCCTGTCACTCTGTTATTTGGAGACCAGCAGAACTTGTAAGTCAGGCTTTTATCCTGGGCTCTTTGCTGACACAGGATGGAGTTGTATGGCGTCAGTCTTATCACACGGAAGAATGCCGAAACAGCATCATCTCTGTCACTTCCGTACAGCTCCCTCCCACCTTATAAATACTGATCTCGAAAGAAAAAACAATTCTCCGACAGGGAAAGTCATTGAACCTAACTCTTGCCTCTGGAGTCTGATGATTCAGTGACTACAGAGCCCCACAAATATCTCATCTGGTATTTGTTTTTATTGGGAGGGAACCAGGCTTATTGCCTGCTGGATGGTTTTAAGCGGTCATTCCACAGGTGAAATGTCTCTGATGGGGGTGCCCAGGTAAGAGTCCTCTGGAGGGGTGGTTGCTATGATGGCCCAGCCCTTCTGGGGCTGCAGCAGGCGAGCTTGGTAAAAAGCAGCTCTGGAGCTGCTGAGGCCCTGGGCTCTGCCAGCTGTTGCTTCCTCAGACTCTTTCTCTTTTTAATTTAACATGGATGTTTCCCCTTTATTTTAAAATCAGTTTTTAGATGTACAAACACATGAATGAATTCTAAAGAATCAAGTATGAAAGAGCCCTATTTTCCTTGGACTTCTCTCTGTAACTGCACTCCTTTCCTCCTCTCCCCAGAGATGATAACTGAAATTAGTTTAGTGCGTATCTTTGCAGACAGTTGGATTTGCCTACTCTCTTACTTAGGATTAGATTTGGCTGTGTATGATAGGGAAACCTCAAATAAGAATAGCTTAAAATAAAACAGAAGTTTCTTTTTCACATGCCAGGGTTGGCATGGTGGCTCCAGGATGTTGTCAGGGATCCAGGCGCCAGTCCGCCATCCTCTTTCCATTGTCTCCATCCTCAAGGTCACCTCCTGGTCCATGTTGGTGGCAAAGCACTAACCATTCTATCCACATCCCAGGCCAGACATAGAAGGAAGGAGGTCTTTCACTTCTGAGTACATCTCATTGACCAGAATTTAGTCATAATGCTATGCTTAGCTGCAAGAGATCCTGGGAACTGTAGTCTTTTGGCTGAATTAATTGCTACAAACCAATAAAATCATGGTTCTATTATTAAATAACAAGTAGACTGGGCAACTAGCAATCTCTGTCGTGCAAATGTGTATATAAAATTACATAGCATTATTTTTACATCTTCCCCACATATAATATTTCAACTTGTTTTTTTCCCCAGTATAATATGTTTTAGAGATCTTAGCATGTTAGTACATATCTACTGCATTTCACTCACTGCTGCATAGTATTCCATATTGTGAAAATATTGTAATTTGTTCAGCTACTTCTCCACGGGTAATCATTTAAGTTACTTCCAGCTTTTCACTATTACAAACAGTACCGTGATGGATACCCTTGGACAGTGTTTCTTGTGCACACTTTGCTGCTATCTTAGTCTGTTCAGGCTACTGTAATAAAATACCACAGACTGGGTGGCTTATAAACAACAGAAATGTATCTCTCACAGTTCTGGATTCTGGAAGTCCAAGATCTTGGTGCCAGCATGGCCATGTGAGGGCTCTCTTCCAGGTTTGCAGACTGATAACTTCTTGCTGTGTCCTCACAGGCTGGAAGGGGGCTAGGGAGCTCCATGGGTCTATATTATAAGACCACTAATCCCATTCATGAGGACTCCACCCTCATGACCTAGTCACCCCAAAGGCCCCACCAGTTAATACCATCACATGGAATGTTAGGATTCCAACGTGAATTTTTTGGGGGAGTACTTAAACCTTCAGACCATAGCAGGTGTCATATTCCAGAAGAGATATTCGAGAAGTGAAACTGGTGGGTTGAAGTTTATGCTCATTCAAAATGTTTCAGATACGGCCAAATTTGCCTCTAAACTGGCTCTATGATTTTATACCCTTTCCATCTGTGGATGAGGGTTCTGTCTCACCTAACTTTGCCCATATTGACGTTCTATTACTGTAAAGTTTTGAGCACCTTCTATTGGATCCAAAGAGATGCCTGCTGAGACTAATGAGTTTGCCACTAATTTGATTCATAAATTAGTTTTTATCTAAAACTTCAAATATCCTGTCTATTAAGTAATTTTACCACCAACTTTGTTTCTCATTTTGAATGGAACTATTTTACAGCCACATGTTGGCCATCAGTGGAACAGGATTTGTGTCAATCAGAGAGAAGACCTTTGTGTATTAGGGGCCTATTACTAAGAACTGACATTGACTGAGCACTGACTGACTTGCTTGACACACTTATGTCCAAAGATCTTCCCATTATTGATCTTCTCCTGACACATGAAGAAGGTTAAGTAAATTGTCCAGGATTGTACACACAGAAGGTGGTAGAGTTGGGATTCAGACCAGGCTAAGATCTCTTAATCATTCTGAAATATTGCACATGCCCGTGGTAGATTAATATTTTAAACACATGATTGTTATTGAGTCGCTCCACATGCAAAGCATTCTGATAACGAGCAGTGTGGATGTTGGGAGTAGGGAGAGGGACAGGAGAGTGAATGGAGAAAGCTTGAGAAGATCTTACGTACAGCCCCATCATCACCTTCAAGGCCCAGCTCCAAGCCAGAGGGAAAGCGTGTAGGACTCCATTAGTTGTTGCTGTAACCCTTCTGTCAGTCATGACCTTGTATTTTGTGATGAACACTATGTGCTATGTGAGTTTCTGGGGTGGGGAAGATGCCTTTGCATAGGAAGAGGTAGGTTGGGCAATCTATGGCAAACCCTAGTTGAAGCCACTGTCTTCCAGACCTTTCTTCTCATCTCCCCGCTTCTGCCTTTGTCCCACATGGCACGCAGAGTGATCTTTTAGAAACGAAAATCAGATAGTATCACTGTGCTCTAACCACACTGATCTTCCTGCTGGAATATGCCAGAACATTTTCCCACTTTAACATCTTGACACTTTGCTTTTTCTCTGGAATGCTTTTCCTGGAGATCTTCTCCTGGCAGGCTTCGGTTCTCCTGCAGGTGTTGGCTTAAATGTCCTCTCAGGGAAGCTCTCCCTCACTTGCTCTGTGGTCCCGGCGGGAGCCACTCAGTCCCTCCCCCGCTGTCCTCTAGTCTCTAAGGGCACTTCCTGGAAAGTTCTCATGCCTCACGAGGAGCCCGGGTGGGACCTCCACCTGGCAAAGCCCTTGTCACACTGCATCCCCGCCTGGAACAGCATCTGGCACAATAGATGGCCATTTCGTGAACGATGAAAGCTGGGGCTCCGGCAGATCAATGTTTAGTTTACCTGTAAGTTGGTTCCTTTTTGGAATCTGCCTTTTCCTTTACCATGTAGAGGGAAATGAATATGTAATAAGCAAATGTTATGTGGCACACATCGTGCTAACTATTTGACTTACATGATCTAGATCTGTCCCTCCAAAGCTCATGCCCTTCTCACTGCCCAAGAACTCAATGTTGCTAGCAGGTTTGTGTTTTTTTTCTCCTGGGACATAACACAGTTGGGTTCTTTAAAGATCCATAAGCAATTAAGTCTCTCAGCTATTTTTACCTTTTAAAGTCAAAGCAAGCAAAGCAGTCACATGTTTTCTTGGTATTGTCAGACTGGGCGGCACAGCATCTGCCCTGCTCAGCTTCCAGTCTGTCCCATTTCACCACTAAATAAATTTTCCTAGGCTGGGTTGGCGGGAGATCACACATGTGATGTCGTTGTATTTAAAAAGTGGGTAATTCATTTGTTAAATGAATACAGCAATTATTAATTTCAATTTATCCTGTTTATTGGGAACAGCTGTTCATTAACATTTATTTAACTGCTAATTTTAGAGCCGAGATAATTACCTCAAACACACAGCGCTGTGGTATCCTGTATGGAGACGTGCTCTAACTGCCCTGCGCGCCAGAATATAAAAATAGCGAGCTCTCCAGGGTGTTGTTCTTCAGGTGGCCAGGTGAGGGCTCTCCTCAATTGGAGTTCAGAGCTTATGCCGCAGTGCTGTCCTCAGGGCCTAAATGCTACCGCCTGGTCTAAGGCCAGAGAAGCAAATTATTGGGGGGTGGGGAGGGGCGGTGGGAGGTTGCCCATAAAAATGATGAAATGGGAAGGTCTAAGACCTCACACAGCCTCACTGGTCTATATTTGTTTCTGTGCTTTTGATCAACGTAGAGCTACTAGAAAACTTTCTTTTTTCTTCTCTCTCTCTCTATCTAGATATATTCTTCTTCATATTCTTTTCCATTATGGTTTATCCCAGGACACTGAATATAGTTCCCCGTGCTATACAGCAGGACCTTGTTGTGCATCCATTCTCTATGTGATAGTTTGCATCTGCTGACCCCAAACTCCCAGTCTATCCCTCGCCCAGCCCCCTCTCCCTTGGCAACCACAAGTCTGTTCTCTATGTCTGTGAGTCTGGTTCTGCTCAAGAAATCTTTCTTTATGGTAAGAAAGACTATTTCAAGCATGGTGATAAGGGCCATTGACCCTCAGCCTGAAATTCCAGGAGACAGTAAGGAAGGGTGGAGATTGTAGTAAAGTAGAGGGGTTGACATCTGCTTCCCAGAGGAGCAAGCTGTCAGTTGGGGATGTGGTCCCCAAATGGTTAGTTCTTCTACTTTTTCAAAAGAAACCAGATAGATAGATTTTTACATGAAATCTCCCAAATTTTAGATGTTAGCTCAAATGTTAAAAGAATACACAGTGTATAATATCAATAAAAGAATACCGCTGTGGCTTGAGAGCTACCCATTTGTAACTTCTGCATTAAGGGTTTCCTGGGATCTGTGGGTAATACTCAGGTGGCTGGTGAATAGACTTGCCTTCTGAGGTTAAATCTAATTTATTTGGTTTTCAATCATTTCTTTGGTCCACAAAATTCTCTCTCACTAAAAGTATTTTAAGGAAAATTCTTAACCTGTCTGTGCTTCATTTTCCTAGTTTTTAAAATGAAGGTGTTGGGTTTTATTTTCTGTGAAGTCTAAATCTAACTTTTATGATTTGCAACTTTAATGTGATTTAAAACTATGCAAGAAACACGAGCCTTATAGAGGGCATTAAAATATTAAAACAATTTTCACATAGGAGCCATTTTGCTTTGAATCTTTTTCTTCCCACCTCTCCCATCACTTTTATAGGTAAATTCCTTTTGCTATAATCCAGAGGATCTCAATCTTTAGTGTGTGTTGAAGGATTCTTGAGGCCCTTGTCAAAATGCAGATGCCCAGAGATTCTGACTGTATATGTTTGGCATCTGGTGGTAGGCATAGGCACCCCCAACAGTTCTGAGGCAGAGGCTCCCTGGAGCACACTTTGAGAATTTGTGCTAGATATTGTGTCTTGGCACTCAGCATCTGTTTCCATCACCTTCTGTGTCCCCATACCCCTCATCACAAGGGCTAGAAGGCTAAGAACCACATTCTCCTGACTCTTTGGCCACTAGGATTCTGGATGCAGTTTAGATTTTGGTAAGGAGATGCCCTTGAGATCTTGAAGGTAGAAGAGAGGCAAAGACCGTCCTTTTCCTTTTTTTTCTTTCCCCTTGAGATTTTGTGCTGCTGATATATGTGAATGTTGGCAGTAGCTGGACTTCACAGTCACTGTTTACTTAGCTTCACCGTCTAGAGAAGCTGTGGCTTCAGCAGTGGTGATAGCCGTGGAAACGGCAATAGCCTGACACCTCACCGGCAGTAATAGTCCCTGCCCTCTGGATCATGGCTATGGGAGTTATAATTTGAAGTCAGAACCCGTTTCAGTCAGCGCAGGTGTGGTGCTGCTGTGGTAACAAACAACCTCGAAATCTTGTGGGTTTTTTTTTTTTTTCTTACAGTCAAGCTTTATTTCTTGTTTCTGCTATGTGCTGGCTGTGGATTGCTGAGGGGCTGTGCTTCGTGTCTCCTCACGCTAGGATCCACACTGACGCAGCAACCATCAGCTCCATCTTTGCTGGGTACCGTGGCAGAGGGGTGGTGAGGTGTAGGGATATTCTGCTGGCAATTAAATGCTCTGACCTAGAAGCAGTACATGTCACTTACTCTCAAAATCCAATGGTCATAACTAGTCACAAGTCCCACCTAACCACAGAGGGGCTAGGAAGTGTTCCCAGAAGGTGGAAAGCTGGAAAGACTTGGTGAACAGTTCTTATACTCCTACAGGAACCTAGAGGCAACCTTTTGAATTCCATTCAGCTAACTCTTCCGCCAATTTTGCAAGCATCTAATTCCTGATTTAAATCTCATTCTTCTCAAGATATCTAGAGTGGTTTTTGCTTCCTGCACTAAACTCCGACCAGTAAATAGATATTACCTTAGACGTTCTCCCTCCTTCCCCACCCTGTGTGTATGTATGTATGTATGTGTGATATATATATAGTCAATCACACAATCTTGAATTTGTATTTAATACACTATATTAAATTATGTTCTTTGAAAGTGTCTATTCGTATGGTGTTCTTACCCATGGAGGCCCTACCTTAACTTTCTCTATTAGTTAAATGCTATTCTCTGTGTTCTTACAGCTGTGGGGTATATGCAATACATCAAAACTCTGCATTTCCAGAGGCCCTCCTCTCTGTCCCTGACACCTTCAGCAACTGTGAGGTCAACCTTCCCCCATCACTCTACAGAGATGCTTCAGTCTCTGACCAGCCAGCATAGTATTCTAGTTAGAGGATGGCCTCTGGAGCTAGGCTGACTGGGTTTGAATCCCAGCTCAACCATTTCCTGGTAGTATGACCCAGGAAAATTTCTTAACCTCACATCCCATTTTTTCCCTCATATATAAACTGGAGTTGTTTGGAATATAAAGCTTTTAATATGGTGACCGGTCCAGGTTCAGTAAAATTTAGCCAATTATGCATTGTCCAGTGTTTCAAAGACTTGAAACTTACATGGTCTGATAGATGGGTTTTGGGGGGCACACAGACCTAACATAGGTAACGTTTAACTCACACAGGTATACGTTCTTTCAATTCTTTTTTAAAGACTTTTTTGATGTGGACCATTTTTAAAGTCTTTTTTGAATTTGTCACAATACTGCTCCTGTTTTATGTTTTGGTTTTTTGGCCTTGGGGCATGTGGGATCATAGCTCCCCGACCAGGGATTGAACCCGCACCCCCTGCATTGGAAGGTAACTGGACCACCAGGGAAGTCCCTCTCTTTGAATTCTTCTTTCATCTTTCAAGGACAACTTCTTGGTTAGTTGCTAGTATGTCTATTACCACCTCTTTTACACTCACTAACAGGAATGATATAAATGAATGAAGTTTGAAAAACCCTGATCCAGTCCATTAGCAGACTTCTGCATTCACTCATTTCGCTACACGGTTTCCATGATTATGTAGCCTCTTAAATGCAGAGCTTACTCATACCTATCCAAAGTAGCCTGACTGTGGTTTTCTCTAGCAAAAAGGGCTCAAGAGAGTGAATATTGATCAAGAAGCATCTTTCTGAGGCTGATTCCCAGGTTAATAGGTCTTGCTGAATTTTACTAGTTTGCTCCTAGACACAGCCTTACCAACAAATTAAATTAGCCCTTTGCATTTCCCTCCAAACTCAGCTCTCTTTCCTCTCTCCCCTGTTTCTGTTAATGGTGCCACCATTTTGCTGGATAAGTTTCATATTTCAACTTACCAGGAGTGGCTGCCTGGAAAGAAAGATTCCTGAAATCAAAGAAGAGTGGAATGGACATCAGTTATTATTTTCTGCCTTGGGTACAGAGTGGGCAGAGTTGGCCAACTTGATCAACTACTCAGCTACAACTAAACTGCGCATTTTGTCCCTTTTCTCTGACTTTATTTCCTCCGTTACATCTCCCTGGGCTATATTTCTTTTTTTTTTTAACATCTTTATTGGAGTATAACTGCTTTACAATGGTGTGTTAGTTTCTGCTGTATAACAAAGTGGATCAGCTATACATATACATACATCCCCATATCCCCTCCCTCTTGCATCTCCCTCCCACCCTCTCTACCCCACCCCTCTAGGTGGTCACAAAGCACCAAGCTGATCTCCCTGTGCTATGCGGCTGCTTCCCACTAGCTATCTATTTTACATTTGGTAGTGTATATATGTCCATGCCACTCTCTCACTTCGTCCCAGCTTACCCCTCCCCCTCCCCGTGTCCTCAAGTCCATTCTCTATGTCTGCATCTTTTTTTTTTTTTTTTAAACAAAGGCTGTTCTTTTTTAAATTTTTATTTATTTATTTATTTATTTATGGCTGTGTTGGGTCTTCATTTCTGTGTGAGGGCTTTCTCCAGTTGCGGCAAGCGGGGGCCACTCTTCATCGCGGTGCGCGGGCCTCTCACCATCGCGGCCTCTCTTGCTGCGGAGCACAGGCTCCAGACACACAGGCTCAGCAGCCGTGGCCCACGGGCCCAGTTGCTCCACGGCATGTGGGATTTTCCCCGACCAGGGCTCGAACCCGTGTCCCCTGCATTGGCAGGCAGACTCCCAACCACTGCGCCACCAGGGAAGCCCTATGTCTGCATCTTTATTCCTGTCCTGTCCCTAGGTTCTTCAGAACCATTTTTTTTAAGATTCCATATATATGTGTTAGCATACAGTATTTGTTTTTCTCTTTCTGACTTACTTCACTCTGTATGACAGACTCTAGGTCCATCCACCTCACTACAAATAACTCAATTTCGTTTCTTTTTATGGCTGAGTAATATTCCATTGTATATATGTGCCACATCTTCTTTATCCATTCATCTGTTGATGGACACTTAGGTTGCTTCCATGTCCTGGCTATTAGTAAATAGTGCTGCAATGAACATTGTGGTACATGACTCTTTTTGAATTATGGTTTTCTCAGGGTATATGCCCAGTAGTGGGATTGCTGGGTCGTATGGTAGTTCTATTTTTAGTTTTTTTTTTTTTTTTTTTTTTTTTTTAAATCCCTGATGCCTGGGCCCTACCCCAGTGATCTGATTTCAACTGGTCTGCAGTGGGGGAGCAGGATTTTTTTTTTTTTTTAAAAGAAATTCACGTTCTTTTATTTATTTATTTATGACTGTGTTGAGTCTTCGTTTCTGTGCGAGGGCTTTCTCTAGTTGCGGCAAGTGGGGACCACTCTTCATCGCGGTGCGCAGGCCTCTCACCATCGCGGCCTCTCTTGTTGCGGAGCACAGGCTACAGACGTGCAGGCTCAGCAATTGTGGCTCACGGGCCCAGTTGCTCCGCGGCATGTGGGATATTCCCAGACCAGGGCTCGAACCCGTGTCCCCTGTATTGGCAGGCAGATTCTCAACCACTGCGCCACCAGGGAAGCCCTATTTTTAGTTTTTTGAGGAACCTCCATACTGTTCTCCATAGTGACTGTATCAATTTACATTCCCACCAATAGTGCAAGAGGGTTCTCCCTGGGCTATATTTCTTCATTTTCCCACCAATCCAATTTGTCCTCTCTTTGAAGATGCAGTGAAAACCCTATTTTCTTTCTTCCATAAAGACTGTTTTTTAGAGCTGTTTTAGGTTTACAAATGTACAAATGTATAATGCCATGTATCTGTCATTATATCATGCAGAGTATTTTCACTGCACTAAAAATCCTCTGTGCTCTGCCTATTCACACACCCCGCCTTCCCCACAACCACTGTTATTTTTATTGTCTCCATAGTTTTGCTTTTTTTTCAGAGCTTTGCCTTTTTTATGTAGTTAGAATTATATAGTCTGATTTTCAAAGAAGTAGCCTTTTCAGATTGGCTTCTTTCATTTAGCAATATGCATTTAAGATTTCTCCACATCTTTTCATGGCCTGGTGACTCATTCCTTTTAGTGCCAAATAATATTTCATTGTGTGGATAACCCACAGTTTATTTATCCATTCACCTGCTGAAGGATATCTTGGTTGCTTCCAAGTGTTGGCAATTATGAATAAAGCTGCTGTAAATATCCATGTGCAGATTTTGTGTGGATATAAGTTTTCAACTTCTTTGGGTAAATACCAAGTTGCATGATAACTGGGTCATATGGTAAGAGTATGTTTAGTTTTGTAAGAAACTGTTTTCTTTGGAAACTGTCTTCCACGGTAGCTGTACTATTTTGCATTCTCTCCAACAATGTATGAGAGTTCCTGTTGCTCCACATCCTCATCAGCATTTGGTGTTGTCGGTGTTCTGGATGTTGGCTATTTTGATAGGTATGTGGTGAATCCTATCTTTCTTGACCCAGATAATGAGTCTCAGTCATTTTTTGTTTTCTACACAATGTTGAGTCCATAATAGTTGCTGAATAAATACTTGCTGAATGAATAAAAGACTACACCTTCTGTTGTTGCATTGAACAACCTACACGTTTTTTCTTAACTATTTGTGAATTTCTATTGGCTTCAAAACTAGAATGGGTACTATGGGGGGCAGGAATGAACCAGACCTTATTCTCATTTGTGTAATCTTCATTGACCTGTTCATAGAGACTTAAACAATAGTGTTTGATTTGAGAGTTTTGTCCTTCAGGTTGTTGGCATTCCACGGCTGGGTCTAGGGGCATATACTTTCCAGCCTGTAAATGATGATGTTCAGGGACCTTTGAATTTCCAAGAGAGGGGTGAGGATAAGGCAAGGTGGATGACTACCTGACCAAATATCCTCCTCTCCACCTACCCCTATCCACTCTTTACCTTGGTACCAGCTCATATCCTTTGGGTATCAACTTACTGGCCACGCTCCCTCAGAGAAGTCCTTGTCTTATCTGGGTAGCTTATCCCTCTGATAGTATTGGCAACTTTTACTGCTTTGTGTTTCTTTATACAATCACTAGCTTTTTTTTTTTTACATCTTTATTGGATGTTATAATTATAACATCTTTATTGGACGCTATAATTGCTTTACAATGGTGTGTTAGTTTCTGCTGTATAACAAAGCGAGTCAGCTATACGTATACATATATCCCTATATCCCCTCCCTCTTGCGTCTCCCTCCCAACCTCCCTATCCCACCCCTCTAGGTGGTCACAGAGCACCAAGCTGATCTCCCTGTGCTATGCAGCTGCTTCCCACTAGCTATCTATTTTACATTTGGTAGTGTATATATCTCCATGCCACTCTCTCACTTCGTCCCAGCTTACCCTTCCCCTTCCCCGTGTCCTCAAGTCCATTCTCTACATCTGCATCTTTATACAATCACTAGCTTTTTTGTCCACTAGCCTGGGAACTCCCTGAGGTCCCTGACTACCTTTGCTCTTCATTGTGGTCCCAAACTCTGTATGATTCCTGGAAGATAGCAGACGTTGTGTCGAGATTGTTTGGATGAAGGAATGACTACCCAGTAAGTTAACTTTTAATTGAATTTTGATTAATTACCATCATTTAGCATTATCACTATCACAACTTGAATTACAACTTTAATATATTAGGATGGGTGAAAGATTTGGCATGGTGGGGAGGTGGAGTACGGTTTCTCTAAATAATTACACATTCTAGATTACAGTAACCTTACACCCAATACTAAATTTTCCTTTAACTTCACTAAATTTTACCCGATACTGAACATGGTTTCTTGCTTTTTTTCTTTTCTCTTCCTTTTTTTTTTTTTTTTAATTTTTATTGGAGTATAGTTGATTTACAATGTTGTGTTAGTTTCAGGTGTACAGCAAAGTGAATCAGTTATACATATACATATTCTTTTTTCTTCTTTTTAAAAACTGTGATGGCCCTTCTGAGCCTTTCAAGGACTCAGATTCATCATGTACATACCATCATATACCTTGGCTGTGAGGAAGGACCAAGAAATACAGGGTCAGCTTAAGACTGTCAGAGGTAACTCAAACCACACATATTTAAGAGAACAATTCTCTTCTTCTGCAGTATCAGAATGACTTCAGGACCATGGTTTCCGAGGTAGCACTTCACTTTGAATTTTAGCTCTAAGCCATTGACAAATAGGACTTGAATCTATGGTGAGAACTCTGCCCTTAGGAAAAAAAAATCCCCATTGTAGACAGCAGAGGGATGCAAAGAATTAATTGCCACATCAGGCTTCATTTTCTGCATAGTTACACTGGGCTAATCTTTAGACTTCAGCCAAGTGTGCAAGCATACCCGTGTCCTTTTTAAATGGCAAGGTTGGAGCCTACTTGTGAACCCCACGAGGACCTCAGATTTCTCTTTCCTACACACGGGACTTGAGGCAAGTCATTAAAATGGAAGAACCCTCATGTGCCAAGCTGAGGAGCCGGCTTGTGGCACGGTGGAATCTGGAAAATGCAAGGGAGGCCCTGGCATCACAGCGCCAGTTTAGCTGCAGGGCAGACGATGGTCCCTGGGTGGCCAGGCTGACAGTGATATCAAGGGTAGTACACAAGTGGCCTTGATGTTCTCAGGTGTCAGAGGCACTGGCCTATCTATATGTTGAATGTCTATAGTTCTACCCTTTCCCCATGACTCTCATCATGAATTCATCTAAAATGGGTTTATTTCTATCATCTGCCTGGATCACCCCCAGTGGCCAGAGCAGTAGTTGCTGAAAATAATGCTAATTATAGCACTAATAATAATAGCTGCCATTTATTGGCCATCTGCTAGGTTCTAGTAAGTTGCTAAGGGCTTTCTGTGCATTATCTTGTTTATTCTCCACAGCCATCCTATGGTCGTAGGCATTTCTTCTGGGGGAGAGTTGCCCTTGTGCATGTCTTTATGTGACTCTCCCTTGTGTGGGGGAATCCAGGCAGGGCTCTACCTCCATGGATGTCTCCTCATCTTTCCTCTCCCTGCCGCCAGCCGACAGGTCAGCCAGCAGACACTCATGTTGAATTCTTTGAATGTGAGCCTGAGCCAAGAGGCGTGAGGGCAGAGACAGGATGGCAGAATCTGTGCTGCTGTAGCAGTGTTCTGGACGATGCACTGCCCAGCGGCCAGAGCGTTCAGGGCTGCTGCTGTTTCTGCACATGTGCACGTCTTTACTTCTGTGGATTCTAATACATTCTTCTTGCTTGCAACCAAGTACCCTGTCACATCTACGAATCGAG
Organism: Balaenoptera musculus; assembly: GCF_009873245.2. Taxonomy (NCBI): domain Eukaryota; kingdom Metazoa; phylum Chordata; class Mammalia; order Artiodactyla; family Balaenopteridae; genus Balaenoptera; species Balaenoptera musculus. Next base: position 122,013,822 of record NC_045787.1, read on the forward strand.
TGCTGTTATTCTTCCTACTTTCCGGGAGAGGAGACTGAAACTCATATAAGATAAATAACTTGACCAAGGTCATGTGTGAGCATGTTGCAGGGCTGGGACTCAATCTCACAGACATCAGATACTAGAATCGTTCCTTCCATTGGCTGATTAAAGGGACCCTTACCTCTGCTTGCCTGGTCCGTTAGATGGGGTTGCAGCATCTGAGAAAAACAACAGAATGACCTATTCTTCAGAAAAGACACATGACTAGGTATTTCCTCCCTTTGACAAGATAAGAGCCGCCTTGATTTTCGTTACCCAGTTGATGTCTTCAATTCCCAACCCCCCCAACCAATTTGTTCACCCCTCTTTTCTCCCTTTTAATGCACCAAAGGATCGCAAACCCATGAGTGATTTTAAATTAAACACTATTTTTTTGTTTCCTGAAATCTAAAGCTCCAATTAAAAGAAAAAAAACAAAACAAAACCCCACAACTGCATAAAACTTTATCACTTGAGCCCCAAGACAGGAAACAGCCATAAAACAGTGACACGCTGGAAACAAATTACATGCATTTATCGGTCCGGTCAGTGGGGTTGTGTATGCTGATGGGTTTCGGCTTGGGGACTGGAGGCCTGGCTGCATCAGACTAGTTAAAAGCACAATTCATTACCAGGAGCCAGTGAAGGATAAGGCTTGCAGTGGTTAGTGCCTGTTGCAAGTCCCACAAGAGCAGCTGGGCTTGTGCATTTACCTTTGGGATGAATTCTGCAGAGCTATAGTTGTGAAGGGGCTGGGATTGAGTGGAGACTTCCAGGAAAACACAACCACGCTGAGCCAGCCAAGGCAGGGGAACCTCAGACCAGCACTTGTCAAGCTCTTGGGATGTGTCAATTACTATACTAGGAGCTTTAATTATTTATTTATTTTCGTCATTTAATCCTCAAGGTAACTTTGGGGTACAGGCAACATTAACCCCATTTAAAAGGGGAAGAAATTGGGGATTCAGAAAGGTCAGTTGCTGAAGGTCACATAGGGAAGAATAAGTAGGACTTGGACCCAATTTTTACTCCAGAGCTCTATCTTATGACCTTGGCAGTTGGTTTATCTCACAGGACCTGTTTCTGAGGTAGAGGATCTCCAATAGTCAAAGGATGGTCTTTGATATTGGGCCGACCTGGTTTCAAACCTCTTTCTCTAACTACCTGTATGACATCTGACAAATAACCTCTCTGAGCGTCCGTTTCTCTGTTTGTTACATGGAGTTTTATTAGTTAGTTATCAAAAGACATAAGATCGCACCAATATATGACATAGTTAGTGTAGGACACGTTTGACAATTGATGGTCGTTGATATTGCTCTTCTTCTTACTTTTTAACTTATTTTGCCTCTGAGGGCTATACATTCTTTGTATTTATTTCCCTCTGGGCTTCCTCTTCCTGGCTCTAAATTCTTCTGTCATCCCAATGCGTGAGCATTGACATAGAGCCCTCATGTTAATGCTGTGAGGCTGGGTGCTGCCAGGAATGCAGGTGAGAATGGGACTGTATCCCATCCTCCTTCTCCTTTTCTTTTTCTGCAAGGGGCCATCAGTCTTTTACATTAAAAAAACATCTGAGCTCTTTCTCTTCCTCATATGTGAGCTTGGTGGAGGCAAAGTAAAATAGGGTTGAGATTTCAAGGATACCAGCATTTAAGACTATGCACTAGAACTGCTTTGCAATGTTTTTCCTTTTCTAGTAAAGTTTGAAAAAATCAAGATACTATCTTGAGTTATTCATAAAGCTGAATTTATTGTTTTAAAGGATTTTTGTGTGTGTGTGTTTTAAAGGATTTTAAAAAAAAATCCTGAGACTATGTTCTTCCTGCCTTTTATCTTTCTTTCATATACTATAGTAAAGGTAGGGAACAATACTTTCTTCTTTTAAGGCAAAAAGGCAAAAAACCAAAACCCCCAAAATGTGTGTCTCCATTTTGGGGGTAGGTGGGTAAATTTCATGAAATTTGAAGGTCTAAAATAGGAGAGGGGGCTCTGCATTTTTTAAGTTATATATCTCTTTTTATACAAAATTTTGAGCAGGAAATCTTAGCTTATATATATTTATTTATACATTATGTCTGTTATTGATTCAACATAGGTTAAATATTAGTAAAGTATAAATGCTTTTTTTTTGATTAAAACAATAAATATTTCCATACTTTAGTGGACCAATTTGCATTTTACAGGCCTTTGGTTTGGTTTAGAAAATAAAAAACCTCTGAGCTTTGAACAAAGAGTCTCAGTAAACATCTCTCCAGGGCTACCTACCCTGGCTCCTATGGATGGTCTTCAGATCATTTTCATCCCCATGGAATCCTATGCAAAATGGTGTATTTATAGTCATTTTTCTGTAGGTTTGGTTCATTGCTTGAATCAGATTCTCAAAGATTAAAATCTAAAGACAAACACACTAATCTAGTCCAGCTGGTCCACAAGACGGAAGAGAGAGCAAATTGCCAGGGTGAAGGCAGTAAATTCAGTACTGAGATGGGATTTGCATTTACTGAGTTCCTATTCATTGCTTTTAGGATTGCAGAGATTTCTGTTTCAGTCTCATTTTGGGGAATTAGGTATTCACAAACAAAACTGTATAACGCATACCCTCAATTGTAAGGTAGATTTTTCACATTTTTAAATGCTAACAATACTTTCTTAAGGAGTAGTTTACATAGAGTAAAATGCACAGATTTTAAACACGCAACTTGATGAGTTTTGACAAACACATACATGTGTGTAGCCATCACCCAGATTAGGATACGGAAGTTTTCCACCACCTCTGAATCTTCCTTTGCTCCCTGTTGCAGTCAACCCTTCCTTGCCACCAGAGGCAATCACTATTACAATTTCTACCACTGGAGGTTATTTGGACTAGTTTTGAATTTCATGTAAATGGAATCATTTGGTGTTCATTCTTTTTTTTGGTGACTGATTTCTTTCATTCAGCATAATGTTTTTGACATTCATCCAAGTTGTTGCTTGTAGTAGTCCATTCTAACTGCTGAGAAGTATTTAATGGTATGGATATACCACAGTTCATCCATTCTCCTGATAATGAATATTTAGATCATTTCTGTCTTATGCTAGTATAAATAATGATGTTATGGACATTGACGTAGATGCATTTTTGTGGACATATGCACTCACTTCTCTTAGGAATATAGGAGTGAAATTTATGGGTCATATGGTAGAAAAGTGCCAAATGGTTTTTGAAAGTCATTGTACCCTTTTTCATTTCTGTCAGAACTATGTGACTGTTCCAAGTGCTCTGTATCCTTGTCCACACTTAGTATTGTCTTTTAAAATTTAGCCATGCTAGTGGATGTGTTCTTCTCCTCCCTGCTCTTCATTTTAACATCAAAAAAAATTTTTTAACACTTTTGAAGTTAAGACGTTTTTTGAGTTAATATCAAAAGAAATTTACCAGGCAGAGGAATAAGTAGTGACAGGTCAGAGGTTGTCTTTGACTGTTCAAATTCAAACTTAGAGTTCATAGAAGGACTCTGTCCACTGATTATCACCTTGCCTGAGAGATTTTTTTGGTAGCACCTTTCAAAGTAAATCTAAAATTAAATGTGGATATCTCATTGCTGGTTAAAGTGTCTTCAAAAAGATCATACTGTCATGCAACATAGAAACAAAATTATTGTAAATATACATTGCCACAATTGCAACTAAATGCAGTAATGTTTTCTAAATGTCTTAGAATGGTTGATAGAGTTTTCTAAGCTCTAAGAGGCTGGTATGACAATTCATGTGCTTGAACTTCCTATGATTGACTTTAGAAAGAAGCTATTTAACTTCCAGTTGCATATATTTCAGTTAAGGAAAACAGAAATGATGAGTTTAACCAAACAGGAAATGAAGGTGAAGCCTTGTTATACTTTGAGTTGTCTTGAAAGTATTTAAAAAGTTATACCTTTACATGATTGCAAATTCAAGGGTTATAAAAGTAAACAGTTAAGTGTCTCCCTCTTACCCTGTTCTCCTCCCTGGAAGCAGCCAGTGTTAGTTTCTTGTGTGAAATTTATATGAAAGTAAGCAAATATGATTATCTTATCTTGCTGCTACCTCATCCTCTTCCTCTTTTTAAAAAACCAAACAAAAAACTTCCAAAGCAAAACAAACAAAACAAAGAGACACATACAAAGCATGCTGTTCAATACTCAGCTTTTTTCATTTAACAATATGCTTTGATTTACTTCGAAATTTTACTCCTACTCCTGAAGTAGTGTCATAAAGGTCAAGATCACAAATGTGAGTTAGGGAAAGCTAAGCATTGCTACAATGCCAACAAGACTGCCCAAGGCCAAAAGCAATTCAGAAGAATCTTTGCATTCTGAAGGCTGTCTCAGATACTGCTTGAGAGGACTCAGGAAGAAAGAGTTATGTTGTTATATGCGTAAGGGTATACAGTTATTAGTGAAGTTAAAAATCATGTATCTTTAATAGAATTTATTTTTTAATTCCTTGAAATGTTGGTATTTTGTTGGTGGGCACCTCCATCATTTCGAGGAAAATGAAATTTCTAGGAATTTTTCTTTTGGTGTGGTATCTAAATATTGTCTGTCTCTAGTGTAGTGGTCCTGTAGCCCTTTGAAAAACTGGTCAAAGCTGTGAAATTTCATCCCAGAAAAATCCATGTAGATACAGATAAATTTAACTTTAACTTTAGAGGGTTCACAGATTACCTGAAGACATTGGTGGCAAATACCTTTAAGCAAAAGTCAGTTCTGATCTGCCTGGGGAATAGGTACACAAACAAATGTAGTTTGTGGTCTGTTGGTTGATGGTATCTTGGGATTATTAGCATGGAACCTATCATTTTTATGATTTCAGGAACTGTAGTAAATAAAAAAGATGATTGCAACTTTTTGAGGGGCCCATGTGTATTCTTCCAAATGATTTCCTTCCACCATTTCCCCCCAAAATAATGTGTTTGAATTTGGCCACTTAGAAATAGTATACATACAATAACGTAGTTGTTAAGAGAGTGGGCTTTGTATAAGTCAGATCTTGAGGATGGGGAGCAAGATCCAAACTTTGTTCTGCCACTTACCTAGCACAGGACAGTTGAATCTTTCCTAGCCTCACTTTCTTTCATCTGTAAAGTAGGGTTAACAGTGAATTTTATGGCGTGGGGTGAGGATTACATGAGATAATGAATGAAAAGCTATATGTATACAGTAAGTCCCCTACATACAAACCTTCAAGCTGCGAACTTTCAAAGATGCGAACGTGCATCTGGTTCCAGCAAGGAACCACAACCTGTGCCATCAACATCAGGTGTGAGTGAAATTGCAGCTTGCCCTCCATCTCCTATTGCTGACGATCCTTCAGTTCTACCATTTCCCACCTCCTCTCCCTCCTGCAGTCAGTAACTCCTCTTGCCTGTTCACTTGATGCCAGCCCCTGTATGCCAGCTCTTGTACTGTATGTGCTACTGTACTTTTCAAGGTACTGTACTGTAGATTAAAAATATTTTATTTTTTGTGTTTGTTTGCTTTTTATGTATTACTTGTGTGAAAAGTATTATAAACGTATTACAGTACTATATAGCCGATGGTGTTATTTGGGTACCTAGGCTAACTTTGTTGGACTTACGAACAAATTGGACTTATGAACACACTCTCAGAAAGGAACTCATTCATATGTAGGGAACTTACTGTAGTGTCTGGCATGAATAAGAATTCAGTTAATAATATCTGTCAATTCTTCCCTGATGTTTGAGATTCTTAATATTTTGGAATTGTATCAGATGGATCTATATCATCTTCATCATTATTTTAAGTTATCTAATCACCTTGAGACTAGTTGAGAAGTTCAAGACCATGGATTGCCAAGTGGCAAAATTGTAGTTAAAACATATGGTTGGAGTACTTTTGGGCTCTTGGAGAAATGGGTTTTATAGGGATGCTAGAAATGTTAAATAAAATTTTAGGAACAGAATAATTATTGTAACAGTAACTTCAATATCTTGTATTCATACATATTGGTCTTCTCACTGCTAGGAAGACTTTTATTATCATCACTGTTAAACAAGTAGGTTAAATGGGATCCCATTCAAAAAAGCAAGCTGAGAAACTTCTTAAAATTACAACATATGTTTGTCCTTGAATTGGTCCCATGATTCTTGAGAATTAAAAGGAGGCTTACGAATATTTCTCAAAACCTAGTTTGAAGGAATTTATTCATATTCACAGAAGGTTTATTGAAAATACCAGGTTTCCCAAATTTGGGAGATTCTCCCTATCTTTCTTAATTCCAAAGACAAAACTCACCCTGCAGTCAATTATTTACTTATTTTTTTTAAACCTAAGCAGGGAGCATCCTAGCAGGGCATCTGAAAACTAAGCAAGTTTTTGCCAAACTCAGGTTGTGTGTGTCTCTGTGTGTGTGTGTATATGTATTTCTGTGTACATGTATCCAGTGTGTATGTGTGTATCTGTGTGTATGTACGTATCTGTGTATCTCTCTGTATGTATGTATGTATCTGTGTATGTGTATGTTTCTGCATCTATATTGTTTCCCAGTCATCTTATGACTGAGAAGAGAAAAAACACTGAGAAATAAAGGTATGAGAAGACTGTTCATCACTGGGGTCTGCCTCTCAGCCTGACTAGTAGCTCCCCAGGGAGTCTTAACAAGGTACTGCTGAGTCCAAATTCTTCTCCCCATGCCCACAGAATCCCAGGGACACTATAATTTGAGGCTGTTCTATCACCTTCACCCTCAGGCTCTGCAGGACCCCCACCCCCATTCATTTCTGGGCCCATCAGGGATGTGGGCAAAGGGAGCATTAATATGGATAGATTGATAGCCTTGGGATCACATTGATCTTCATACGTGTTGAATATTATGTCAATTATTCATCACTCAGAGATATCATTGCAGGGGAAAAAATCACATTAAAAGGAGCCAGGGAAACTAGAGGTTATAAATTCTAACCCCGGCATAGTCACTGGCAGCTCTGGAATTCAGTGCCAGCTCCTTTGTGGTCTCGTTGGAATGCAGGAGTCTCAGACCTTCTTTTAGAAATGTTTTCTCTCCTGTCTTTCCTTCCACCAAGCAGAGAATCAAGCTATCCAGAAGTGAAAAAGAGCTGATAAATCTGTAAACACAATGCTCCTAAGTCTCCTTTGAATTCTGACATCACCTCCAGTTGGCTGTCTAAAAAATACAATTTTCTCTCAGTTGACTCATGGAAGCATTTTCTGCAGGGCTAGATGATACCAAAAATGAGTGTCTGAGAAGATGGAAAATGCCACAATGTAAATATAACTCAACCCAGCATACAGAGTTGTTGACAGAGAGAGAGTGGGAGTGTAAGAACTCTGCCACCAGGCAATGACTCAACCTTTCTAAACCTGCATTTCCTCATCCTGTGAGTTTAGGGATCCTGCCAATTCCAGTGGGTGGTTGTGAGGATTAAATTAGGTAACCTAAATCACATAATTCTGAGTCCCCCAACCTTATGGAGCTGCTATTACTTTATACCACACTTTGTGGGAGGGCCACCAAGTTGTTCTTCAGAGTCTCTGAAGGTTCCCATGGTGAAGCTTAGGTGTCTTCAGTGTTGTGACGTCTTCTCGTGGACGGCTGGTCCTGCAGACACTATTCTCCCTCCCCAGCCTCCTTTTCACAACTAAATGTGACTCTTATTTCATTCCGTCAAAGAAACACCAATACAGGGACCATCTATCTATCCATTCACGTGGTAACTGCCTCTTGAGCTCCTACTATGTGCTATGGAACAGCAGTTTTGAACAAGATGAAAGGTCCCCCTCTCTAGGAGCCTATATTCCAGTCTGAATGACCAAAAATGAGTCCACAGCAGGTGCACCAGCCAATTCAGGTGGTAACGGGTGCTTTGAAGGTGATAATACCGGGTGATGCAATGCAGAGTTTGAGGTCAGGGAAGGCATTTTCAAGAGATGACAATGAAGCCATCACCTGAAGTGTAGGAGGGGACCAGTTATGTGAAGACCTCAAGAAAGAGTGTTCCAGGCAAAGGGAGCTGCAAGTTCGAGTCTGATATGGGCGGAGATGAGGTCATTTTAGTAGCAGAAAGGAGAACAACATGACAGGAAAGTGTGGTCTGAGATGATCAAAGGGATAGGCAGAATTTGAGAGGCCATAATAAGGAATCTGGATTGTATTCTTGTACAACTGGACGATTTTCAGCAGATGCATGACACTTTTTGATTCGTGGTTCAGGTGGGGAGATCGCTTTAGCTGTCTTGGATAGAATAGGTGGTGGGGGGAGGAATGGGAGTGGGAAGAGCAGTTAGAGGTTCTGCGGTTGTTAAGTCCAAGCTGATGATGACTAGGACTAGGGTAGTATCAGTGGAAAGATGTAAATAAATGGCAGGGCTCAGGAGCTATTCTGGAAGCTTTGGAATTCGGTGCTAATTCCTGTGTACTGAGAGAATCTACCAATGGATTGGATGTGGGCGAGGGTGGAGCGAGGGAAAGAGAAGATGGCTCCTAGGTATTTTGTAAGCTTTGGCTACCCCCAAATCTAGAAAAAGAGGGCAAATGTGGCTCACGAAATGTATCAGTTTTTCCCTGCCCTGGGAATTTTCTCACTGGCTATGCATCTCCATGGGCTCTGGTCTCCTGCCGCCTCTGTCTGTTTTCCATGGCTTTCTCCTCTTCTGTGTGTGCTCTGTTCTGAGGGCTGAATATTTTTAAGCAGAGGGTGACATTATTCAGAGCTTTTTTTTTTTTTTTTAATTTTATTTATTTTTTTAAACAGCTGGTTCTTATTAGTTATCCATATTAGTGTATACATGTCAATCCCAATCTTCCAATTCATCACACCCCCCCCCCCCCCCACCACTTTCCCCCCTTGGTGTCCATACGTTTGTTCTCTACATCTGTGTCTCAATTTCTGCCCTGCAAACCGGTTCATCTGTACAATTTTTCTAGGTTCCACATGTATGCGTTAATATACGATATTTGTTTTTCTCTTTCTGACTTACTTCATTCTGTATGAGAGTCTCTAGATCCATCCATATCTCTACAAATGACTCAGTTTCATCCCTTTTTTATGGCTAATATTCCATAGTATATATGTATCATATCTTCTTTATCCATTTGTCTGTCGATGGGCATTTAGGTTGCTTCCATGTCCTGGCTATTGTAAATAGTGCTGCAATGAACATTGGGGTGCATGTGTCTTTTTGAATTACGGTTTTCTCTGGGCATATGCTCAGTAAAGGGATTGCTAGGTCATATGGTAGTTCTATTTTTAGTTTTTAAAGGAACCTCCATACTGTTCTCCATAGGGGCTGTATCAATTTACATTCCCACCAACAGTGCAAGAGTGTTCCCTTTTCTCCACACCCTCTCCAGCATTTGTTGTTTGTAGATTCTCTGATGATGCCCATTCTAACTGGTGTGAGGTGATATCTCATTGTAGTTTTGATTTGCATTTCTCTAATAATTAGTGATGTTGAGCAGCTTTTCATGTTCTTCTTGGCCATCTGTATGTCTTCTTTGGAGAAATGTCTATTTAGGTCTTCTGCCCATTTTTGGATTGGGGTGTTTGTTTTTTTAATATTGAGCTGCATGAGCTGTGTATATATTTTGGAGATTAATCCTTTGTCCGTTGATTCATTTGCAAATATTTTCTCCCATTCTGAGGGTTGTCTTTTCGTCTTGTTTGTAGTTTCCTTTGCTTTGCAAAAGCTTTTAAGTTTCATTAGATCCCATTTGTTTATTTTTGTTTTTATTTCCATTACTCTAGAAGGTGGATCAAAAAAGATCTTGCAGTGATTTATGTCAAAGAGTGTTCTTCCTATGTTTTCCTCTAAGAGTTTTATAGTGTCCAGTCTTACATTTAGGTCTCTAATCCATTTTGAGTTTATTTTTGTGTATGGCGTTAGGGAGTGTTCTAATTTTATTCTTTTACATGTAGCTGTCCAGTTTTCCCAGCATCACTTATTGAAGAGACTGTCTTTTCTCCATTGTATATCCTTGCCTCCTTTGTCATAGATTAGTTGACCATAGGTGCATGGGTTTACCTCTGGGCTTTCTATCCTGTTCCATTGATCTATATTTCTGTTTTTGTGCCAGTACCATATTGTCTTGATTACTGTAGCTTTGTGGTATAGTTTGAAGTCAGGGAGTCTGATTCCTCCAGCTCCGTTTTTTCCCCTCAAGATTGCTTTGGCTATTCGGGGTCTTTTGTGTCTCCATACAAATTTTAAGATTTTTTCTTCTAGTTCTGTAAAATAATGCCATTGGTAATTTGATAAGGATTGCATTGAATCTGTAGCTTGCTTTGGTTAGTATAGTCATTTTCACAATATTGATTCTTCCAATATAAGAACATGGTATATGTCTCCATCTGTTTGTGTCATCTTTGATTTCTTTCATCAGTGTCTTATAGTTTTCTGAGTGCAGGTATTTTACCTCCTTATGTAGGTTTATTCCTAGGTATTTTATTCTTTTTGTTGCAATGGTGAATGGGAGTGTTTCCTTAATTTCTCTTTCTGATCTTTCTTTGTTAGTGTATAGGAATGCAAAAGATTCTGTGCATTAATTTTGTACCCTGCAACTTTACCAAATTCATTGATTAGCTCTACTAGTTTTCTGGTGGTATCTTTAGGATTCTCTATGTATAGTATCATGTCATCTGAAAACAGTGACAGTTTTACTTTTTCTTTTCCAATTTGTATTCCTTTCATTTCTTTTTCTTCTCTGTTTGCCGTGGCTAGGACTTCCAAAACTATGTTGAATGATAGTGGCGAGAGTGGACATCCTTGTCATGTTCCTGATCTTAGAGGAAATGGTTTCAGTTTTTCACCATTGAGAATGATGTTTGCTGTGGGTTTGTCATATACGGCCTTTATTGTGTTGAGGTAGGTTCCCTGTATGCCCACTTTCTGGAGAGTTTTTATCATAAATGGGTGTTGAATTTTGTCAAAAGCTTTTTCTGCATCTATTGAGATGATCATATAGTTTTTCTTCTTCGATTTGTTAACATGGTGTATCACATTGATTGATTTGTGTATGTTGAAGAATCCTTGCATCCCTGGGATAAATCCCACTTGATCATGGTGTATGATCCTTTTAATGTGTTGTTGGATTATGTTTGCTAGTATTTTGTTGAGGATTTTTGCATCTATATTCATCAGTGATAATGGTCTGTAATCTTCTTTTTTTTGTACTATCCTTGTCTGGTTTTGATATCAGGGTGATGGTGGCCTCATAGAATGAGTTTGGGAGTGTTCCTTCCTCTGCAATTTTTTGGAAGACTTTGAGAATGATGGGTGTTAGCTCTTCTCTAAATGTTTGATAGAATTCACCTGTGAAGCCATCTGATCCTGGACTTTTGTTTGTTGGAAGATTTTTAATCACAGTTTCAATTTCATTACTTGTGATTGGTCTGTTCATATTTTCTATTTCTTCCTGGTTCAGTCTTAGAAGATTATACCTTTCTAAGAATTTGTCCACTTCTTCCAGGTTGTCCATTTTACTGGCATAGAGTTGCTTGTAGTAGTCTCTTAGGATGTTTTGTATGTCTGCAGTGTCTGTTGTAACTTCTCATTTTTCATTTCTAATTTTATTGATTTGAGTCCTCTCCCTCTTTTTCTTGATCAGTCTGGCTAATGCTTTATCAATTTTGTTTATCTTCTCAGAGAACCAGGTTTTAGTTTTATTGATTTTTGCTATTGCCTTCTTTGTTTCTATATCATTTATTTCTGCTCTGATCTTTATGATTTCTTTCCTTCTACTAACTTTGGGTTTTGTTTGTTCTCCTTTCTCTAGTTCCTTTAGATGTAAGATTAGGTCATTTATTTGAGATGTTTGTTGTTTCTTGAGGTACGATTGTATTGCTATAAACTTCCCTCTTAGAACTGCTTTTGCTGCATCCCATAGGTTTTGGATCATCGTGTTTTCAATGTCATTTGTCACTAGGTATGTTTTGATTTCCTGTTTGATTTCTTCAGTGATCTCTTGGTTATTTAGTAAGGTATTGTTTAACCTCCATGTGTTTGTGTTTTTTACGTTTTTTTCCCTGTAACTGATTTCTAATCTCACAGCATTGTGGTCAGAAAAGATGCTTGATATAATTTCAATTTTCTTAAATTTACTGAGGCTTGATTTGTGACCCAAGATGTGATCTATTGTGGAGAATGTTCCATGTGCACTTGAGAAGAAAGTGTAATCCGCTGTTTTTGGATGGAATGTCCTATAAATATCAATTAAATCTATCTGATCTATTGTGTCATTTAAAGCTTGTTTTTCCTTATTAATTTTCTGTTTGGATGATCTGTCCATTGGTGTAAGTGAGATGTTAAAGTCCCCCACTATTATTGTGTTACTGTTATTTCCTCTTTTATAGCTGTTAGCAGTTGCCTTATGTTTTGAGGTGCTCCTATGTTGGGTGTATATATATTTATAATTGTTATATCTTCTTCTTGGATTCGTCCCTTGATCATTATGTAGTGTCCTTCCTGTCTCTTGTAACATTCTTTATTTTAAAGTCTATTTTATCTGATATGAGTATAGCTACTCCAGCTTTCTTTTGATTTCCATTTGCATGGAATATCTTTTTCCATCCCCTCACTTTCAGTCTGTATGTGTCCCTAGTTCTGAAGTGGGTCTCTTGTAGATAGCATATATATGGATCTTGTTTTTGTATCCATTCAGCGAGCCTGTGTCTTTTGGTTGGAGCATTTAATCCATTCACGTTTAAGGTAATTATCGATATGTAGGTTCCTATTACCATTTCCTTAATTGTTTTGGGTTTGGTTTAAAAAAAATTTTTTTTAATTAATTAATTAATTAATTTTATTTTTGGCTGTGTTGGGTCTTCGTTTCTGTGCTAGGGCTTTCTCTAGTTGGGGCAAGCGGGGGCCACTCTTCATCATAGTGCGCGGGCCTCTCACTTTTGCGGCTTCTCTTGTTGTGGAGCACAGGCTCCAGACGTGCAGGCTCAGTAGTTGTGGCTCACGGGCCTAGTTGCTCTGCGGCATGTGAGATCTTCCCAGACCAGGGCTCGAACCCGTGTCCCCTGCATTGGCAGGCAGATTCTCAACCACTGCGCCACCAGGGAAGCCCCTTGGGTTTGTTTTTGTAGGTCCTTTTCTCCTCTTGTGTTTCCCACATAGAGAAGTTCCTTTAGCATTTGTTGTAGAGCTGGTTTTGTGGTGCTGCTGAATTCTCTTAGCTTTTGCTTGTCTGTAAAGTTTTTGATTTCTCCATCGAATCTGAATGAGATCCTTGCCAGATAGAGTAAGCCTGGTTGTAGGTTCTTCCCTTTCATCACTTTAAATATGTGATGCTACTCCCTTCTGGCTTGTAGAGTTTCTGCCGAGAAATCAGCTGTTAACCTTATGGGAGTTCCCTTGTATGTTATTTGTCATTTTTCCCTTGCTGCTTTCAATAATTTTTCTTTGTCTTTAAGTTTTGCCAATTTGATTACTATGTGTCTCGGCGTGTTTCTCCTTGGGTTTATCCTGTATGGGACTCTCTGGGCTTCCTGGACTTGGGTGGCTCTTTCCTTACCCATGTTAGGGAAGTTTTCGACTATAATCTCTTCAAATATTTTCTCTGGCCCTTTCTCTCTCTCTTCTCCTTCTGGGAACCCTGTAATGCGAATGTTTTTGCATTTAGTGTTGTCCCAGAGGTCTCTTAGGCTGTCTTCATTTCTTTTCATTCCTTTTTCTTTATTCTCTTCTGCAGCAGTGAATTCCACCATTCTGTCTTCCAGGTCACTTATCTGTTCTTCTACCTCAGTTATTCTGCTATTGATTCCTTCTAGTGTATTTTTCATTTCAGTTATTGTACTGCTTATCTCTGTTTGTTTGTTCTTTAATTCTTTTAGGTCTGTATTAAACATTTCTTGCATCTTCTCTATCTTTGCCTCCATTCTTTTTCTGAGGACCTGGATCATCTTCACTATTATTATTCTGAATTCTTTTTCTGGAAGTTTGCCTATCTCCACTTCATTAAGTTGTTTTTCTGGGATTTTACCTTGTTCCTTCATCTGGTACATAACCCTCTGCCTTTTCATCTTGTCTATCTTTCTGTGAATGTGGTTTTTGTTCCACAGGCTGCAGGACTGTAGTTCTTCTTGCTTCTGCTGTCTTCCCTCTGGTGGATGAGGCTATCCAAGAGGCTTGTGCAAGTTTCCTGATGGGAGGGACTGGTGGTGTGTAGAACTGGCTGTTGTTCTGGTGGGTAGAGCTCAGTAAAACTTTAATCCACTTGTCTGCTGATAGGTGGGGCTGGGTTCCCTCTCTGTTGGTTGTTTGGCCTGAGGCAACCCAACACTGGAGACTACCCAGCTCTTTGGTGGGGCTAATGGCGGACTCTGGGAGGGCTCACACCAAGGAGTACTTCCCAGAACTTCTGCTGCCAGTGTCCTTGTCCTCACGGTGAGACACAGCCACCCCTCGCCTCTGCTGGAGACCCTCCAACACTAGCAGGTAGGTCTGGTTCAGTCTTCTCTGGGGTCACTGCTCCTTCCCCTGGGTCTCAGTGCGCACACTACTTTGTGTGTGCCCTCCAAGAGTGGAGTCTCTGTTTCCCCCAGTCCTGTCGAAGTCCTGACATCAAATCCCGCTAGCCTTCAAAGTCTGATTCTCTAGGAATTCCTCCTCCCATTGCCGGACCCCCAGGTTGGGAAGCCTGACGTGGGGCTCAGAACCTTCACTCCAGGGGGTGGACTTCTGTGGTATAAGTGTTCTCCAGTTTGTGAGTCACCCACCCAGCAGTTATGGGATTTGATTTAATTGTGATTGTGCCCCTCCTACCATCTCATTGTGGGTTCTCCTTTGTCTTTGGATGTGGGGTATCATTTTGGTGAGTTCCAGTGTCTTCCTGTCAATGATTGTTCAGTAGTTAGTTGTGATTCCGGTGCTCTCACAAGAGGGAGTGAGAGCACGTCCTTCTACTCTGCCATCTTGAACCAATCCTCTATTCAGAGCTTTTTATTGCTAGCCTGCTGAGTGCCCAGACCTGTGCTAGTCACTGCATGGAATATGGACAGACTTCTGGAAGACAATATTATGCTAATGTCTCTGGTGCCACTTCTATGAAGAGCATCCCCTCCCCTTTGCCCCCAGGACTTTTTTGAGGGACTTGTCTTCCACTGATCATGTGATGGCTCTGCATAATGTGCCATTCAGGAGCTCTTGGCTCTGCAACCCTTTGGTTGTGTGACCTGGAGCAAGCTGCTTAACTTCTGCAAGGTCTACTTTCCATATCTGTGAAGTGGGAAACCCACTTTCTAGGGCACTTAGGAAGATTTTAGGAAACATTGTAGGGGACCTGGCAGATACTGCTCAGAACAATAGTAAATAGCTGGTTGTTGCTGCTTTTGTTCTTCCTCTTGTTTGTATTGAATTGAACAAAGAAATCCTGCCTCAGTTAAAATGAAACACAAAACGGTGGGTCCTGCTATTTTGCTGCCTTCAGCTCACCATGGAATGAGAGGGATGGGGAGGACTTTAGGGAACATTTCTGCCAATCCCTTGATGTAACTGGACAGAAACATTTGAAAAGAAGACCCTTAAAGGGATTTCTTGTTGCTGCACATTTCTGAGGGTGTTTTGAGGAATAGTAACCATGCAATGATTTGCTCAAAGAAAGACTTCTTGGTCCAATAACCAAGAAATATTGCATATTGGATCTCCTTCTTGTAGATGTACAGACCGTTTGCCCAATAAAGGCTCTGATGGGTCCCATAATAAAGAAATCTGCCAGTCTCTTTTTATTATAGCAAATTCCACTGACCTTGACTAGAGAATCTTTTGTCTATAAGGTTTATTAACATCCTGTAGAATGTGTGTTCTTTGGAACATCCTTGGGAAATCCTACTTTAGCTAAAGGAGCCCAGATTTGAAACTGAGGCTTGGTTTCTTGAGACAATTCTGTTACTGGACCAAACTTGGGTCTGCTCACCCACCGTGCAGCAAAGCCAATCTACTGAGAGCTGGTTGTGGAAGGAAAGTGCAGCATTTACTTGGGGGTGCCAAGAAATGATAACAAACGGGCAGCTTGTGCTCAAAAGACCTCAACTCCCCAAAGGCTTTCAGGGGAGGATTTTTAAAGGCAACGTTTGGGGTGAGGGTTGCAGCTCCTGGACTTTCTTTTGAGGGCTGGTGGTGAGGTAACAGGGTGGTGTTTTGGGACTCTTAATCATCAACCTTCTGGTTCCAACTAGTCTGGGGTCTATGTGCTTGTGGTCAGGAGATTGTCACCATCTTTCACCTGGGTGGGGGAGGGGTCCTCCCAAGTTCTGCAGAACAACTCAAAGATATGTATCAGATTGTTATATATATCCCTTGAGGAGGAACTAGGACTCTTTTATCACTGTACTATTGTTCAAGGTATCTTGCTTAAGATCATCACTTCTGCATTCCATCACTTCTCTAATTAGTAACTGCTTGAGTCTGCTCTTTGGAACTCAGGAAAGGCCTAGGAGACTAAAGCCTTTTTTCCTACAAACAAGAGGGGTCTTGCTGCTGGGGCAGCCTCACAGGGCGCTGCTTGGTTTCAATTCCCTCCTTTCCTTAGATACTCCTCAATACTGAGGGAAACAAGGGTGGGACAAGAAAGGGAATAAAATTTTAGATAGAGAGGTTAATCATAAACTTGGCAGGGTAACTCAATTTTAGGGGGACTCAGTTTCAATTCCCAGAAGCAGAGATCACAGCAACCGTGAGGCCTCTTCTGACCTGAGCTGAGAGACAATTAGACAGGATCCTTACTCCTCAGCCCACTGCCCCTTCCCCACAATCTCTGCATCCCCCTCTCCCCACAGCAGCACCTGGAGTCCCTCAACTTACCTGAGACATGAAGATTCTCATCAAGCTCTAAACAGCAAGGGCTTTCTAGGAGAAAAAAAAAAATCCCATGGGACCCCAGGGATTTTTTTTTTTTTTTTACAGAGGAGGAGGAACCATCTGCCCATGTAGGTTGATTGGTGAATGTCAGCCAAGAGGACCTAAATGAAGTGGGCTTCATCTTGTACTTTCCTGTACTCCCCACACCTGGGCCTGGAGAATTTGGTCATCTGAATCAGCCAGAGAGTGTGTGGCTGGGTGGTGAGAGAAAGTTTGGATGGAGGTGAAAACTAAGGTAAAAAGCTATGAAAATGGAATAATGAAAGTTTCTCCTTTAAAAATAAAGGAGGGAATTCCCTGGCGGTCCAGTGGTTAGAACTTGGCGCTTTCACTGCTGGGGCCCTGGATTCAATCCCTCGTTGGGGAACTAAGATCCCACAAGATGTGTGGCCAAAAAAAAAAAAAAAAAAAGAAAGAAAAGAAACTCAGAATAGTTTGAGAGACAAATAGGCTCTTTAGGTAGAAAAAAAATCTGGCAGGTCGGATGTCACTTTCTCATGGTCCAGGAAAGCTCCCTTTGGAGGTTGTCTGTCATATGGTGGCAGCAGGAAAGAGCTTGATAATCCAGGAAAAGGATTCTTGTTCATTCTGATCACCTCCAAGAGAGACCTTGTCAAGGGGGGATGTTTTTTATTTTCCAGATTTCAGGCTTGAACTCTTGTGCATCTTACTGTTGTAAAACTAGTAACTCTCTTCTCACTTCAGGGATGTATTCTGAGTCAATAGGTAAAGCAGGAGAGGGATCACCCCAGTGCCTTTGCGGTTAGTGGCCCATAGAGGAAGGTAGAGGAACTGGATATCTTGAGAAGCACTATGTATTCTGTGCTTTGTAAAGTCTTAGAGCATCTGTCAAATATTTGAGCTTGGGAGCTCAACAATTTAAATCCAAAGTCTACTCATTTTGTCAGAAACCTCATTTCACAATTCACAGACCTCTGTTACAGTAGTTTCCATATGGCATTGTAGTTTTGGGCTATGCTTTTATGAGCTGTACTAGGCTCATAGTCACTCCTAGTGGGAGTGACTGTGAGATCCACAGAGAGTTGGTCAAGGCAGCAGGAGAGGAGAACAGGAAGAATCCAAGGCTCTGAAAGCCCAGAGGAGAGACCACCAGTGGCTGCAAACTGGGACTGCTTCATCTGGGAGGAGAGACTTGATCTGAACAATTAATTTTAATGACCTTCAACAATTAAAAAAAATTAGTACATGCACAGGGTAAAAATTTAAATACTACAAACAGATACTCAGTGAAAAATAAATTTCTCTCCTTTCTTGGACCCCAGTATCCCAGTTTTCTTTCCCAGAGGTAGCTAGTTTTTTATATGCCCTTCCAGAGGTGTTCTATGTTAACACAAGTGTATATGTGAAGGATTTCTTCTTCTTTTTCTTTTTGAAACACAAATGTTACTATACTACATTTACTATTCATCATCTATTTTTTTCCCACTTAATGTTTGACTGCTGGTTACCTTTCCATAGAGGAAGAGTTACCCCACTCAATTTAACATCCACAGAACAGTCACTGCATGCAAGTATCATAAATGATTGTCCAGTTACCTCTTTATGGACATTTGGGTTGTTTCTAGTTTCCAGCTACTGAAAACAGTGCTGCTATAAGTATCCTCGAGCATGTATTTATTTATGTACCCATATGAGTATATCTTTATGAAGTGTAATCATAAAAGTAAAATTTATGGGTCATAGAGAATGTAGATTTTAGGTTTTGACAGAATCAAGTAATCTACTAGGGTTACATTTCCTTCCCAGTCTACAATTGTGATCCCTGTTTGCACTGGGGTTTGTAGAATGGATGAAATAATGAGGGATTGGAACACAATTTTTAGGAGAGAACAATTTGACTGAAGACTTCGATTTAGGAAAGAACAGGCCACATTTGGGGACTACAAAGAGACCAGCCACATTAATAACCATGAATTATTGACTTCTTATCATGTTCTAAGTTCTTCATGTATACGATCTCACTTAATCCTCACAACAGCTGCAGGATTTAGGTTCCATTATTACTACCATGAGAGATGAGGGTCGTGAGTCTCAGAGAGGTGAAGTAATTTGCTCCAGGTAACATGACCTGTAAAGTGGCATGGGCAAGGGAACAACCAACATATTAGGGGATCGCTGTTGAGAGGAGCTTCAGGGCTCTATAAGTGAATTGTGTGAGATGGATTAAAACATTCCATGGTTGGTAAATCCTTTTAACCACAGGGAAACCTTTCTTCTGTTCCAGGCTTGGAGAATACAAGTCTGCTGTGGATTTCAGCGTGATTTTTTAAAAAAATAAATTTATTTATTTTATTTATTTTTTATTTTTGGCTTTGTTGCGTCTTTGTTGCTGCATGCAGGCTTTCTCTAGTTGTGGCGAGTGGGGGCTACTCTTCGTCGTGGTGCGTGGGCTTCTCATTGTGGTGGCTTCTCTTGTTGCAGAGCACAGGCTCTAGGCATGCAGGCTTCAATAGTTGTGGCAGGCAGGCTTCAGTAGTTGTGGCTTGCAGGCTCTGGAGCGCAGGCTCAGTAGTTGTGGCATACGGGCTTAGTTGCTCCGCAGCGTGTGGGATCTTCCCGGACCAGGGATCAAACCCGTGTCCCCTGCATTGGCAGGCGGACTCCTAACCACTGCACCACCAGTGAAGCCCCAGAGTGATTTTGAAAAATATTTTATTTCTGCCAAGTAGCTGTTGATAACAGTTTCGTAAATAGATGTCTGGACAATCTAGTGGAATTGTGGAGGTTGAAAGGTCTGAATTTGGGCTTTTTTTTTAAATTTAAAAAATGTTTAACTTAACCAATATATTTGGATTATTTTCATTTCAACATTTCAGTATAGAAATTGAGATTTTTATTGTTTTTTCATACTAAGTGTTTAAAGTCTAGTGTGAATTTTACACTTAACAACACGTCTCAAGTGCTCAGTAGCCAAGCATGACTAGAGCAGTTCTAAAAGATTTATTGTTTTTACCTTTTTACATTTAGATCTATGTTCTACCTGAAATGGATTTTTGAGTGTAGTGTGAGGTAGTAATCTAGCTTAATTTTTTTCCATATGAGTATGCAATTGACCCAGAACCAATTTATTGAAAAGATAGTCCTATTCCTATGAAACTTTTGTCTTAAATCAAGTATCCACATATGTGCGAATCTGTTTCTGGATTCTATTCTATGCCATCTGTTTATTTGTCTGTGCTTGCACCAGTACTACAGTATCTTAATTACTATAATTTTTGTAATAAGTCCTGATATCTGGTAGGGAAATTGTTCCTACCAGTTCTTAAGAGAGTCTTGTCTATTATTGGCTCTTTGCCTTTCCATATAAATTACTTGTCACATTCCCCCAAAATACCTGTTAGGATTTTGATTGAGATTACACTGAATCTATATATCAGTTTGAGGAGAACACTTAAAAAATATCATCTGTTCACCTGATGCTACCATCTTGGTAGGATCTGGACCTGTCCTTGCCTTCCAGACTCTGCTACCTTCCACATTCTGGGGTATAAGCAGCCAACTGAGAAAAATGCTCAACCTTTAGATCTTTGATGAGAACACAGTGAAGGGCCCCTCCCTCTTCTCAGGGGCAGAAAGTCCCTGGCAAGGTTCTAGAATCCTAGGATGCAGAAAAAATTGAAATCTTGGAGGAACCAGACCAAATATCCTTGGGTAGGGACCTTGTGCCCCGTGTGTGAATTTTCAGGGGTCACTCATTCTTGGGCTCACTTTAACCCAAGGTAGATCAATAGAAGTTACCTGCCTAGAGATCAGATAAGATGCTTTCTACTCCTCACTCTTCTCTACCTTCTCTGTCACTGGTCTTGCTATTTGCTCTGTGGCCGCAGACCAAGTTTCATGGAGAAGCCAATTACAGATGTAGAGAATCATGCAGACTGGCTGATCAGGCAGGAGAGGAAAAGAACAGAAGAAAGGAGCTTCTTAAAGGTGTCTCTGGCATCCGAAGAGGATTGATAAGATGAAGATGAAGGCAAAATAGAGATAGCAGTAAGATAACCAGGATGGAAAAGAGGTCCTGTAAGGAACCAAGCTTACCTTTCACGCTGAATGTTGTTTGGCCTTCATCTTGAATTCCCTATGTCCATCAGGTCAGGCTTCTGGAAATCCACAATGCTGGCAATTCTGAACTGAACTTCACCAGATCTGTCCCACTAGTAGAGAACCCATCTCTGCAGGATGAGACTTGTGAATTACTAGGTTGGGCGTAGCTGGAGTGTTGGTGAGAACCAGAGTCCAAGGAACTAGAAGAAGGGCTAGGAGGAGGAGGAGGGGCAAAGACAAAGGAGTAACGGGAAAGGGGACAATACGAACAGGGTGGCAAGTGGATGGTCCAGAGGGACCAAGGGAAGAGCTGGGCACAAAAATCCTTAAGGTAGGGTGGCAGGAACGGATGGCACTAGTCAGAGGAGGGAAACAGGTAGGGCCCAAAGCTGAAAGAGGTGGATGGTGCTGGGGGGTAGGCTCAGGGCTAAAAGATGGAGGAGACAGGGGAGGAAGGTGACTTCGACAATGAGGGCAAGAAGGAACAGGAAGAGGAGGTGGAGGCTGGGACTGAGATGGGGAACTTGCAGGTAGCTTCCTTGTCATTTTTTCAACTGACATTCTGTGCTTACTCATCTTGTGAAATTCGGTAACTGGCGGAAGCTCAGACCTGCTTCAGCAGTTATATCACACTACTGCATGTATCACCCCATTCATAATGGAAATGCCCTCTATGAAGGGTACATACCACTTCCTTTGGGGCCGGTGAGTAGGCTCCACTAACCATGGAAGTGGTCCCAGTTTCTAGGTTGAAGAACAGTCAGGGGAAGTGGCAAAGAGAGTAAATTGAGTCTAATAGTAGTCCCTATTCCTTGGGATAACATGTAGTTTTGCCCCTTGGTAAGCAAAGATTGATCAAAGGGTTAGGATAGAGTTGGAGGTTGGGACCTAGGAGAACAGGTCTGAAACAGGAATGGCCAAAATGTGGAGAAATCATTACCCCCATCTATTTAACTTACTACATTTTCCAAAGCCTTTTCACATCATTTATGTCACTCCATAAACACAAGGTAATCAGAGAAGAGAGATTATGTCCATTTTACCAATAAGGATACTGAAGGCCAGAGAGGGAACTATATAGGCAGGCAGTGGATGACAGAGCAGACCACCTAGACTAGAACTTGGGCCAAAAGTCAGGGAGTAGGGGTTATGTAGGAGGGAGCACGAAATGGCCCTTGACAGCATGACCCCACCCCATGTTTCTGGACAGAATCTTACTGGGGGGCTTCAGAGCAGAACTTTATAGTATAGCCTTCCTCTTGGTGCCTATGATCCCTTGGTATTTTGCCTGACCCTTAACTAGAACCAGAAACACAGGGTCAAGCTGATAGGATGGCTGCCCACTCCTGAGTGCCTATTGACTGGATTTGGACTTTCTTGCTCACTACCCTAGATGCCCAACTCCATGTCAGATGATTTAGGAGGCTACCGCACCCTCTCCCTTTCTTTTGTCTGATGTAGCAATTCTATTTGCTTATCATTCTTGGCTTCTTTTTTTAAAATTGAAGTATAGTTGACTTACAGTGCTCTATTAGTTTCAGATGCACAAGATAGTGATTTGAAATTTTTATAGTTTATACCTCATATAAGGTTATTATAAAATATTGGCTGTGTTCCTTGTACTTTACATTACATCCTTGTAACTTTTAAAAAATACCTAATAGTTTGTACCTCTTAATCCCCTTCCTGTATGTTGCCCCTCCCCTCACCCTTCTCCCCACTGGTAACCACTAGTTTCTTCTCGTTTCTGTGAGTCTGTTTCTGTTTTGTTATATTCGTTTGTTTTATTTTTTAGATGCCACATATAAGTGAAAACATACAGTATTTGTCTTTCTCTGACTTATTTCACTAAGCATAATACACTCTAGGTCCATCCATGTTGTTGCAAATGGCAAAATTTAATTCTTTTTTATGACTGAGTGATATTCCATTGTGTGTATGTGTGTGTGCGTGTATCACATTATCTTTATCTATTCATCTGTCGATGGGCACTTAGGTGGCTTCTATATCTTGGCAATTGTAAATAATGCTGCTATGAATATTGGGGTGCATGTGTCTTTTTGAATCAGTGTTTTTGTTTTCTTTGGATAAGTACCCAGGAGTAGAATTGCTGGATCTTATGAGAGTTCTATTTTTAATTTTTGAGGAATCTCCATACTGTTTTCCATAGTGATTGCACCAATTTACATTCACATCAACAGTGCCCAACAATTCCCTTTTTCTCCACATCCTCACCAACACTTGTTATTTGTAGACTTTTTTGATAATGGCCATTCTGACAGATATCTGAGGTGATATCTCATTGTGGATTTTATGGTTCCCTGATTAGTGATGTTGAGCATCTTTTCATATGCCTGTTGGCCATATGTATATCTTCTTTGGAAAAATGCTTATTCAGGTTCTCTGCCCCTTTAAAAACCAGATTGTTTGGTTTTCCAAAGTTGAGTTGTAGGATTTCTTTACATATTTTGGATAATAACCCCTTATAAGACATATCATTTGCAAATATCTTCTCTCATTCAGTAGGCTGTCTTTTCATTTTGTTGATGGTTCCCTTCTCTGTGCAAAAGTTTTTAAGTTGATTAGGTCCCCTTTGTTTATTTTTGTTTCTGTTTCCCTTGCCTAAGGAGACTGATCCAAAGAAATGCTGCTGAGACCAGTTTCCAAGAACATGCTGTCTATTTTTTCTTATAGGAGTTTTATGGTTTCTGGTCTTATATTTA
Source organism: Balaenoptera musculus (assembly GCF_009873245.2). Lineage (NCBI taxonomy): Eukaryota > Metazoa > Chordata > Mammalia > Artiodactyla > Balaenopteridae > Balaenoptera > Balaenoptera musculus. Next base: position 122,037,490 of record NC_045787.1, read on the forward strand.
GATTTAATTCATTTTGAGTTTATTTTTGTATATGGTGTGAAAAAATGTTGCAAATTCATTCTTTTACATGTAAGGTGTCCAGATTTCCCAACACCACTTATTGAACAGATTGTCCTTTCCCCATTGTATATTCTTGCCTCCTTTGTCATAGATTAACTGGCCATATGTGCATGGATTAATTTCTGGGCTCTCCTGTTCTGTTTTGTGTGTCTGTTTTTGTGCTAGTACCATACTATTTTGATTACTGTAGCTTTGTAATATAGGCTGAAGTCAGGGAGTGTGATACCTCCAGTTTAGTTCTTTTTTTTTTCCTTAAATTTATTTTATTGAAGTATAGTTGATTTACAATGTTGTGTTAATTTCTGCTGTACAGCAAAGTGATTCAGTTATACATATATATTCATTCTTTTTCATATTATTTTCCATTATAGTTTATCACAGGATGTTGAATATAGTTCCTTGTGCTATACAGTAGGACCTTGTTGTTTATCCATTCTATACATAGTAGTTTGCATCTGCTAATCCCAAACTTCCAATCCATCCCTCCCCCACCTCCCTCCCCCTTGGCAATCACAACTCTATGTCTGTGAGTCTGTTTCTGTTTTGTAGATAAGTTCATTTGTGTTGTATTTTAGATTCCACATATAAGTGATATCATATGGTATTTGTCTTTCTCTTTCCGCATTACTTCACTCAGTTTGATAATCTCTAGGTCCATCCATGTTGCTGCAGATGGCATTATTTCATTCTTTTTTATGGCTGAGTAGTATTCCTTTGTATATGTGTACCACAACTTTATCCATTCATCTGCTGATGGACGTTTAGGTTGTTTCCATGTCTTGGCTATTGTGAATAGTGCTGCTATTAACAGAGGGGTGCATGTATCTTTTTGAATTATAGTTTTGTCTGGATATATGCCCAGGAGTGGGATTGCTGAATCATATGGTAACTCTATTTTTAGTTTTTTGAGGAACCTCCATACTGTTCTCCATAGTGGCTGCACCAATTTACATTCCCACCAACAATGTAGGAGGGTTCCCTTTTCTCCATACCCTCTCCAGCATTTGTTATTTGTAGATTTTTAAATCATGGCCATTCTGACTGGTGTGAGGTGATACCTCATTGTAGTTTTGATTTGAATTTCTCTTCTCTCAAGATGGCTTTGGCTATTCAGTCTTTTGTGGTTCCATACAAATGTTAGTATTATTTTAGTTCTGTGAAAAATGTCATGGGTATTTGGATATGGATTACATTAAATCTAGATTGCTTTGGGTAGTATGGACATTTTAACAATTTTATTTCTTCTAATCCATGAGCATGCAATATCTTTCCATTTACTTTTATCATCTTCAGTTTCCTTAATCAGTGTCTCATAGTTTTCAGAGTACAGATCTTTCACCTCCTTGATTAAAATTATTCCTAGGTATTTTACTCTTTCTGATACAATTGTAAATGAGATAATTTTCTTCATTTCTCTTTCTGACAGTTCATTTATTAATGTATAGAAATGAAACAGATTTCTTTTTTCTTTAAATTTTTATTTATTTATTTATTTATGGCTGCATTGGGTCTTCGTTTCTATGTGAGGGCTTTCTCTTGTTGCGGCAAGTGGGGGCCACTCTTCATCGCGGTGCGCGGGCCTCTCACTATCGTGGCCTCTCTTGTTGTGGAGCACAGGCTCCAGACGTGCAGGCTCAGTAATTGTGGCTCACGGGCCTAGTTGCTCCGTGGCATGTGGGATCTTCCCAGACCAGGGCTCGAACCCGTGTCCCCTGCATTGGCAGGCAGATTCTCAACCACTGCGCCACCAGGGAAGCCCCCCCATTGGTTTTTGAATAGCATGTTGTTTAGTCTTCACATGTTTGTGTTTTTCCCATTTTCTTCCTGTAATTGATTTCTAGTTTCAAACCACTGTGGTCAGAAAAAATGCTTGATATAATTTCTATCCTCTTAAATTTGTTGAGACTTGTTTTGTGGCCTAGCAAGTGATCTAGCTTGGAGAATATTTCATGTGAACTTGAAAAGAATGTGTATTCTGCTGTTTTTGGATGGAATGTCCTGTAGATATCCATTAAGTGCAACTGGTCTATTGTGCCATTTAAGACTACTGCTTCTGTATTGATTTTTTGTCCAGATGATATAAGTGGGGTGTTATAGTCCCCTACTATTATTGCATTATTTTCAATTTCTCCCTTTTATGTCTGTTAATATTTGCCTTATATATTTAGGTGCTCCTATATTGGGTACATAAAAGTTAATGAGTATTATATCCTCTTCTTGTATTGATCCCTTTATCATTATATAGTGCCCTTCTTTGTCTTTTGTTAGACTTGTTTTAAAGTCTGTTTTGTCTAATATGAGACAAAGAAAACTACCCCTGCTTTCTTGTCATTTCTGTTTACATGAACTATCTTTTTCTATTCCCTCACCTTCAGCCTGTATGTCTTTAGCTCTGAAATGAGTTTCTTGTAAGCAGCATATAAATGGGTCTGCTTGTTTTTTCATCCAATCAGCTACCTTATGTCTTCTGATTGGAGCATTTAATCCATTGACATTTAAAGTGATTATTGATGGTTATGTATTGATACTAATTGCCATTTTGTTACTTGTTTTTCAGTTGTTTTTGTAACTCTTCTCTCTTCTTTTCCTCTTCTTTTAGTTTCTTCCTTTGTGGTTTGATGATTTTCTTTAGTAGTATGCTTGTATTCCTTTCCTACTAGGTTTTGTGTATCTATTATATGTTCTTAATTTGTGATTACCGTAGAGTTCATATATGTTCACCTATAACTATATCCACTTGTTTTAAACTGGTCGTCATTTAAGTTCAAACACATTGTAAAATGTCTACATTTTTTTACTCCCTTCTCCCATATTTTGGGTTTTTGATGTCATATTTTACATCTTCATGTTTATCCCTTCACTTGTTTATTGTAGTTATAGTTAATTTTACAATTTTTTTGTCCTTTAATCTTTGTACTAGCTTATATAAGTTGTTGATCCACTGCCTTTATTATATATTTGCCTTTCCTAGTGTGATTTTTCCTTTCCTATAGATTCTTACTTCTTGATGTAGCCTTTTCCACTTAAGAGAAGACCCTTTAACATGTCTTTTAGGGTAGGTTTAGTATTAATGAACTCTTAGTTTTTGCTTGTATGAGAAGATCTTTATTTTTCCTTCTAATCTAAATGATAATCTTGCTGGTAGAGTATCCTCAGTTGTAGGTTTTTCCCTTTCAACACTTTCAATATACCATGGCACTCCCTTCTGGACTATAAAGTTTCTGCATAAAAATCAGCTGATAACCTTATGGGGGTTCTCTTGTATACGGCTCTTTGTTTTTCTCTTGCTGCCTTTTGAATCCTCTTTCTTTCTTTAAATTTTGCCATTTTAATTATGATATGTCTTGGTGTGGGTCTCTTTGGGTTCATCTTGTCTGGGGCTTTTTGTGCTTCTTGGACCTGGATATCTGTTTCCTTCTTCAGGTTTGGGAAGTTTTCAGCCATAATTTTATCAAATACATTTTCTGCCCCTCTCTCTCTCTCTTCTCATTCTAATGAGACCCCTCTAATGCAAATATTAGTATGTTTGATGTCATCCCAGAGATCCCTTAAAATATCCTCATTAAAACTTTTTTTTTTCTTTTTCCTGTTCTAATTGGATGATTTTCACTATTCTATCTTCTAAGTCACTTATGCATTCTTCTTTACCACCTAATTTACACAGTCTAGTGTATTTTTCATTTCCGTTATTATATTCTTCAGCTCTGATTGGTATTTTTAAATGTTTCCTAGTTTTTTGTTGGTGTTTTCACTGTTTCTCTATTTTCTTTAGCTTAGTGAGCATTTTTATTATTATTGCTTTGAACTCTTTATGAAGTAAATTATTTATCTCCATTTTATTAGCATTTTTTCCCTGGGGTTTTATTTTATTATTCCGTTTGAAACAATTCTGTCTTCTCATTTTGTTTGACTTTTTCTGTTTGTCTCTATGAAATTAGGCAAAACAGTTACCTATCTGGGTCAGTCTTGAAGGTGTGTCCTTGTGTGGGAGCATCCCTATGCAGTCTGTGTGTGCCCAGTGGCTTTGGTGGGAGAGCTGGATTTGAAGTGAGCACAGGCTGTGTCTTCTCCTGGGGTGTGCTGGTAGCTGCTGCTTTTGTGAGAGGTAGGGCTAGAGTTGGAGGGGTTAGAGCCAAAGCCAGGTGCAAGCCTGGGCTTCTCCTGTGCTCAGTAGTGGTTGCTGCCCTATTGGGGGGTGGGGCTGAAGCAGGAGCCCTGAGGGAGCTGGGCTTTTCCCTGGGGTGATGGCAGTCTTTGCCTTAGTGAGGAGAAGTGCCAGAGCAGGAGGGGCTGGAGCAGGAGCCCAGTGTGGGCTGGGGTGGGTGTGCACTGGGGCAGTCCTCGTAAGCTGATGAGAGCACCAGGCAGTTTTTAATCTGCTGTCTCTCTGCTGGGACTGGCAGCAAGCAAGTCTGTGTGCATCATCTTCAAGAGCAAAGTTCTGGTTTCTTACAGCCCTCCAGTAAGCCCCACTGATTTTCAAACCAGCCAAGGGGGTTCATCCTTCCAGTGCCAGAGCCCCAGGTCTGGGGGACTTAATTTGGGGCTCAACCCCCTCGCTCCTTAGGGAAGATCCTTAAGCCTGTGATAACCCCCTCCCCTTCTGGGTCACCCACTAGGGACTTGATTCCCTCTTCTCCCTTCCTACCAGACTCCATGTGGTTCTTTCTTTATAGCCTTGGTGGTCAAGAGCTGTTCTGCTAGTCTTCAGGTAATTCTCAGCAAGAATTGCTCTATATGTAGTTGTGGTTTTGATGTGTTCATGGGGGAACAGGAGCTCAGGGTCTTCCCACTCTGTTCCTACTCTTGATCCTGCCTCCTGAGTTTAGATTTGAATCATGCTTCTGCCTGGCGTGTCCTTGGTAAACACTTAATTTCTAAGCCTTAATTTTATTTTATTTTTATTTAAAGTGGGGATAATACTCTCTACAGCATAGGGTTGTGGTAACACTTAGCCTGATGGGATCTGACAGAAAACTAATGTTTATCGAACACTTATTATTATTAGTGAAATCTGGTCAACTATAACTCTTAGACGAATAGCATGTGGTGTGCTTGCAGAGAGCTAATTTTACTAAACTACTTGAAAATATTAATTGCTTTAGTGTACATTTATTTCACAAGCAGCATACAGGTAAATCCAATAAAAATTATCTTAGATTGCAGCAAATTCTAGAATAGTGAAGTTGGAATGGATTTTTTTTTTTTTTTTATTGCACTAGAGCCACCATTCCATAAATCTTTTCCATACCTGAAGGCACCCAGTTTTCTTGTGTTCATTGCTCATTGCTTGGATGTCAGGCGATCTGGCTGGAGCTGGTTATCGGGACCTAAATTCAGAATCTGCCTACCAATAAGGTCCAGAAAGATGGATGACTTCAATCACCTGAAACTGTTATTAGAAAACACATGCACTAACCTATCAAGAGAATGAGAGAGATGGAGAGAGAGGTAAGCCCTGGAGAGCAGGCGGACATGGCTTAAATGGTGGTGGTGGAGTTGTGATGGATTGGTTAGCATCTATAAACAAAGATCTGAGCCCCAGGCTCTTCTGGCTGTTGGAAATCCAGTCCAGATGTTCAATGACTGACTGAATCGTTGTTCAACTTAAGGCCATGCCATTTGTACATTTGATGGATTTTCAGAGACATCTTACAGCAATTCCCTGCCACTGCTTGGAGAAATAGTGTCATAAGATCCAACTTTATTTCTTGTTTCATCTTGTGAGATGCTTCCTGCAAAAATAGCTTTTATGTTATGTATATATTTATACATATATATGTATATATAAATGAATTTCTGCACTGTATACCTGAAACTAACACAGTATTGTAAACCAACTATACTTCAATTACAAGAAAAAGCTTTTATGTGGCCCAAAGCACTTGGCTACTGTTGGTTTCTACTAACTGATACCAGCCAGTCTCACTGAGCAGGAGGCCTTTGCATTTGGGTTTCAGAAAGGAATGTGTATGTGAAGGGATTTCCTGGTTTGCCAAGAAGCAAGAATGGCTCAGCCTAACTGTTCTGATGACCAAAAAAAAAAAAAAAAAAATAGTAGTCATGTTGCTGAGGCTCACATTTTTGTTCTGTTACTCTCCGTGGGTGGTTAATGGTATGCGCTTTGGGGTAAGATATATTCAGGTTCATGCTCTGCCTTCATGTCTTCCCAGCTGTTATCTTGGACAAGTTACGGGATCTCTCTGAACTTTTCCCCCATCTGTAAAGGGGGGATAACAACAGCATTTCCTAGGGTTGATGTGAGGGTACTTAAAATATTTAGCAGGCCTGGCATAGAGTTAGTTTTTGATAAATGGTATTTATTATAATTATTGGTCTTTCTTCTCTGCTTCAGCTTCTTCCTTGTCTTAGCTGGTAGTTTTGAGGGGCTGGTCTGTTTTCCTTGTCATATATAATTTCCTTCCTTGTATGTATTGCTCTCTGAAATGATCTTGTTTATTGATTTATTTGTTTAGTGGTCGGCTGTCTCTCTCCTCCCACTCTGACGTGAACTCCATATGGCAACCTGCATGCACCTGCTCACACCTGTTCACTCAGTGAGAGCACCTAGTAGGCTCTCTCTACATATTTGTTGACTAACGCTCCTCTTCTCCATGATTCCTACATAAAGAACCATTTTATTTTAGAATTAATGGTCTAGCCAAGGATGAGAATGAAAAGATGATTGTTGCTCTGACTTGCCTTGATGGAGTCTCAGGTTAGGAGAAGTTCTTAGAAAATTAGGATAAAGAGCAGTACGGCTTTTTTTTTTCTCCTCAGAGACTGGTGTGAATATATTCATTAGGACTCTAGTTTCAAGGCCCGTAAAATCGCATGAGCAAGCTTCAGGAGAAAAGGAATGTTCATCACAAGGACTCAGGAGTGTTTTTTAATCTAATGACATGGGTGTCATCAAGCCTCAGGAATGGACTGGAACCAAGGCTTCCTTCACAAACATCTGCCTCTGCCTTTTTTTTTTTTCCCCACTGTCTGCAGATCTATGTTTGTTTCTCTGAAATCCAGTGTTTCCCAAACTGTGCCAAAACACAGTAAAAATTATTTATGCCAAAATGAAATACACCCTAATTTTTATTCTTAGATACCATAGTCATAAAATTACTTCTCTCAAAGTTCTATAAGGGTTTCTAAATGCTTATTTTCAATTTCTGTACTTAATTCCTCATGGGCTGTTAACAAAGAGCTTGTGGGTAGGCATGGCTGTAGTGCACATAGCAACTGTAAAGCAGCTCCCCTCAGCTCTCAAGTTTGCACCCCTCTATAGGAAACCAGACCAAAGTGCCCTGTGATCTTAGCTCCCCAACCTGCCCCGGTGTGGGTCAGGCTTTGCTTTAAGGGTCTTGCACAGTACTCTGGTCTGTGCAGCTATGGCCACTAGGTGGCAGCACAGGGTAAAAACATGGCAGCCAGGGGTGTGGCCATGTGGGTGGGAACAGAGTTAAGGGGGGAGGCCAACAATACCCCAGAATGTGTCCACAAGGGAGGTCTCCAGCACTATTGACTTCTATTTCTCTTGAAAACATGTCATAAGGAGTTTTGGGTTTCCTGGTTTCCAGGGTCTCTGGAAGGTGACTCTGAATGTGTGACTGAGCACAGAGGAGAAAAGTCATAAGCTTGTGTCATGATTGTCCTCACCAGAGTCTTTTGGGGGAGTTACCATCATGTTTATATTTCCTGCCAGCCTACTTCTATTCCTATACCCCAATATTTTTTGAGCATACAACTTCCCAGAGGGCACTAACTCTTAAAGCCATTGCATGCTTTCCACACAAATGTTTTGTAGGTTAATTTTCTATTTCATGGGAAGGATTTTAAATGTCCACTTGGGGTTTAGTCAAGCAAATGTCGAGATATTTCCAGGATGGTGATGACTTCAAAAACCATTACCATGTAGGGGAGAGGCATAGAGTACACCCTAAATGAATTTGTCAGTTCTCTTCCTTACTTTACCTAAGAAAAGGGCGTGAGGTATAAACTTACATGAGTGTAGGCCTTGGTTATAATGGGTGGTCCTCTTTCCCATCTTCTTCTCTTGAAACAGGCTTGCTTAGCAGGCAGATACCTGTAAGAACAGGGACTGGTACACACAAAGAAAGACTTTGGTTTAAGAGACTTAGGCCAATTTAAGTCCAGTATTTAAACTGCCAAAAGTTAGTGTGATATGGGAATTACACAGATGAGAAGTGAAGCATAACAGATGAGTATTTAAGGGTGTGGACTTTGGAGTGAAGCAGCTGTGTTTGAATCCTGTCTCTCTGTGTGTCTTTAGTCAAGATACTTAATTTCTCAGCATCAGTTTCCTCATCTTTGAATGGGCATAATAGCTTCTTCCAAGGGTGGCTGGCCACTTATTTGACAGCCATTTCACTGAGAGCCCACAAGTGGCCAGACCCTGGGTTAACACTGGTAAAGTAGTGAACAAGAGAAATAATCTCTACCTCTCATGGGACATTATAGGAGAGTGTTTGCTTGCAAACCATCTAACACAATGCCTGGCATATAGTCAGTGTTCAAATGATCAGTATGAATAATAATGATGACAGTTATATTTTATTTATTTATTTTTATTTTATTTTTTAATTGAATTATAGTTGATTTACAATGTTGTGTTAACTATTGCTGCACAGCAAAGTGACTCAGTTATACATATATATATATTCTTTTTCATATTCTTTTCCATTATAGTTTATCACAGGATATTGAATATAGTTCCCTGTGCTGTACAGTAGGACCTTGTTTATCCATTCTATATATACCAGTTTGCATCTGCTAATCCCAAACTCCCAATCCATCCTTCCCCCACCTCCCCTCCTCCTTGGCAACCACCAGTCTATTCTCTATGTCCGTGATTCTCTTTCTGTTTCATAGATAGGTTTCATATGACAAATATGTCATATGTGTCATATTTTAGATTCCACATATAAATGATATCATGTGGTATTTGTCGTTCTCTTTCTGACTTACTTCACTTAGTATGATAATCTCTAGTTGCATCCATGTTGCTGCAAATGGCATTATTTCATTCTCTTTTATGGCTGAGTAGTATTCCATTGCATATATGTACCACATCTTTTTCCATTCATCTGTTGATGGACATTAAGGTTGTTTCCATGTTTTGGCTATTGTGAATAGTGCTGCTATGAACATTGGGGTGCATGTGTCTTTTTAAATTATAGTTTTGTCCAAGTATATTCCCAGGAGTGGGATTGCTAGGTCATATGGTAGCTCTATTCTTAGTTTTCTGAGGAACCTCCATACTGTTCTCCATAGTGGCTGCACCAATTTACATTCCCACCAACAGTGTAGGAGGGTTCCCTTTTCTCCACACCCTCTCCAGCATTTGTTATTTGTAGACTTTTTAATGATGGCCATTTTGACCAGTGTGAGGTGATACTTCATTGTAGTTTTGATTTTCACTTCTCTAATAATTAGTGATGTTGAGCATATTTTCATGTGCCTACTGCCCATTTGTATGTCTAGAATCTTTCAACTTAAGAATGTTGAAATGAGTAGGGAAGAAAAGGTCTTCATTAGGAGTACAGAATTCATCAGTTAGTTTGGCCATTTGGTGTTTATGGAATATCTTTGGGCACTCAGTGTTTGGTGATGAAGACATTGACCCAAAATGGGCACTTTTCAACAGAGAGATAGATAAGCAAATTTATAATTCAATATTGTGAGGGTAAGTACTGTGATAGGAGTTGGGGTAGACAGAATTCTGGGACAGCTCCCATGATTCTGAACTCCTTGGTGTACAACCCTCCCCTTCCCCCCTGATATAATCCTCTCATTTTGACTGTAGATGGAGCCTGTGAATATGATGGGATAGCAATCCTGAGATTGGGTTACTCATCAGTTGACTTTGAGTTAATCCAAAGAGAAATTATCCTGGGTGGGCCTGACCTAATCAGGCGAGCCCTTAAAAGGCACTGGGTCTTCCTGAGGTCAGAAGAGATTCACAGTGTGAGGGACGCCCTCCTGCTGGCCTGGAAGATACAGCTTCCGTGAGTTCCACAGTTGCGAGAAAATGAGTTCTGCCAGTACCCATGTAATTACGGATGAGGACCCCCGCTCTGGCACCTTGGAGGCCCTGAGCAGGATGCCCAGCTAACCCATGCCCAGACTCCTGACCTAGAGAAACTGTGAGATAATACATTTGTGTTGTTTAAAGGCACTAAGTTTGTGGTAATTTGTGTTGTGGAATAGACAACTAATACAGAGGTATCACTTACAGCCAAGTACCCATGTCACCTGGGAACCAGTTAGAGATCCAGATTCTCAGGCCCCACCCCAGACCTGCTGAATCAGAACCTCTGAGGATGGGCCCAGCAGTGTGTGTGTTAACGAGCCCTCAGGGTGATTTTGATGCACGTTCATGTTTGGGAACCACTGCTCTACACAGTTCATAGATAGCTGCAGAATTACTAGGAATTCTTTTCTAACGAATAGATGGTACCTCTGTTGATTTGAGAAGAAGAAATGCATCTGAGTAAGTTTTCAGGAAGGTGGTAGTAGTATTCCCACCATGTGGGTTAAGAATTTGGGAAGGATAGGATATTCCTAGCGATAGCTAATTAAATTTTAAAGAAAAAAAAAAGTATCCTGGTTCTTGGCTCATTTGCATTCTGAATTCAAAAGCCCCTCTTTCTATGAATGTAAAACAAATCAAGTTAATTATGCAATTGTTTTTTCTGCTGTAGATTAAGGACATTACATTCATCAGTGACACTTTACATTTTCAGGACTATTAATTTTATCCCTTCCTGGATTAGAGGAGAAACTTGTTCTTTAGAAGCCTTTGCTGACCTCATTCATGCAAACAGCATTTGTTGAACCTTCTCAGAGAAAATGTACTTGGTAAAGAAACAAGACACGTAGGATGATTTCCAGTTTTTTTCTGCAGGCAGTTTAAAGTATATGGGTTTGAAATGGAATAAAGACTCATAAATGAGAAGTTAGAAATGGAGACCACACATCTAAAAATTTATAGCTCTTTCGGCAAATTTCTTTCTCTCTCACAAGCATACACTAAGAGAACATTTACAAAGCTCATTAATATTACTCGGGATCAGCCCCTAGAATTCATGACCTAACGCGGGGATAAAGAGGTTTCATTTCACATACTGACTTTGATTGATTGAGAGAGACTGCTTAGGTCCTGTTTTGAGGGGGAAAACACGTCTGTCTTAATCGACCCGGGCTGCCGTAACAAAATACCATAGACCAGGTGGCTTAAACAATAGGAATTTATTTCTCATCGTTCTGGGGACTGGAAATCTGAGATCAAGGTGCCAGCAGGGTCGGTATCTGGTGAAAACCCTCTCCTAAGTTTGCAGATGGCTGTCTTCTCACTGTGTTGTCACATGTCCTTTCCTCAGTGTGTACAGGTGGAGAGAAAGGGAGGAAGCAATCTCTGCGATGTTTCTTCTTATAAAGACACTAATCCCATCATGAGGACCCCACACTCATGACCTCAACTAACCCTCATTGCCTCCCAAAGGCCCCATCTCCGAATACCATTAACTGGGAGGTTAGGGCTTCAACATATGAATTTGGAGGGGGGGATGCAATTCAGTTCACAGCCATGTGTGAGGCCCTACCTGGGTTTAGTGAGAGAAAAAGCTGTGTTCGATTGGTGATGTCTGTGATGGGCACAGAAATGAGGGAGGTTACATCACAGCTGTTAGGTAATTGTCATTCCTATCCAGATTTCATTCATTTATTCAGATGGAGTAATTTCAGTTATAAGATGGAAAAACCAGCTCAAACTGTTTTAAGCAAAAAAGGAATTTATTACCTCATGTAACTGAATAGCCTGGGCTAAGAACTTTGGCCCATTTTGATCTTGGGCTCCAATGATACAAGACTGGGTTTATTTTTTCTGGCACTGTTGACAGTGATCATGATGCTAAAGGTGATAGCAGCTAACACAGTCAGCACTTCAGTGTGCCAGGCACTGTTGTAAGCATTTTATACTTACTAATTCATTTAATCCTCATAATGAGTCTAGGAGGTAGGTGGTATTATTATTTCCATTTACAGATGAGGCAAGTGAGGCATAGAGAGATGAAGTAACTTGTTTAGGACTGAGCAAATAACAGAGCCAGGATTTGAGTCTATGTGCTATTTCTAGAACCCATGCATTAAACCAGGGGTTGGCAAACTCTGGCCTACAGGCCAAATTCCACCTCCACCCATTCTTGTAAATAAAGCTTTATTGGAACACAGCCACCATCATTTATTTATGTATTATGAATAGATGTTTTCATGCTACAATGACAGAGTAGTTACAACACAGACTGTACAGCTTGTAAAGCCTAAAATATTTCTATCTGGCCCTTTATAGGGAGAGTTGACTGACTCCAGCTCTAAACCCCCCCCTCTGCTCTATTGGATTTTACCATTCTCAGGCTTCATGTGGTGGCAAGACGGCTGCAGCTTTTCCTGTTCCTAATCCCTTTCTGTTCATATTCATCAAGAAAGAACATGTTCAATTCTCTCATTGCTCAAGCCAAGCCCTAGAATTGAGCCTTGCTGGCCCTGACCGGCCTGACTTAGGTCATCTATTATGAACGGTGGCCAGGGCTCATTGGCTTGGCTCAGGTCCCATGCTTCATCCTTGGAGCTAGGAGTGAGGTCAGCTTCATTCAAGGTGTGTGGCCGGTTGTTGGGAGAGTGTGGTCTACCCTAAGAGATATCTAGGGATTTTGTTGTAAGAAAGAGGGCAGAATTCTGGGTAGTGAAAACAAATGTTGGCTGCATTAATAATGGTCTGTTCAGTACATTTTCCTATTTAATGAGGTAAATGAAAATATTGGATGGAAATATTCCAGTAATGTACCAAGATATTTTGGGAAGGTAATGTCTCCACCCCCTAGTTTCTTGATCATATGCTTAATCCCCACTAGAAGCTGGACACTAACAGTGGCTATTCTTTCTTGGGACAGTTAAGAAAACGATCACTGAAGATAGAAGGATGAGGAAGAATTCTGAAAGGATAGGAGAGAATTTGAATTTACACCCAACTCCCAGGTTGAGCACTGGTTCTCTTTCAGCTATAGCTGCTGTAGCCTCTGTAACTTTCCTTTTCTCTGTTGTGAATTTCACGCTTCTTGCCTTGTCCAGCAGCAAACACAGAATTAGCTTGATATTTTCTTGATGACTCACAGTCATCATTATAAGCATGCTGTCCTGTGTTGTGATTCACTGATGCCCTCCACGGCTCTTGGCATGTAGTCAGGGCTGTTTTCCCCAACATAAAACAGTCTCATACTGTTAGTGTTTGAGTCCCTCTCTAGCATTAAAAAAAAAATCTTTTATAATGTGAAGTATAACACAGAGAAAATTGAATAGCTCAAATGGAAAATTTAGTGAACAATTATAAACGGAAAGCCTTTGAAACGGTAAATTGGTTTTGTGTCCGCTTCTCAGAATTCTTCTGAATGCCTCCTCCTAGTCACACCTTCTCCTTTTGCCCAAAGATAATCATTGTCCTTAATTATATAATAACCGCTTGTTTTTCTTTATGGTCTTAACACCTAAATATTCATTCTAAACATTATAGTTCAGTTTTGCCTGCTTGTGAATTTTTTTAATTGCTTTTGAATTTTATGTAATTGTAATCACGAAGCAAATATTTTTTGTTTGGTTTCTTTTATTCAACCTCATATTTGTAAAATTCATCCATGTTGTCCGAAGTTGTAGTTCCTTCATTTTTTGTCGAATTCTATTTTGTGAGAGGAACATACTGTTTTGTTCTATTGGTGGTCATTGGTGTTCTTGTCTAATTTTAGCATTTACAAAGTGTTGCTGTGAACTTGCCTCTTGGTGTACATGTGCATAAATTTTCTGGGTATATCCTTAGAAGTGGAATGTGTTGCTGGGTCATAGGGAATGAATATCTTCAATGTTATTAGATAGTGCCACATTGTTTTTCTTTCTTTTCTAAAAAAATTAATTAATTTTTTATCTTTGGCTGCGTTGGGTCTTCGTTGCTGTGCACGGGCTTTCTCTAGTTGTGGCGAGTGGGGGCTTCTCTTCGTTGTGGTGTGCGGGCTTCTCATTGCGGTGGCTTCTCTTGTTGCAGAGCATGGGCTGTAGGCGTGCAGGCCTCAGTAGTTGCGGCGCATGGGCTTCAGTAGTTGTGGCTCGCGGGCCCTAGAGCACAGGCTCAGTAGTTGTGGTGCATAGGCTTAGTTGCTCCGCGGCATATGAGATCTTCCCAGCCCAGGGCTCGAACCTGTGTCCCCTGCCTTGGCAGGTGGTTTCTTAACCACTGCACCACCAGGGAAGTCCCCACATTGTTTTTCAAAGTGATGGATTTCTAATCTCACCAGCAGTGTATGAGTGTTCCAGTTGTGCCAAAGCTTTGCCAACGCTTGTTAGTGTCAGCCCTTCTATTTGCATTCATTCTGTGGCTGTACAGTACTATTTACATTTCTCTGATTACTAAGTAGAGCACGTTTCTTATGTTCATTGATTTTCTGGATATCTTATGTGAATTGCCTTCAAGTCCGTTACCCACTTTTATACTGGATTTCTGTTTGTTTGTTTTTTAATATAGATTTATAGGAGCTGCATTTTTCAACGAGGGAACTCTACTCCCTTATCTCCATGATATCCTTTGCCCCCGGTTCTTCTCGTGACTCCGCTGCTTCCTTCTCTATTGCTTTGGGTGGCCACCCCCTCTGTCTATTCCTTAACACACTGCCCCCCAGGGCCTACTCCTCAGCTAACATAGTTTCACTGTACTTTCTCGCTGTGTCATCCTCTCTAGAAAGGCCAGGACACACTAGTGACTAACTCTCCATCTTATCAATGACATCTTGGTCATAGATCTTTTTATCTTGATACCTGCTGGGATTCTCCCTTCACCTGGCTGTCCCACTAACTCCTCACACACACTCTTTCCCAAATTAGACTCATCTTTCTCTTTTCCTCCCGTTAAACCCTACTCTCCCATTCCTTTAGTCTCCAACTCTGTTCATGCCATTGCTTATCATCTTAGCTATCCACCTGGGCATCTTTATTAACATCTCTCTTTGCTCTCATCAAATCATTCTCTAAGTTATATTGATCTTACCTCCTCAGTTTTTCCCTCCATCCCCAGTTCAGGCTCTCATCATCGCTTTCCTGGACCACTTCAACAGTTTCCTGTTTTCAATCTTGTCTACTTCAAATATGTCATTTACACAGTTACCAGAGGGATCTTTGGAAATGTAATTCCAACTATGTCAATTCTCTTCTTAAAAATCTTCCAGTGATAATCCATTGGCTGCTGAGGGACGTCTGAGCTCTCTAAATGGCCCGCTGCAATCTGGGCTCTGTTCACTCATAAGCACTCCAGCCAGTCCTAGCCAAGAGTCTTTCCTTTCAGCAAAATCAATCTGCTGGTAGTGTTCAGAGACAGATGGGGCTTCTCAACCATGTGCCTTTGCTCATGTTCATGGTCATCTGGTTGCCCTGTCCTCCTTTAGGATTGAACTCCATTTCATCTCCTCCAGAAGATCAGATTCTTTAACTCTGTACACCCCTAATAACTTACACACATCTCTGCCATTACATTAGCCATGTTATATTAAAGTCACCTGTTGGAATTGCATTTCCTATTGGACTATATTCCTTGAGGACAGGAATTGTGCCTTGATTATCTACATAGCTTACACTGCAGCACATGATCAGGTATGAATTATTGTTTGGTAAAGAGATCTATAGGAAGGCAAATAATTGATAGCATTTAATCTTGTAGGTAGGTAATATGTAATGTGATGACTAAAGGCAGTGGGTCCACCTCTGTGAACCTGTGCCAATGTGGACACCAGTGAGCCTGGGTGTGAGGCAGTCCTCTGAGCACCACTGAGGAAATTGCCTTTGGTACCACAGGCAGAAATGCTGAATGCTCCTGAGTAGGAATTAAAATATCTTAAAGACCTTCGATCTAGGTTTGAGTCGACCCATTGCTTTTAGACACATGGAAAAATGAAAAACAACCATGAAGTAAGGCTGATCTTAGAGATTCAAAAGACCTGGTTTCAGTGTTGGTCTTGGAGTGACTCTGTGTAACCTTGGGCAGTTTGCACCACTTCTCTGCTTGTGAAAGTGCCTCAGTAAATTGAAATGTCTCCACAAATGATAATGTTCAATTATTGCTCATCACCAGGACAGTTCTTCCACCCAAAGTGAGCAATATCATGAGCAGGTGAAAAAGGAAGTTCTTACAATATAAAATTTATTATCAACTAAGCCAGTGGGGTTTTCATTTGTAAATGGATCTCCAGTCCTGGTATAAAATACCGTAAAACAAATTTACAGCCTTTGTCTCCAGGTTGTGTCATTAATCAGCTGGGAAGCATCCTCCATTCCTAAAGGAGGGATCACAGATTCGTAGATGTTGCTCTGAGAGGGGGGTCTGTTAGTGGGGCGTTGCGGCTGTGTGTGTGTGATGTTATGTTGAGAAGAATCCATCATGTATTTAATGCTGGAGGAGAGGGAAGAGCCGTAATCACTGCTCTTGCAGGAGCCTCCCCAGTGTCCCTCTTGGGACATCATCTGACACCAGTGGAGTTACTTAACTGTTCCTGTGCTGGTCAAAGTGTAGAGCTGCTTTGAACCACATTCCATTCCTGAAGTGGTATTCTTTCTGTACTTTGGAAAGTTAGCTTTTGAACTGAGAGTTCTTGTTCCATGATAGACGCTTTATAAGCTTCTATGACGTTTGTCACATCTTCATTGAATATACCCATCTCTGAGTTTCAGGTGACTCTGTCAAGAACCATTCCAAATATAACTAATTAACCTTTCTGCCTTTTCAAAAAGAATATGGAAACTAAGAGCGGTATCCTTCATCTTGTCAGAGAGGAGATGAGGGGCTGAAAAATGGAGCCTGCCATTAAATAAATGCACCTCAGAATTAAGAAAACTACCCTGGTGTCCTAGCCCCGGGCTTCTTTCTGTTAGAGCCCCATCAGAGGCTAAGGAATCGTGCTGCAGTGGATTGCACAGCAGTATTGTGTCGTGGCTAGGACGTAACATGACCCGTTCCACCTTTCCCCGCTGAGAAATAGGTGCTGTTTAACATGCAATTGTTTGCTCTTCTCTTTGATAAATTCAGTCTGACTGTTCATAAGCCACCTGCACTTGGAGTTGGAAATCATTGGTCTAGATGAAATATGACTTTCAATTATGCCACAGTCAGAGAAGCTGAAATAAGAAAGCCAAACGGGGTGGGCGGGGGGAGTCAAGTTGTTTTTTTATTAGAACGACCTGGGCATGTAGGATGAAATCCAGCATTCACACCTCACACATCCCCGCCAACCCAACCATCCTCCCCCTTCTCATTTATTGTTGTGCTTCTCAGTTGCCCACAAAACCTCCACTTCTATATTGTGGACACCCAGGCAAATGAAAATGCCAGTCTTCTCCCATCCCTGTCTTGCCGCATGAGGCATGGGCTCGGCTCTGAGCGATTTCTTTGGGGAACTGGCTTGCCTTCCCTTAAGAACACCCAGGGGAAGGTTTGCCTCACCTCTTGCTTCCAAGCAGGAGGGCTGAAAATAATAGCTGTCACTTCCCTTAGCCTTGTTATGGGGAATATTTAGTGTTCGAGCCGGGATGTGGGGGTAATATCTCGGATGTGATAATGTCGCTCCCTGCATCAGTGAGCATGGTATTGATTGTAAGCTGTCAACCTTTTTGCATACTGTGCGAGGTCCCAGAAGACTAACTACTGCTGGGAGGGTAATGCATCAGGCAGGCACACGTGTGCTCTATTAACTAACGCTGCTCTCTGAGCTTGGTCGCTTGCTCTAAACACATCTTGGCTCACTGGCTCTCCATTTTTTCTTTTTCATTCCTTGACTCCTTTGAGCAGTCCTGTGATGCCCTACACCAAGCTCCCCTTAACTCAAACTCCCAGTGGGACACTGCTCAGCTTGTAAGCTTCCTGAGGGCAGAGTCTGTACCTGTCTTCCTCACTCATTTATTTGTTCATTCATTCATTCATCCAACATTTATTGAGCACCTACTATGAGCCAGACTCTTCTCTATGCTTTGGGGATACCAGAGGGGGAAATCAAGAATACCTTGGTCCTCATGGACGTGAGGGTGGTCAGGAACGGCTTCTCCAAGGAGTTGACACTTGAGCTGAGTTTCTCAATATATCCCCTGTGCCAGGACCATTCATACTTGTTGCATTATGGAAACCTAAAATTCCTCAGTTGAGCGGCTCATAGCCTAGCTATTGGAGAACCCCTGATGTGTGAACTTCACTAAGGCCATGCAACTTTATTTCTCATATCATGCATTACTGTCCCCTGAACTTATGTCCCTTTACTTTTCTTGGTTTGCATCCCTGTTTTTCACTAGTCAGTCATACCAGACTATTATAAGTTCCTTAATTACACCATGTGCTCCTTTGCCTTTACATATACCATATTGATGCCTGGAGCACTCTTTTCCTCTGTCATCCCCTGGATAACTAATTTCCTGCTTATCTCTCAGGTTTTACAGTAGTCATCACCTGTCTGGGGAGCTCGTGGTCCGGGTGAGGTACTGTTACTTTGTATTCTCCTGGCACAGGAGATACCCATGAGGGCATGCATAAGACCGTTTTTCAGCACTAGGAGAACAAGGGCAAGAAATGTGCATTGACTCCTTATTGTTGGCTAGGAATCTTCACGGCAATTTTATGAGACAGGTGCCATTTTTATCCTTATTTCATCAGTAAGGAAACTTGAGACACAGAGGTTAATTTGTTAAGGGTCATTTAGCTTATAAGTGGTGGAGCTTAGATGTCAACCCAGGCAAGCATCCTGGGCTCTTACCCTTGACATTCTACTGCTATCATCGCCTGGGAGTTTGCCTGCATCTCCCATGACACTATAAGCCCTATGAAGACAGGGACTGTCACTACTGCTTCCCCAGACCACCCGGGCACAGGGCTTGGCAGGTAGTACATGATTAATCTCTAAATGTTTATTGAGGAATGAATGAATGAATGAATGAATGCATGAATATCACCCAGCTGAGTGACTGTTTATAGAGTGCCCAGATACTGCTTTTCCTTCTGCCAGCAAGGCAGCCTCCTTCCCTCACTTCTACTCCAGCCTTCGTGGGGTTCTCTTTGACCTCCACAAGAATTTACTGTTTTGGCTGGGAGGACGTATATCACTAGCCAACCACAGCAAGAATCCCAGCGCTTGTGGCTGGTCCCACTTCGCTGTGTTCTCAGGGTTTCCACACAAGGATGAGTTCAGGAGAAAGGCTCTCTCTGCTCAAACCAAATGCAGCTACCAAATGATTGGGGTTGCAACTGGAAGTTGAGACAGGTGAGCAGGAGGGGGTCTGGTGGGAAACTGGCCATCCAAGACACCAAGCTTGACTCTTCAGGAAATTGGGGGTAGGGAGTGGATTGAGAATCTGGAAACAGTCACTAAACCCCTGTTTCTGGCCCTACAGCGATCATTGTTTTGACAGCGTCCGAGGTAGGAATCAGCAGAGACAGCAGATCACCTTGGTTCTGCCACCAGCAGTTAACCAATGGGGTGTGGAAGATCTAAATTGGGGGATGGTTAAACAGTAAGAATAAGGTCAGGGTCAGTGGCTGGAGACCTCTGTGAGCCACTTGACTTCACTCTCTGCTTTGGTGACAGACCAAATTTGTTTTCCTGGTTAGCTGTCAGGCAATGTTTGGTCACAGAGAGATGGTTTGTGAATATCCTCACTAGTGGAAAAAAATAAGACAAGGTAGCTATGCATTACCTGGAAAGAAGTACAGGATCTGCACCAGGACAGATCTATATAAAATGTCTGGCTGTGTCACAGTGACTGTGTCACTTAACCCTTTTGAATCTGTTTATCAACTATAAAAATGGAATAATGTATTTATCTGTCAGGTGATTGTAATGATTTTAAAAAGTGCCTAGCACAACACTTGCTGCATAATAAGTGCTCATAATTATTGGTTTCCTTTTATTCTTTTTATCTATTTTACATCTAAATACAGTACTTGGATGGGGGTGCTTAATAAATATTTATTATTGGATGAATGAAAGAAAGAAGGGGTAGGCCAGTTCTGGCAAATTGAAAATGTGTTTTTAATAGAATTAGAGAAACATTGACTTCATGCTCCCATGCCAGATCCATTCTTGCTTGGGTACCTCGTATGTGTTGTTCTCTCTCTTGGAAAGGCGTATCATTCTTTGTTGAGGAAACTGCTTTAGCACTCGGCTCAAATGTCACTTATTCTGAGAAACTTTTTCTTACCAGTCCTCATTAATTAACCATTTCCTTCTCTGTACCATTTCTGCACTTTGTACATTGTATTGTAAGTATGTCCGCCACACACATGGCTGTCATCTCCTGGAGGGTGGGGACCAGCGGCTTACACATCTCAGGAACCCCAGCCCCTCGCCTAGGGCCTGGATGCCTGACACAAACCAGGCTCTCAAATGTTTAACGTTGATGAACTTACTGGCCATTACTGGAACTTGTTTTCTAATCGGTAACTTCCATCTATATATAATGTGAGATGGGGAGAGAGGATAAGAACTTTGCCCAGAATGTCTGGCTCTGTCCCTTGTGAACTGTATAAATTTAGTCAAGTTGTATCATCTCTCTGCTTCCTTATCTGTAAAAGGGAACAATAATAGTATCTGCCTCTAGAGTTTTGGAGGTAAATGAGTTAATAACATGGGGAATTTGTAGACCCAAGCCTGGCCCATAGAAAGCACTCAAAAAATGTTAGCTACTATCATGTATTAGAAGCAGTATTTTAAGAACTCTGGCTTTAGAGTTGGAGACCTGGTTCTACCACTTACTGGCTATGTGCTCTTGGCTATGTTGAAAACTTGAGTCTCTTTCCCCATCTGCAAAATGGGAATAACACTGGCATGTATCTCATGGGGTTAAGGGAAGGAGATATGAGAAATCACCCATATGTCCTCCGTGAATATTTTTGCTGTTGTTATTTGGTGGTGCTTTAAGCTTATCGAAGCGGTTATAAGTAAATGAGTTTCTTGTGTCCCTCACAGTCATTCCATGAGTGAGGGCGGACGGCTTTCTGACCCCTTTATAGGCGATGTGACTGATGTAGGCCCTGAGCGGCTTGCCTAAGCTCCTCACTTAGTGGCAGAGCCAGGAGCAGGGTCCACACTTCCTGTCCCCTAGATCCATGTTCTTTCCATTGACCAGGCAAGTCATTCCCACAGCAAGTGGCTCCTGAGACTTGACTTAGAAGTACAGGGGGAAGAGGCGAGTTAAGGTATGACAGAGGCCCAGAGTGTGAACATTTCCCAGGGGTGAACGGGGGTTTGCTGTGTCTTGGGGGGTAGTGTTTAAAGCACACCAGCCTCATCTGCGCATGGCCATGATGGAAGAGGACAAATTAGGAATGGTTCCTTCGTTCAGTCTGTGGACAATAGTGTCCCCACAAAACTTTGTTATTAGGCCTACTAGGGCCTTCTTGAGCCCTGGAGGCAGCCAGCAGAGGGGCTGAAAAAAGAATGGGGCCCAGGGTCGGGGGGTAGGAGGGAAGCTTTGGGTAGTTACTCTGCAGGTTTGAAGGAAGAGAAATGGTCTCCCACGTTGTCAGCGATGAAGCGTTAGAGGGTCTAACTTTTATTATAATGGACCCTGGAGGTTCAAAAGAAATACCTTGGAGACAGCTGACTTACTTCATCGGGTCACTGAGCTAAAAGAATGGTAGCTTCATTTTTGTTCCACCTGACAATTGTTCCGCCTTCCACATGCTGGTTGCCTAATGCATGTTGATATGGTTGAGTTCATTACAAGGCCACTGGGCGGTTCAGAGATGCTCCCCCACCCCCAAGAGTAAAGGCAGGAGCCAGAGATTAAAGAGTTAAGAAGCATGTTGGCTCCTGTTGCCCATTCACCTATGGACATCCCACTGCTGCATGGTGCCTTGTGTCTTCCTTCTCTGTTTCTTCCAGCTCACCTTCGTCCTCTGGAGGTGAAAGCATGGATGTCTGCCAACGTTGAGCTTTTGAACTGCTTGTTAAAATGTCAGGAATGGACTGTTGCATTAGGATGATTGTAATCAAAGCCCGGGAAGCTGCAGCTCCCATTTCCCAGAAGTCAACAGACATCCTCCAGTATAACCTGAGGGCCAGTACCAAGCAGCAGGCCTTGTGGGGTAAATTTAAGGTAGGGCAGGGTTCTGAGAGCACAACAAACCATCGAAAAGGAGGCAAGTCAGCTTTCACATAGCTTTGAGTGTCAGCTGGAAAAGGGACTGACTTCTAGGTGCCACCAACCAAGAAAATCACCAGCCCTGGGGCGGAAGGAGATGGCAAGTGTAAATACCTAGTTCTGTACCTTGCGCAGAGCAGGTCATTGCTGAAGCATGGTGGTGGGGATTGTTGCCGAGGCCTGACCTCTCTAGGGCCTTCTCCTCCTGTTTCCACTTAGGAGTCTTCGATGTTTGCTCTGGTGCATCCTCTGTTCAGGGGGAAGGGGAGGATGGCGGCCCTCTGCTCTTAGCTCTGACGTCTTTTGCAAGTTCCTCCCACGCTGAAGATCTCAGACCGTACACCTATGTGGTGAGGGTATTGGATTAGTGTAGGGGTTTTGAGATGGAGGCCACAGATAGGCTATAGGGGGGCCTGTGAACCCCTTAAAGCCATGACCAAAATTGTTCATGTATGTGCTCTGGGGAGCACTCTTGACTCCAATCTGTGAAGAGCCGTTGTCCATGGCAAGTCTCTGATGGCTCCAAAGGCTTAAATGTTCTGTGGCATCAGAACTCAAGTGTCCCAAAGTTTGGTAAGCATGTGCCCTGGGGTTCACAAAATGCCTGTAGGTGGTGAATGGGTACATGTTTGTTACATTAATGGTTATGTGATCATTTTAATGTTAGAACAAAACATGAAAACTGACATTTCATGAATATTCTTTGTGTGGAGGAGGCTAAGTCTTGCTTTTAGAAAAGGTGACTTAAATAAATGTGAAATGAGTAACAGTACAGAGGTGGGTCGATGCTTAAGTCTGAGGAACAATGATCTGTCCTGTCAACTGGTACAGACAGAGGGGCTGAGTCTTGGGGAAGCAGAGAAAAGGCCGTGAGGAAGTTGATGGTCAACTCAGGACAGGAACCGGCTGGTCCTTCTATCTGTCCTGATACCACAGTTCTCTGTGAGTTGGACAAGTTTCTGATGCTCTCTTGGTCTCCTCTGAGAACATTGTCTCCCTCAGGCCAGAAATCCTGCCCCAAGAGTTTCCACTGGGGCTTTCATCGCAGGAAAGATAAACACGGAGAAGAAAGGCATGCCTTCATCCACATGCTTCCTCAATTTTGAGATGTATTTGTTCATATTTTAATGTTTCTGAAATTGAGCCGCATCTTACAAAATTGTTCATTTAAGTAGTTATTTCCTTGCCAAAAAGCTGTTATTAAATGGATAGTAGCTTAGAATTGAAAGATGGTTCTTTCACTATTTTTCCCTCTTCCAAAACAAATTACATTTGAACGTTGGGACTTCTAATAAATATACAAAGCGAAAGAAAATTTCTCTTTAAAAGGAAAATTCTCATGTCAAGCCATTTCACTAAATGCAAGTCTGGGGAAATGAGTCACGGTGACAGGAATGGAGACACTGAGCCCAGGCCCGGCTTTGAGTACCTCCCACCTCCTCCGTGAGCCTCCGTTTCAAATTTCTCTGTCTTTTGAATTCATTTAGTCTCTTTCCCAGAGGTGCGTCACAGGAGACCTTCTGGAAGTTATATGTCTGAATCCTCAACGGGGGTGGGTGGGGAGGAAGGATGAACCAGCCTCCCCAGTTTCAAGCAGACTTTACTTTGATGTCAAAGCTTCTTGATTCCCCCATATTCCATTTTTGTAGGAGGAGAACCCTCTGGTCTGTTTTTCTAGATGGTGAGCTTAGGGTGGATTAGAAGTACTTGATTAGCCTTTACAAAGCAGCATTTTTTTATTGGCCATTTTTGTTCTAGCTACAGTGGAGATTGATGGATTGTTACTTTTGGTTACAAAACCCAGGAAGAGGGGAGGGGGCTGCTTTGAAGACCCACTTTCTCTGGGAGCCAGGGGTGGTGCCATGGCCTCCAACTTACTGTTGCATTTAGAATGCCAGATAATAAACAACCAGGACTCAGCCTTTAGAAAGAAGTCAATGGAATAAATAAGCTGGAAAAGGTTGAAGGGAAAAAGCCAAGGAACATGTAAGTAGAGGATTATATGGAGCCATTTAAAATAACAAAAAGCAAGAGTAACAAAGCAGCAGATGGAATCTGGCCGTACATGGCCTTGCCAAGCTAACTCTGAGAAGCGAAGTGTTCTCTTTATGTCCCCTGAAGCATTCATGGTGTTTCCTAGCCAAATTCTCAGGCTGTTTCTATGGCGCTTACAAGAAAAGAATATAGCAGTGCTGATGTGGCCCTTTTCCCTTCCCATTCTGCATCCTCTTTGCAGCCTTGTGAAATAAATCTCTGGTTCAAATGAAATTGTGAAAAAGAAAATGGAAAATGGAAAAAAAAAAAGTGCTGTAGGGGCAGGAGATGCTGACTGGTTCTGATTTTTCACAAAACAAGGAGAATTTCTCTAAGAGTAGAGTAAACGGTGTTTATTTTTCGTTGAATTTTTTTTCAATCATCATCAAATGGAGTTGCTTAATTAAAAAAAAAAACTTATCTCTTTCTTTTCTCTTTAAATACTACAGACAACCTCATTTTATCTCAGCAGACACCTAGAAACAAAACACTGGACCCACCAGAGAAAACGGGGCAATAAAAGCATCAGAAATTCAAGTCAGCTATGGAAGAATTACTGTTAGCTGGCAGCTCTCAATTCTAAACAGAAGTGTCCCAGAACCTGTTGGGTTTGACAAAAGTTTCTTAGAACTGGGGATTTGGGAAGGTTGGACTCCGTGGACTTCTATTCCATTTGTTTCCTGCAGAGGGAAATTAGAGTCGATGCATCAAATGAACACCCAAAGAAACATTTAAAAACGTGTTTGACTAGTATTCAGTATGTGAGATTATTAAGTAATAACTTGTCCTCCTAGTTAACCTTGTCCTGGAATATATATAGGTTATTTGTAGCCGCCACTGCTATAATATTTTCTGAAGGATGCCAAGCTGTATGCAAGATCTTTTTGCTAAAGTCCAGACTGTCGACACTGATCTCGTCTTTTCTCCGCTTGCCCCCCACGCACACTTTGCGCGGTTTTAAGATAGCTCGGGGTTTGCTGTTTTCCCTCGAGGCCTCAAGGGTCACATCGCGCTTGGTGTTTCGGTCAAACATCCTGAAGAAGTTGTTGTAGGAGCCCGTCATGATGACACTGCAAGGCACAGAGGAAAAAGGCAGTGACTGAGTGCTACAGACAAAGGCTTTCTAGAGCAAACGACACCACAACGTGGCCAGCTTACGGCACACGAGAAACAAACAAGAGACCAAAAACTGCAACAGGCTTTGTAGTGTGACTGTTGAGTTTCTTTGGAATCACTGATAGCAACAAACTCTTTGGCTGGGTGAAGGATCGTGATAACCCTCCTTGTTATTTACCAAGAGATTCCTTTTGGTTCTTGGGCTCCATAAACGGGTCCAGGGGTTTTAATGATCCCAGCCCACCTCCCTCACATCAGGATTCTTGAGGCTGGGGTGAAGTTAGTTATGAGAGTAGGAATACTGAAAACAACCGTCATTGTACTGTGTACATGTAAAGCACGGTTACAGTAGGAGGGACTCTGTGTTGCCCGACCGCTAAGGCTTTCTTGCATCAGCACCGCAGGAGGGATGCTGGCAGCACAGCACACAGGCCAGCATGTTTCCTCCCCCTGCTAAGAACTAGATCTAAATTCAGCCTTTTCCAAAAAATGAGGCGCCATCATGGTCTCACTCGGGAAGGGAGTAAACAAAAATTCAATTTTGAAAGGATGCAGGATAAGGAAATAAGCCTTTGAGGGGACTGACAGATGGTGTCTACCTTTCTACAAGAGTTATCCATTCTCAGGCATATCTACAATTGATTAAGAGAGCAGTGAATGCCAGAGCCTTCCAGAAGCAATGGACTGACCCTTTAACGGTGACAGTTTGGACAAGATGACAGGCTGAGGGAAAGATATCAAGTAGCGTCCCATTATGGCTGTCCCCTGGAGAGGTGGGCGTGGCCTTGTTTGTGGGTGAGGCTCTGAGTGGCAGGTTAGGATGGGAGAACACAGCGTCTCATCTGGGGTTGGAGAAAGGTGAAGGAAAACCGACAAGATTGGGCTACAGCCAAGGGGCTGAGTTTTTGGGTACTTTGTTAGCTGTCCAAGAAATTAACCAAGGGTTAGATTTTGTTATGCTGGCCCAGGAAACTGATGCTGTGAAATGTGTGTTTCTGTCATAGAGCGAGCTATTATTACCTCACCAATCAGGCAGGGTGCTGAGTGCTTTACCCCAGACTTCATTTACTCTTCCTTCATCCCATGTAAGGGATTTACACAGGAGGAAAAGTGAGTGACTTGTACAGTGTCACACATCTAAGAAGTAGCCAAGTCAGGTCTCCAGCCCACATCTGCCGGACTCCGAGGCACAAGCATTCAGCCACTTGGCCTCACTGCTTCCCATGCACTGACCTTTGCTTCCCTCACCATGACCCGACTTGTTTTTAAACAGTAAGAGAAAGTCTTTTCTGGGAAAATAATCTCAACCTTATCTGGACCAAGAATAACATTTTCTCAGTTATGGAAAGAAATTGTAATGTGGTGGAAAGCATGTTGATTTTAGGATTCAAACTCTTCCTCTTGTCTCCACTGCTTACTAGTTCATGAGCTTGGGCAGATTACTTTATCTGGCTGAGCCTCAGTTTCCTCAACTGGAAAATGGGGATGGTGAAAACAATCTTGATGGACTGTGGTCGGGATTAAAAAACATGATGTGTGTGAAAGTACCTAGTAAGTACAGTTTTTGAATCTTGGTTAAGATAGGAGGGAAACTGGAACAATAACAACCACAAATATTACAAAAAGCCCTATTCTTAATAAACAATGAAAAAATGACAGCTGTAAATGAAAAGAAATAAAATAATAGGGCTGGGCTAGCTTCTTTTCCCCTCGAGGGCCTTTGTTAATATGTCACAGTTGCTCTGCCCTCTGCCCTCTACCAACTGGGCAGTGTGACATGCGTCCTCTGCCACGTGGTGATTCCTTCCAGGCCTGCTAAGTGGAAGGCTGATTTTGGATCACTGACAAAAAAAAAAAAACCCAACAAGGGTCACAGAGAGAGAGCCTGTGCTCACTAAGAGCTCGACTCTCTGAGTGCTTTGCCGTGACAGAATTTCCCTGCTTCCAAGCACTACTGCTGGTGCCGCCTTCATTGGGGGAACAGCCCCCGGTAGCCTGTGCTTACTTCTCCTGGAAGTCAGAGAGTCATCTGTGATATATGTCAAACCAAAAAGAAACTATGGGGAGGTAATAGGAAGTACTGTTGAAATCAAAGGCCTTAAAACAGTCATAAATCACTTTCAGGACATGTGATAAATGAGGCCGAGTAGAATTCGGTTAATGAACCTCCAGGGCCTTTGGCCAGGTCTATACTGGCAGCTTCAAGGAATAATTTTCCATCTAGAAAGCACACTCTGCAGTCATCTGAACTATTCATGCTGGAAATTTGCCGGTGGAGCTTCATTTTAGGCATGTTGACCCAGCTCTGGGAGTGTCTTGTGTGTACAAGGTAGGATTTTCTTGAGGTTAAGTGGTCACCTGAGTCAGTCCTGAAAGAGGAGTCAAGGGTCTCACTCATCCCTCCCTCCTTTCCAGGCCTGCCTCAAGGGTCATCCAGTGGTCCACACGGTGTGTCTCTGCCAGGCCTCGGGGCCGATTTTGATCTCCCTTTGGTTGCACCCTGCTTAGGATACACAGCCCAGGGCCTTCGCAAGGAGAGGGACCACCTTTGGAAAGTTCCCAGCCACACAGACCTTTCTTACCTGTCTGACCCATTCCACACACATTCAAATTTATCAAAAATGCAGTCATTTTCGTAGAGGGAGCACAGCTTGCTGCGGAGGTAGTCGTGAACCTGGTTGGGGGGGAGGACACATTAAGAGGGTGTTATTATTTTTAAAAATGATTTCTCTGTGTGAAGCTCCTCTTTGGATGTGAGCTGTTAATTCTTTCAGTGTAAACGTGGCTTGAATCAGATGGTCTCAGATCTGAACCCAGGTGTGGCCCGTTTCAGCCTTGGGACATTAAGATGGGTTAGTGAGCTGCTTACATGGCTAGTGTGGATTAAACAAGCTTGCGTACATAGATGGCGGCAGAGAGCAGGGCCCATTAAGTGGGAGATTCCCATTTTCTAAGCTGATTTAGAGGACCCCGTTCATTCCGCCTTTTATTCGACAAATATTTATTGAATGCCTGCTATGTGGTTGGGAGAGAGCTGTGAACAGAATACCTCTGGGGTGCTTTCCTCCTAGTGTTGGGGAAGAGATGGTATAACCAAGTAAATATATAAGATATTTTAGATGGTGATAAAAATATAGAGAAAAAAACATGGAAAAAGGGAGTGGGAGCATTATTTTATACAGGGTGAGTAGTCAAGGGTTCACCTGAGAAGGTGGCATTGGAGCAGAAGCCTGAAGGAAATGAATGCACCTCAGTGGTATCTGGGGGAAAGGCTTTCCAAGCATGGGGAACAGCAAATGCAAAGGCCCAGAGGCAGGAGTCCTGGAGGCAGTGGGGTGGAGGCCTCAGCGTGTGCTGACCAGGTCCCGTAGGCCCTTTACTCTGAGTGATGTGAACAGACTACACAGGAAGGATCCTGAGCCTGCTGTGTCGTGACAGAGTGTAAGCCTGCAGGGCCAAAGGCAGGGAGGCTAGGTAGAACCTGGGTGATTGATAGATGACGGCTTGGACCAGAGCGGGCAGTGGTGGGAGGTGGTCGGATTCTCAACGTGTTTGGAAGGAGAGCTGATGATAGGACTTGGGGATGGATCCACTGTGAAGTGTGGAGAGGAAAACAGGAGTCAAAGAGGGCTCCTGCATCTTTCTCTTGAGCAAGTGGAAAGATGGAGTTGCCATGTTCATTTTTGGGATCTATAATTTGGAGATGTCTATGCAAAGGGAGCTCATCCAGTAGACTCGGATGTGATGTGCATGGCACAGCCCTGGAGTATGCAGCAGTTTTCTCCTGTTTCTATTTTTCAGTGAAATAAGAAGCAAGGTTATCAGCTGAGAGTGAGGAAGGGGAGGGGGTGCTTGGGAAACAGTGCAGGGTTTCTGGAAGGCGCTGAGGGCCGCTTGAAGTTGTTGGATGTGAATTTTAAATGCTTCTGGTCAGCATGGTTGGGTGTTTTTCTCCAGCTGCATTCAGCATCTCAGGTGAAGATGGCAAATAGGCAGAGGATTAGGGCTTGGAGGGTAGTAATCTGGGTGCAATTTTGAATTCTTCCTGAGCTCTGTCATAGGGACTGGTAATTATAACAGGTATACATAATATGCCAGCTTGTTATTATTAGCCAGGCACTTTAGCCATAGAATCTTATTTCATCTCTAACATCATCTTAGGATGTAGGTGTTGTCATTCTCTTCGCTTTAACAGAGGATGAAGTACCGGGTAGGACACCGTTTGTCCGAGATCACACAGGAAAGGAAATGACAGAATGGGAAGTGAACCCGGGATCTGGGTTCTGGAGCACATACACACTCTTGTCTTCTCTAGCAATCGACCTCCCACTGGCTCTGCCTCATTGGCCTCGCCTTATGTGGGGGTCTCAGTCCTAGACAGGAGCTGTGATAAGGAACTGAGGTGAGGCCAAGAGGGAGCTAAAATTGGGTGAAGGCAGAGGGACGTTATGAAAAGCACTGTTGGACTTTGTTTCGATGGACACTGATGGTTCACTCTCCCTTTTCCTGCAGCCTGGGCCCCTCTCCTCCCTTGACCCCAGAGTTCTGTTGGAGGCTGAGCTCAGAGGCTCAGCTGTGTGCTTAGCACTGGGCAGAGGAATGAGGTCAGATTCATTCCTTGTTCCATTAGATGTTCTGGGTATTTGAAAAGCTCTCTGAGTTATTTGGACAGTGTAAGGATTTCTAAGTCTGCAAATTAATTTCCTCCACCTTTACTCTCTTGTTCCCAAACAAATAGTTCTGGGCCTTGTCAGGGTATTTGCTTCAGTGCTGTAGTGACAAGAGAATCCATCTGCAGCTGGGCTTTTGGCTTTGTTAGGTAATGGTATGTAAGGGCGAGGCTTGTGTCTTGAGCTTGGGAACTCTGCTATAAATTAAATCATTGTCCTTCCCTTCCTCCACCTTTTGTGCATATTGGAAGTGGCTCAGATCTGATCTGGAAGGCGATTTTGTTTGTAGGGCCATTTCTGCTTGTTGAAGATCTCTAGTTATCATTAAGAATCCTTGAGCAAAGCAGAACAGAGTCCTGGGACAAAGAGAGAGCTGATTCCAGGTCTTGACAAACTTTTTCTATCAAGGCCCAGATAGTAAATAATTATACTTTGTGGGCCATATAGCAACCACCCAACTCTACCCTTGTCATGCAAAAGCAGCTATAATACATAAACAAATGAGTGGGAGTTGTGTTCCAATAAAATTTTATTTACAAAGATAGGTGGCAGACAGGATTGGCCTCTGAGTCATGGTTTGCCTAAGCCTGGTCTTGACTATAATTCCCCCTCTCCCAAATCAGCACAGAGTATTTCCTTGGAAGAAAGTGATGGTAGAGGTAAGGGCATAAATCGGGGGTCGAACTTTGCTTCTGATGGTTGGAGGACCCTGACCTCAAGAATCCATCTCTTGTCTAGAAAGCAAGCCTGATTCTTGCCTTTTCTTGATTTTATCATTGACTTGCTCCCAAGTTCTGTGTAATAGAGGAAGAAGAGGAGTGGGGCTTCTGAAGGGGAAGGATGTCAAGATGGAATTAGTGCAGTGGGCAATGGGAGCCAAATTTATTACACTCGTACTCCAGATCTCCTACTTTTTGGAGGAAAAAGACAGGCAAAATAGTTCTTATTTTCAGTCTTATCTCCCCCTACTGCTTCCTTGCATCTGTTATGGAGCACTTTTTTTTTCATTATTTTCCTGAGACTTTTTATTTATTTATTTATTTGATGCACCTTTTTTTTTTTAAGTTTAGCTGATTTAAAATGTGTTAATTTCAGGTGTATAGCAAAGTGATTCCGTTATACACACAAATATATAATTTTTTTTCAGATTCTTTTCCCATATAGGTTATTACATGGTATGGAGTAGAGTTCCCTGTGCTATACAGTAGGTCCGTGCTGGTTATCTATCTTATATATAGTACTGTGTGTATATGTCAATCCCAAACTCTCAATCCATCCCTCCCCCACTCCCTCTCCCCCTTAGCAACCACAGGTCTGTTCTCTGGAGTCTGTTTCTGTTTTGTAGATAAGTTCATTTGTGTCATATTTTAGACTCCCCACATAAGTGATATCATATGATATTTGTCTTTCTCTTTCTGACTTACTTCACTTAGTATGATAATCTCTAGGTCCATCCATGTTGCTGCAAATGGCATTATTTCATTCTTTTTTAGGCTTATTGATATTCCATTATATATATGTATCACATCTTCTTTATCCATTCATCATCGACAGATGATGGACATTTAGGTCACTTCCATGTCTTGGCTATTGTAAATAGTGCTGTGGTGAACACTGGGGTGCATGTATCTTTTCATATTACGGTTTTCTCTGGATATATTCCCGAGAGTGGGATTGATAGATCATATGGTAACTCTATTTTTAGTTTTTTAAGGAACCTTCAGACTGTTCTCCATAGTGGCTGTACCTGTTTACATTCCTACCAACAGTATGGAGCAGTTCTGGGAAGTTCCTGACTACCTCCAACTGAGGGCCTCTACAGGAAAAGATGATCTATTATACTATGAAGGT
Source organism: Balaenoptera musculus (assembly GCF_009873245.2). NCBI lineage: Eukaryota > Metazoa > Chordata > Mammalia > Artiodactyla > Balaenopteridae > Balaenoptera > Balaenoptera musculus. Next base: position 122,069,445 of record NC_045787.1, read on the forward strand.
ATGTTGCACATATATTCTGTTGTAAAAAAAAAAAACTCTTAGGCAGAGAAGATGGACTTTTTTCCATCAGAGGAGAGAGAGAAAAAGGTAAGATACAGACATGAGAAACAAACATCTAGAGAGCAGAGTAAGGGAAAACTTAAGACTCGTGGTCCTATTTGATGCTTCTCTCTTCATGTTGCAAATATTGTTTCTATGCTATGTTCCTATGAGCTTGGGGATGGCCTTCTTGACACTGAGCCGAGTCTCCCAACACAGTGCTTCTCAAATCATGTACTTGTGGGAGCCTGCTACTGTATAGTTGATAGACCACTGTGAGGTCTAGCACGATTAAACTCTGTTGCTTTGTTCTTCTATTTCAGGGGTTGACAAACTTTTCCTGTAAAGGATCAGACAGTAAATATTTTAGGCTTTGTGAGCTATACAGCTTCTGTCATGACGACCCAACTCTGCCGTTGTGGCATGAAAACAGCCATAGATAATAGGTAAATGATCAGGGGTGGCTGTATTTCAATAAAACTGCTTCTACAAAAACAGATGGGGGGCTGGATTTGGCTCCACGGGTCACAGTTTGTCAACCCCTGTTCTATAGGAAAACGTGAACATAGCTCATCATACTTAAGTCTATAGCTTCTTATTCCTAGAAACATGCTTGAGATCAGTTGATGGATGTCTGAAGATAAGATACAAAAGAGTATCACCTGTCTCCCTGCCCAGGGAAGGCAGTAGTAATTGATGATGGAATTCCTTCCCACTGGACCAGTCCTTACAATTTTTTCAATAGTGTTCCAGACACTCACTCACTCAGTTTGACATACTATATTACCATCGGATACGGTATAGAAACTAAATTGCTTTGAAATATGTCATCTAAAATAAGTTAAATAATTTTTGTAATATTTAATTTCAATAATGGGCTATGAGAGCTCTTTCTCAGTGTTTTACAAACATTTCTACGTCTACTACTAGGTAAACATGGTTTGAGAACCATGATCTTAAAATGCTGATGATTTCACGTCACAGCTAGCTAGCTTTGTTCTAAAAGTCTTTCCCTAAAATAGAAGTAGTAATTGCTCTCCCCACTGTGTAGCCTAATCTACTTTTCTCTAAGCATGGCTCTCCAGCGGGCCACACCCCTGTCAATATCACCCCCTCTCAGGTTCTAGTTCCCACTGCCATCTCTTTCGTACTAAGGGATGTAACACCAGATGGTTTGACTGCGCAGCTGGAAGGGGACACTCCTGTTTGCTCTAGCCCTGTGCTGAAGATGAGGGCTGTGAGCGGGAGCCTGAGGGCAGCATGTGGGGGACAATGAGAACGCAAACACACAGGGGTAACCAAACTACTTCGACCACATCTGTGGTCTTGAATTCTGGCCCCCAAACCTTTTTACAGCATCACAGTCAGCCATCAAAGTCCTCAGTGTCCTCAACCTCCTCTCTCAACGTTTCCTGCTTCTCCTGAGGCCACTCACGTGGCGGCTGGACTTCTGCCCTCACGTGCCAAGGTGGGTGGGTTCCGTGCTGCTCAGGACAACCTATTCCTGTCTCGGGTCCTCAGCTCCTTCCAAGTCATGCCATCCAACATGACTTCCTGCTACCCATCCTTCTTGCAGTCATCGACAGTTCTCAGCCCCTCTACCCCATTCCTGGAAGCCACTCTAGCGCCTCAATCTCTCTTCCATCGCCATCCCTGCCATCATTCTTAGCGATTCGAATACTCTGGACTCTCACTCTTGGTTACTTGGCCTCATTTTCAGTGCGTTTTGTCCTTTGCTTTCTGGGTCATATTATGAGCCTTGTCATTACTGTAACTGTATTTGTTGAATAAGTATCACTCTATTGCTACTTCCTATCATTTTAGTTCATGCCCTTTAGTATCTTGATTCTATCAATTCTTCTTTCCCTTTCTTACCTACCTTAGATTCAGCCAACCATCATTCCAATCAATCAATCACTCCCTTAATAGATACCTTCAACAAACTTGCTTTTCTCCCTCCTTCCATTGTACTTCCTTGGCAAAACCCCATCACTGGTTAAATCTAACTTTCTGCTCTTCCTTACCTATACCAAGCAGGTGAATGTGCCTGGGAAAAAAACACACAATCTTAGTCTCACTTTAAATCAATAATATAAACCTCAAGTGGATCCCTGAGCAACCCTACCATACTGCCCTAGTCAATTCACTCTCTTAGATGAGTTTTACACTTTTCCTTCTCACTCAGCTAATGACCTTGCTTCTTATTTTACTGGAAAATAGAAGCAATAAGAAGAAACCATCTGTATGTTCCCATCACAAAATTGACAAACCTACTGCATCTGTAGCTATTTACTCTTTTCTCTTTCCTTTGACGGATGACTTGCCCACCTCATCTAAGTCCAATTCTGCAATGGAATCTATTCCCTTGAGAAGTTGACTGCTTCAATTAATTATCTCCCTCTCTATGGGCTTACTCCTATCAGCATAAAACAAGCTGTGATGACTTCCTCAATCCTGCATTCCATTCCAGCTACTACCCCATTTCTCTATTCCTCTTCAGAACAAAATCTCTTTCAAAATTTCACTACAGGGCTTCCCTGGTGGCTCAGTAGTTAAGAATCTGCCTGCCAATGCAGGGGACAGGGGTTCAAGCCCTGGTCCGGGAAGATCCCACATGGCACAGAGCAACTAAGCCCGTGTGCCACAACTACTAAAGCCCGCGTGCCTAGAGCCCATGCTCCGCAACGAGAGAAGCCACTGCAATGAGAAGCCTGTGCACCGCAAAGAAGAGTAGCCCCCCACTCGCTGCAACTAGAGAAAGCCCGCGCAGCAACGAAGACCCAAAGCAGCCAAAAATAAATAAATTAAACAAATAAATTAAAAAAAAATTTCACTACGTTTCCCATCCTCTAGTTACAGTCTCTCTTGAACCCACTCCAATCAGACATTCATTCCTACCACTTCACCTACAACTCTTTCATTAAGGTGCCTGGTAATCTCCATGTCACTAAATCCAATTGGCCATTTCTCAGTCCTTCCTTGACCCAGCAACAGCATTCGGCAGTTGGTGACTTCTTCCTCCTCGAGACAGTTTCTTCACTTGGCTTCCAGGACTCCTCTCAGTTTCCGTCCTACCTCACTGGCACTTTCTCCAGTCTCTCTTGCCAAATCCATTTCCTCTTCCCAGCCTGTAAACACTGGGACCTCAGGGCATGGTTCCTGACCTTTCCTCTAGGCTAGATCTATCCAGACTTACACTGAACTGTCTACCTGCTATTTCTGGATGTTTAACTGGCTCAGCATGTCTTTTATTCTTCTGCTTTGTAAGCCTTTGCAGGCAGGGGCTGATCTGGAACCCTTGAAGAAGTGCCCAATCTACGTATTAGTGGGTGGTGGTCTGTACCTGGTAAGTCTCGATGGGGCGGTTTTCCATGTTGAGATCCCAAACTTTGACCGTCAGATAGTCTCTGGTCATGATATACCTCCCACTGTGGCTGAACTTCACATCCGAAATCGAAGAGATGATTTCAGAGAAAAACGACCTGTTGCTTGGATCTTCCGGCTCTTCAAAAACTGCAGAACAAAAGCAAAACAAAACAAATTTAGTACATCCTTATCAGCTGATGCTAACGTGTTTGGGCCAGCTAGAAAGCCAACAGTCTAACCTGGAGTAGGGCTGGAATCTGTAGAATATAAGTTGCTAACAGAACTGTCAGCTCCCTGGCAGCAGAACAAGCTGTCACTGGTTTCCATATTTTGTTTCTCACGGAAGGACTCCCATGGGACTTGTCACATCCACAGATCTGGCACTGACGGTTCACAAGCTCCAGATCTATGTATCTGACTCTTTCACTTTTCCCCATGGTTGCTGGGTATCACTGTGTATACTATAACCTGTAGTCATCTTACACACTTAAAAATTTTGTTTATGCCTTTTTTTGAGATATAATTCACATACCATAAAATTTACTCATCTAAATTTTATAGTTTGGTGGGTTTTTTTTTAGTATAATCACATAATCATGCAACCATAAACAAAGTCTCAATTTAGGACATTTTCATTACCTCATCCCTTGTAAAAAACCCACAACTCCATTCCCATTAGCAGTTACTCCCCATTACCTATTCCTGCAGCCCTAGGCAACCACTAATCTATTTTCTTGTTTTATGAAATTGCCTATTCTAGAAATGTCACACAAATGGAATCATTCTCTCTCTCTCTCTCTCTATGTATATATATATATATTCTTTTTTGGTGACTGGCTTCCTTCCCTTAGTGTAATGTTTTCAAGGTTCATCCATGTTGTGGCATGATTCATTCCTTTTTATGGCTGAATAATATTCCATTGTATGGCTATATTACATTTTGTTTATCCATTCATCAGTTGATGGGCATTTGGGTTGTTTCTACTTTTTGGCTATTATGAATAATGCTGCTATGAATAAACACAAGTTTTTGTGTGGACCTGTGTATACATATCTCTTGGATCATGGTGCTTAATAGTGGGACTTTGCTGCCAGACTGCCTTGGGCTTAAGGTCAGACTACCATTGACTAGTTGTGTGACCTTGGGCAGTTACTTAACTTTTCTGTGCCTCAGTTGCATAGGTAAACTCTGGCTACAATGTCTTTTGTGTATATTTTCCATTTGCTCTGGTATCTAGCTGCTTATTATTTCATTCAACAGATTCAGCTGATTTCCACTCACAGGAATAAAAAGCACTTACAGGAATAAAAGACACTGAAGCTTATTGTAAGCTGCCTTAATTCATCTTTCTAACCTTGTTTTTGAACTTCTGCGGTTCAAATTGGATGTGCAAAATACATCTTGATGTTTCCCATTTTTATGCCCTGCCTGATCATTCCTCCTTCATTGTGTCATATTTTGCTTGATTCATATGTCTCATCTTTTACATGTTATTTTAGCCCCAAATGATCTTTTCTTTTCTCTGAAACCCCATCACACTTGGTCTGGCCTGTTCACTTAGCATTTGCTCAGGTACTCTCCCAATGAAAGCATCATTTCTCACATTAGCATTTAACAATCCATGGCTTATCTCAACTAGGAATGTGAGATTCTTGAAGGCAGGATTTTGTTTTTTCTTATCTTTGAACTGAGACTCTTGCACATATGTGTTCAATAAATATTTGTTGCTTGATTGGAACCAAAGCCAGATAAATTAATGAAATCTTTGCCTTCTGGGTGATTAGCATGTATGATGTTGAGCTATACATATCTGCCTACATTTGATTATTTTTGACCTACGATAATGACAACTGAGTATGGTTCCACTTAATAAGCGTTTCTATTACAATTTTAGGCTGAACCAAACATCTGTCTTCAGGTTACTGAGTAACTCATCCCCCAAGGCTTCCTCTTTCCTGCCCATTCAACACACTCACAGAGTCATTATCAAATTCTATGTAGAAAATCTACAGGCAGAGACAAGATGGTAGAGAAGAAGGATGTGAGCTCATCTGTTCTCACAAAAACACCAAGATCACAACTAACTGCAGAACAATCATCAACCAAAAAATGCTGGAACCTATCAAAAAAGATATCCTACATCTGAAGACAAAGAAGAAGCCACAACAAGACGGCAGGAAGAGCATAACCACGGTAAGATCAAACTCCATACCTGCTGGGTGGGTGACCCACAAACTGGAAAATAATTTTACTATAGAAATTCTGCCACAGGAGTGAAAGTTCTGAGCCCCACATCAACCTCCCCAGCCTGGGGGTCTGGCAACAGGAGGAGAAGCCCCAAAGAATCTGGCTTTGAGGGTCAGCAGGGTTTGACCGCAGGAATTCCACAGGACTGGGGGAAACAGAAACTCCCCTCTTGGAGGGCACGGAAACCCCACTCTTGTGTGCACCAGGACCCAGGGAAAAAAGCAGTGGCTTCATAAAAGCCTAAGCCAGACTTACCTGCTAGTATTGGAGGGTCTCCTGCACAGGTGGGGGGCAGCTGTGGCTCACTGCAGGGACAAAGACACTGGTGGCAGTAGTTCTGGGGAGTACTCATTGGCGTGAGCCCTCCCAGAGGCCACCATTTTCTCACCAAGACCTGGCACCACCCAACAGCCTGTAGGCTCCAGTGCTGGGATGCCTCATGCCAAGCAACCAACAGGGCAGGAACACAGCCACACCCATCAGCAGACAGGCAGCTTAAAGTCTTCCTGAGCACACAGCTGCTTGCTAAACACACCCCCTGACATGGCTCTGCCCACCAGAGGGACCTGCACCAGGAAACCTGCACAAGCCTCTTAGACAGCCTCATCCACCAGGGGGCAGACAGCAGAAGCAATAAGAACCACAGCCCTGCAGCCTGCGGAAAAGAAACTGCAATCACAGAAAGTTAGACAAAGTGACACAGCAGAGGATTATGTTCCAGACGAAGGACCAAGATAAAAACCTACAAGAACAACTAAATGAAGTGGAAATGGACAACTTACCTGGAAAAGACTTTAGAGCAATGATAGTAAAGATGATCCAAGATTTCAGAAAAAGAATGGAGGCACATGTCGAAAAGATACAAGAGATGTTTGTTTAACAAAGGCCTAGGAGAACTAAAGAACAAGCAAACAGAGATGAACAATACAATAACTGAAATAAAAAATACACTAGAAGGAATAAATAGCAGAATAAGTGAGGCAGAAGAATGGATAGGTGAGCTGGAAGACAGGATGGTGGAAATCACTGGCATAGAAGAGAATAAAGAAAAAAGAATGAAAAGAAATAAAGATAGTCTGAGAGACCTCTGGGACAACATTAAACACCCCAACATTCACATTATAGGGGTCCCAGAAGGTAAAGAGAGAGAGAAAGGACCTGAGAAAATATTTGAAGAGATAATAGCTGAAAACTTCCCTAACATGGGGAAGGAAACAGTCACGCAAGTCCAGGAAGTGCAGAGAATCCCAGGCAGGATAAACCCAAGAAGAACAAGCCCAAGGCACATAGTAATCAAATTGACAAAAATTAAAGGCAAAGAAAAAATATTAAAAGCAACAAATAACATACAAGGGAACTCCCATAAGGTTATCAGCTGACTTCTCAGCAGAAACTCTTCAGGCCACAAGGGAGTGGCACGATATATTTAAAGTGATGAAAGGGAAGAAACTACAACCAAGATTACTCTACCCGGCAAGGATCTCATTCAGATTTGATGCAGAAATCAAAAGCTTTACAGACAAGCAAAAGCTAAGAGAATTCAGCACCACCAGACTAGCTTTGCAACAAATGCTAACGGAACTTCTCTAGGTAGAAAAGAAAAGGCCACAAGTAGAAACAAGAAAATTACAAATGGAAAAGCTCACTGGTTAAGGTAAGAAATCATCCACACACAAATGTGATATCAAAACCAATCATGAGAAGAGGAGAGTACAAATGCAGGATATTGGAAATGCATTTGAAATTAAAAGACCAGCATCTTAAAACAATCTTGTTTAAATATAGACTGCTATATCAAAACCTTATGGTAATTACAAACCAAAAATCTACAATAGATACACACACAAAAAAGAAAAAAGGAATCCAAGCACAACACTAAAGTTAGTCATCAAATCACAAGAGAAGATTCTCACAGTGGCGGCGTCCTTGGCCACATTGTGCACTAGGTCGGGTGGCCTCCTGAAGGCGCTGTGCAGCGACTCCTACGTCAAGCTGAGCCAGCACTGGGACCAGCACTTCCAGGGTGACAGTGAAGAACAGGAAAAATTAATTACTGAAGGAAAGCTGTACACCGTATGTTGGAAATCTTTCCTCTTATACAACTGAAGAACAAATCTATGAACTCTTCAGCAAAAGTGGTGACATAAAGAAAATCATCATGGGCCTGGATAAAATGAAGAAAACAGCACGTGGGTTCTCCTTTGTGGAACACTATTCAAGAGCAGATACAGAAAATGCCATGTGGTACATAAATGGAACGCGTCCGGATGACCGGATCATTCGCACAGACTGGGACGCAGGCTTTAAGGAGGGCAGGCAGTATGGCTGTGGGCGTTCTGGAGGCCATGTACGAGATGAGTATCGTCAGGACTAGGATGCTGGGAGAGGAGGCTATGGAAAACTGGCCCAAACCCTGTGAGTGGTGAGAGCCCCATCATGAAAAACTCACTCCTTTGGCCTATTGAATTTGACGTGCGTTACCCAAGGTCTGCAAACCTGCCCATTTTTACCAAGCTTTAATCAATGTCTCTACTGAGCTGGAAGCCTCTTCATGGTTTCCCACTTAAAAATTATTAAAGGACAGAATCCAAAAGAATGCCGTTAATTCTATAGTCTTAGCATCTTGGTCGTGTGTCAGATTACCAGAATGATTTCTGTTACCAGGTCAAAAATTGTGTTCCTTAGCAACAGACTTCATGTATAATGTTGATCAGCAAAAACACACTTCTTTTAGGAAGATTTGAAAAAAAAATTTTAAAGTGTTTACCATGTTTGCATCTAAGTAAGTAGGTTCATGGTCTACCTTGGGGCCTGGAATTACTATTTTAAAAATTTTAAGTTTGCATGAGATAGAGTTTAATAAGTGGAGTTTTGCTATGTAATGTAGCTTTACTCTAAATTAGGGATAGATGTTTGATAACTGATTGTTTTTCTATGTTGAATTTTAATCTCTAAAGGCAAACTTAAAGAGTCAAGGGAACTTAAATAGTTGGTAAGCATTAGACAGTCGCAGGGGACACCACCTCTTATGTGCTTTATATATCAGGAAATTAGGTCAGGACTTGAAGGGTATTTACTAAACACATTTTTCAAAATACGTGTTTTAGCTAACGCTAAAAAGACCAAGGGTCTGTATTACAGGGAACCTCAACTACTCTAAGGGCAAGGGGGGGACGCTGTCAGTAGGAAATGGGGAGGAAGTATCAGGAGATGTGAGTTAAATTGCCTTGACATGATAAGGTTGCTGTGAGAGCCATCAGATCTATTTTTTTCATTTTCAAACTGATCTTGGGAATTGAGTGGGGTTTTTTTTGTTTGTTTTGTTTTGTTTTTAAAAAAAGAGCTTAAAGATCAAGAGAATGCTTAACAAAAACAAAATCAGAAATGCTTCTCTCAGGAAATGTTTTGGCTCCTTCTCATACTGAAGTCTGTCTTGTTTTTTCCCTAATTGTGCTAAGTTTCAGAGCCTGGATAGTGAGCTGGTGGTCTCTACAGAGAAGGGAGTCTGGAGGATTTATTTTGCATTTGTAAGGCAAGAGAGAATTTCTCTAATATTATGTGAACTATTGCTTATTTTAAACTGGTAGTATAGTATAATTTTCCCTGATGTAAGTGATATTTTTTCCTCTAGCAACAAAGTATCCCTTAATTTCCAGTAGTTTGTGAAGTTGGGGCTGAAGTATCTCAATGTGAACATCTTTCATGTTACAGTAAGTGTATGTTTTCTCAAATTTAAACTAGCTATTTGAACTTTAAAAGATATCTCTAAATTAGCTGTAACTATTTAGGAAAACATTTGCAGATATCTAATTTAATGAGGACATACAATTCATTATTAATAAAATCTTTTTACACTGTACTTTGAATTAATGTATTTTATATTTTGCAGTAAAATGTAACTCAGATTTCTATAGGCCTTAAAACCACAGACAGTGGTTCCTATTTGAACTGTCTTCTGTAACAGATTTCAATAAAATTGGACCAACTTATAAAAAAAAAAATCACAAGAGAAAGAACAAAAGAGGAAGGGGAGAAAAAAAGACCTACATAAACAAATCCCAAACAATTAACAAAATGGCAATAAGAACATACATATTGATAATTACCTAACATGTAAAT